>NW_027464165.1:0-332643 GCF_050947455.1 Rhinoderma darwinii
CTTCCTTTCTACATAGGATATTTCCTGATGTGTCTGCAGCTTGCTGGAGGTGTGGGGAGGCTCCTGGAACCATGTTGCACATTTGGTGGGATTGCCCCAAGCTCCGTCCCTTCTGGGAATTTTTTTTTAATCTTGGCAATAAGCTTTTTGGCACTGACGTTCCTACCTCGCCTTCTGTTGGATTGCTTTCCATGATTCCTGGATCACTCCCATACCTCAAAAACGGGATCTTTAGACATTTTCTGACTGCAGCTAGAACGGTAATTCCACGTCATTGGAAGTCTAGTACTGTGCCTTCTTTGGAGGAATGGGTAAAGGAGCTGAATGGGATTATGAGGATGGAGGAGCTGATGTCTGCTGATCGTGGTAAGTCCGAGATTTTTGTTCGAACTTGGTCAGTATGGTCCGGATTCCGGGGGGGTCCTGATCTGCCTCTTTGGTTGGATGGCCTCTATTGAACACTCATCTCGCCAAATTCTGTGTGCTTTTGTCCGTATGTGTTCCCCTTTGTTGTCTTGTGTTTATGTAACTTTGTGTTAGAATTTGCACTTAACCGTGTCATTACTAATCGTTTTTGGGACTGGTTTCCCTAAATATTGCACTACTTTTGCTGTGGTTATGGTATTGTTACTTACCATTAGATTTTATTATTTTACTTCCTATTCTTTTGATGTTTGGGAGGCTACCTCCTACAACTACTCATATGTTTCTGTAACATTTCTTACAGTTTGACTTTATTGTATTGCACTGCGTGCCAACTTTTGCAATTTTGTGTACTGTTTTATCTGCTCTGTTTATTTTCGAATAAAAAATTTTGATAACGAAAAAAACCAAGGGGTTCACAAGGTGAGAAGACTAGTTTACATTTTTTTTGTCAAGGTATTACTCTAGGGAGCGCTCCTGTTATCATCTTTTTCTCACAATGTATTTTCCTAAGGTACTGTATACATTTCACTCATTAATGCCGACATAGCCAAGTGAGAACACAACAAAGTAAGCCTGCGCACCCAAATAGAGTACCAACCATCTACACATCATTCCAATAAAGGAGTTTTGCCTTTGCACAGTGCTCCAAGGGGAGCACAATACAACTTCAATACTGCAAATCCCTAACCTGAATGTCACATCTGCACCTTGGCTAGCTCCGATCCCTGCCATTAACCCCTTTGATGCAGCAATCGAAAGCGATTGCTGCATCTTAGCGGTTGCTAGCAGATCGCCAGCCCTGACAGGCAATCAGGACTGGCGACTGCTGCTATGGCAACAGGAGACACAATCGCCTCCTGCTCTGCCATTACGGAAGCCGATTAGGCCCTGCCGGGAGGCAAAGCCTAATCGGCTTGCTGTCAGTGAATAACTGACAGATCTAATACATTGCACTACGTAGGAAAAAAATAAAGCTGAGAGTTGGACCGTCAAGTCCCCTAGTGGGACTTGAGAAAAAGTGGAAAAAAAAGTGGAAAAAAAAGTGAAAAAAAAAGTTTGAAAACTTTGACCTACATATATTGGAATAAAAAGTGATCAAAAAGTTGCACGTATACAAAAATGGTACCTATAAAAACTATAAATTAGGTATCGCCAGAATCGTACGGACCCGCAGAATAAAGTTAACATGTAATTTATAATGCTTGGTAAACGCTGTATAAAAAAAACTAAAAAAACTATGCCAGAATTGAATTTTTTTGTTTACCTGGCCTCCCAAAAAATAGGATAAAAGGTGATCAAAAAGTTGCATGTTCCCCAAAATGGTACCAATAATAACTACAGCTCGTCCAGCAAAAAAAACAGCCCTCATATACCACTACGTCTATGAAAAAAATAAAATTAGTTAAGGCTCCAATAAGTCAGGAAATAAAAACATGCAGTTGTGCAGATCAGAGGGGAACATTTCATCTGTTTCAAGATACGATTTATCAGGGCCCTCAAATTAGGGAACCAGGAAGGGGAGGGCCCAAACATATCTGCTGGAAGCGAGGGTGCCCGTATTATACCAAACTGCAAAGGTGCGGAGTCTGGACCAAAAGGGGGATAAGAAATGACTCATCTATGGATCATTTTATTGTTTTTTTACCCCATTATCATGCCACCTGACTATGCCCTTGATGTACTCTGCCCAGATTACATGTACCCCCACATTATAAATGGAAACACCAGCAATAATCAAACAAATCTACTAACAAGCAAAATCTGCTCTCCAAAAGCCAAATGGCGCTCCCTCCGCTCTGAACCCTGCAATGTGCCCAAACAGCAGTTTACTTCCACATATATGGCATCTTCATACCCGGGAGAACCCTTTTAATAATTTTTGGGGTGTGTGTGGCAGAAACTGGGCATGACATATTTGTTACTGAAATGGCATATCTAGGGAATCATTTATGGATAAGACCTGTGGGGTGAAAATGCCTTGAGGGGTGTAGTTTCCAAATGGGGTCACTTCTCAGGGCTTTCTTTTTATTATTTCACATCTGGGCCTCTGCAGTTGTGAACCAATACTTTGTAAATCGCCAAATTAGGCCTCAATTTTACATGGTACACTTTCACTCCTGAGCCTGGTCGAATGTCCAGGCAAAAGATTAGTGCCCCATGTAGGGTGTTTCTAAATCCGGGAAACACTGCATAATAATTAGAGGGCTGTCTTGTTATGATGACAAGCTGGGCACAACATATTGGCATATCTATGGAAAAAAATCCCATTTTCACTCTACAACATCGAGTGCACACTAAATTCTACAAAACACCTACATAGTTAAAATGCTTACTAAAATGCATTGAGGGGTGTAGTTTCCAAAATTGAGTCACTTCCGGGGGGTTTCCACTGTTTTGGGCCCACAGGCGCCCAGAAACCAATCCAGCAACATTTGCACTCCAAATGGCGCTCTTTCCCTTCTGAGCCCTGCCGTGTGTCCAAACAGCAGTTTATGACCACATATGGGGTATTGCCGTACTTGAACGAAATTGCTTTACAAATGTTGGGTTCTTTTTTTCCTTTATTTGTTGGGAAAATGAAACATTTTGCGCTAAAGCTATGTCTTAGTGAAGAAAAAGGATTGTTTTTATTTTCACTGCCCAATTCTAATAAATTCTATGAAACATCTGTGCTGTCAAAATGCTTACTACACCCCTAGATTAATTCCTCAAGAGGTGTAGTTTCCTTAATGAAGTCAATTTTTGGGCGTCTTCATTGTTTTGTCCCCTCAGGGGCTTCACAAATGTGACATTGCCTCTGCAAACCATTCCTGCTAAATGTCATCTCCAAAATCCAAATAGCGCTCTTTCCCTTCTAAGCCCTGCCGTGTGTCCAGACAGCCGCTTATTACCACATGTGGGGTATTGTTTTACTCGGGAGAAATTGCTTTGCAAATTTTGTGGTTCTTTTTCTCCTTCAGTCCTTGTGGAAATGAGAAAAAATTAGCTAAACCTACATTTTCTTTGAAAAAAATGTAGATTTTTATTTTCAGGGCCTACTTCCAATAATATCTGCAAAAAAACTGTGGGGTCAAAACGCTCATTATACTCCTAGATAATTTCCTCAATGGGGGTAGTCTCCAAAATGGGGTCACTTGTGGGGGGGGGGGTTTCCACTGTTTTGTCCCCTCAGGGGCTTTGTAAATGCAACATGGCCTCCGCAAACCATTCCTGCTAAATGTGAACTCCAAAAGCCAAATGGCGCTCCATCCCTTCTAAGCCCTGTCGTGTGTCCAAACATCTGTTTATTACCACATGTGGGGTACTGTTTTACTCGGGAGAAATTGCTTTACAAATTTTGTGCTGCTTTTTTTTCCTTCAGTCCTTGTGGAAATGAGAAAAAATTAGCTAAACCTACATTTTCAGGGCCTAATTCCAATAATTTCTGCAAAAAACCTGTGGGGTCAAAATGCTCACTATACCCCTAGATAATTTCCTCAATGGGGGTAGTTTCCAAAATGGGGTTACTTGTGGGGGGTTTCCACTCTTTTGTCCCCTCAGGGGCTTTGTAAATGTGACATGGCCTCCGCAAACCATGACTAGCCTAAGTGGAGTCATGTGCTGATTAACCATTTTACCTTTATTCCACTTCTTTCGCCCCCTTCCCAATAAAGACACGTGACAACCGAGGTTGGATGTGAAATGGCCACAGCAGCCATTTATTTATTTAACATAAATTAAATGCAATTTAATCCGAAACATTCGGATAACTCTTTTAGGAATTCGACCAGAGAATTCCTACTATAATTCACATGACCCAACGTGGGTCAATTAACACTAAACAGAGCAGGGGAAGTCCTTGAAGCCATTTTTTCTGATTTCCTTTAAATTAGCCATCTGCAAACCACCACCAACTATTTACCTCCAGCCGTAAACCAGCTCGGAAGCACCGCTCACCCCTGCAGATAGCTCCAACCACCAGAAGACCACTTCAAAGGGATAACACCCTATGAAGTCTTCAAATGATCTACCATTTTGGGGGACGCATACCCCCGATGCGACCCCCCCACCATTTTGTACTGACCAACCTCAAGGACTCCCCCCGCCAGCTGCCATGACACCCGGACCTGCTTAAAAGAAATAAAACAAACACAAGTTACATAAGCATACTTCAAAACACGAAAACAGATAAACCCACACCCTGATCTCATAACCGGACCTAATTCAGGGCGGGTGGGTGGGAACTAATTTTTCTTGTTTCTCCTCCCGCTGCTTCCGGCTCAATGCCGAAAACAGCGGGAGGAACAGTTACCACACCCCGGCTCCTGCCCACTCCCCCTCCTACTTCACCCACCTGTCTTCCTATTGGTTGAACCCTCCCTCCTACGGCAGTCATGGAGGCTTCCCGTTAAGCCCTCCGTGCTGCCGTCCAGCCTCTGCTTGACTAGCCTAAGTAGAGTCATGTGCTGATTAACCATTTTACCTTTATTCCCCTTCTTTCGCCCCCTTCCCAATAAAGACACGTGACAACCGAGGTTGGATGTGAAATGGCTACAGCAGCCGTTTATTTATTTAACATAAATTAAATGCAATTTAATCCGAAACATTCGGATAACTCTTTTAGGAATTTGACCAGAGAATTCCTACTATAATTCACATGACCCAACGTGGGTCAATTAACACTAAACAGAGCAGGGAAAGTCCTTGAAGCCATTTTTTCCGATTTCCTTTAAATTAGCCATCTGAAAACCACCACCAACTATTTACCTCCAGCCGTAAACCAGCTCGGAAGCACCGCTCACCCCTGCAGATGGCTCCAACCTCCAGAAGACCACTTCAAAGAGATAACACCCTATGAAGTCTTCAAATGATGTACCATTTTGGGGGACGCATACCCCCGATGCGACCCCCCCACCATTTTGTACTGACCAACCTCAAGGACTCCCCCCGCCACAGCGAAACAGGCCTTGACCACCTCAAGCCTGTGAGTCCCTCCAAACCACCACCGCCCTCTCAATTCCTTCTGCTAAAGCCAGGCTCCACATATCAATTCCAACCTCGGTCAAATGTACCCCATCACTTCTCCAATAATTACCGACCCCTGAGTCCAAATCCTTGTGACGAACACAAATGACCCCATGCTTAGCAACAAAACGTGACACCGCGTAGTTTACCATAATGCAGGCTTTGTTAACCCTTTCGACCGATCTTGCCAAACGCCAAAACTTCCTCGGAACGATGTCCGACCAAACAATCACCAGTTGAGGATAAGATACCCATAAACTCAATAGATCGTGTTTAATATCCCGCACTAACTCGCGAAACGGGCGCACCCCCAGATCATTCCCCCCCACATGTAACACCAGAAACTCCGGAACCCTGTCTAACTGAGAGTATGTCTGAAACTCAGCAAGTACCCGGCTCCACAACATACCTCGGAAGCCCAGCCAGTGTACAACCGCATCGTGCCGCGGAATGCGAAGCTGGCGGCCATCTGGGCGAACGTGAGCCCGCAATGCCCCCCAGTGCACAAAAGAATGTCCTAAAATCCACACTAAGCAAGGTTGATGATCTGAAAAGAGAAACAAAACCGCACATGTCAAACAATCAAAACACCTGACCGACTCACAACAAATGAGGGTGCACATAAGTCCGAAACCTATTGGACTCCCACCGGCCTATGCGCCGCACACCCTCGTCATCCAGCCCCCACCGCCCCGCTTCAGTAGCAGCGCCAATCCTGAACGAGTGAGACGAGTAATACCCCTGCCCTACGCCAACCGCAGTCAAGCATTTTTTAAACACTGCACCAAATTGATACCTGGACAAAAACGAGCCATTATTATGACGGAGCAATGGCGCCTCAGGCCCCCCAACCAGTGGCTTAAAAACCGCCATACAAGCGACTGGACACATTGCCGACCCTGGGAGGGCAAACAACACTATCCGCTTACCCCGACCTGCTTGATCAGTCTTGGACCGCTGCAAAAACAACTCAAATCTATCCTCATATAGACCCACATCAGCCTGTCGCAATCCCCCAGCTCTAGCCGCACTAGGAGAAACCAACTCCCCAATTCTGAGTGCTCCGAAAAACGCGAGGGAAAAAGCCAACCGGAACAAAACTACCTCATCAGGCAAATTACAAACAGCCCCCAGCGATGCACCCAACGACCCAAGCAGGGAAAAAGAAACGGGTCACCTCTGATCTGCTACCGCCCTACCCCAACGCAGACCTTTTAAAGCTTGCCGTACTAAAAAATGTTTGGTCACATCCTGGAAACCCCGTAATTTGAATCCAAACGCCAAACCAGCAACAAAACGATTCACTTTTGCCGGGGAAAACCCCGCCTCCCCAGCATCCCCCAACCAGTACAATAACGCCACCAACCTGTCTTGCGCCGTGCTGACGTTACCCAACACTCTTACCCACTCCTCCCACTGCTGCCAACACGCCGAATAAGCGCTCCACGTCGAGCTAGCCAATAACCTTTCAATCAACCGTTCCACGGGACCGAAATCAGACCCCAGAGATGTTCCGGGCAAGCCAAACCGACCAGCTCCGCTCCCGGTGCCATTTGCCGAAAACGATCCCACTGCGAGCGAGAAAGAGCATCAGCAATACCATTGTCCTCCTGCATACGCGCCAAAACCACCAGACCCTGCCGCGTCAGTAAACAGTTCCAACTCTCCCATCTCCTGTACCTGCGACATCCACAATGATCTACCATTATACTGCCCAAGGAACTCATCCCAGACCCGCAGGTCCGCCCTGTGATCCCCACCAATCCTCACAAAATAATGGGGCGCCCGAATCCCCGCCGTCGCTGACGCCAACCTCCTGCTAAAAACTCTACCCATTGGCATAATTCGATAGGCAAAGTTCAACTTTCCAAGCAGCGACTGAAGATCGCGCAACGTGATATTCTTCAATTGACAAGCCCGCCTGACCTCCTGTCGCAATGGCAATAATTTATCCTCAGGCAGCCTGCACTCCATTGCCACCGAATCAATTTGGATCCCCAAAAAACAGATGGTAGATACCGGGCCCTCTGTCTTTCCAGGCGCCAAAGGGAATCCGAAATCCGTTGCAACCTTCTGCAAGGAATACAATAAATTCCCGCAAACCGGGGACCCGCTAGGGCCTACGCACAAAAAATCATCAAGATAATGTATTAAGGAATCGACCCCGGCCACACCCTTCGTCACCCACTCCACGAAGCTACTAAACGCCTGGAAGTATGCGCAAGAAAGGGAGCACCCCATTGGAAGACACCTATCAACATAAAACCCCCCGTTCCAGAAGCAACCCAACAGCCGTTGGCTATCTGGATGTACCGGCAGCAAGCGAAAGGCCGACTCAATGTCAGTTTTTGCCAACAACGCACCGGGCCCCGCCTCCCGCACTAACGCCACCGCTTTGTCAAACTAAGTGTAAATAACCGAACATAACTCGTGATCTATCCCATCGTTCACCGACGCTCCCCTGGGAAACGACAAATGCTGTATCAACCGGAATTTGTGAGGCTCCCGCTTTGGCACAACTCCCAAGGGTGATACCACTAGATTCTCAATCGGCGGCTCATCAAAAGGACCGGACATCCGACCCAAAGACACCTCTTTCAAAAGCTTTTCTGAAACGACCGCCGAGTGCAGATAAGCTGACTTAAGGTTGCGCCGTGTCACCGGAACCTCATATGGAGGAGGGGGATAACAAAACCAAACAAAAACCCCTCGTAAATTAACGTGGCCGCAACCCTATCCGGATATTCACTTAGATACGGGGGCATCCTTTCCACCCTCACCGGCGACCGCCCCTTGACCAACTGAAGCGGACTGAGGGCCTGACCGCCTACCCTTCCGCATACATTTTGAGGCCCCGTGTGAGGAGCCATTGCACTCCGAACAGACATGCTTAAATTTACAGGTGGCCCCGAACTTACACTGGCCATCGTTGAATTGCCAGCAGAACCCCAGTTTTGACCCGGAACCTTGCCCGTATTGACTAGACTGGCACCCTTGGCCAACACTCCCGGGAAAGGACTGCTTAGCCTGCGCCGTAACCCGCAACCACAACGCAATATCCTTTTGATCCCACCGGATCGCCGTCGGGACCGCCTTCCGCTGGCGAAATTGCTCATCATACCGCAACCACGCCTGGCCCCTGTACGCCCGATAGGCCTCCCCGATGGCATCAAAGTAACAAAACAACGCCGAGCAATTTTCCGGCGCCTTTTCCCCGATCACACTTGCCAAAATAGCGAAAGCTTGCGACCAGTTGGCGAACGTCTGCGGGATAAGCCTATACCGCCGGCGTTCTTCTTCCTCTTTCTTACTCTCGTCCCGCTTGCCCTTATCCAAATTGAACTTTGCAAGCGGCAGAAGAGAAAATATCTCCACGTATTCATCCTTCCAAATCCGTTTGCGTACCTCTTGCTTCAGGTGAGCCCCTAACGGGCCCTCGAAACAGACGTAAACCTCGCCCCGAGCGCGATCATCAAGCCGAATCCTATCCCCATCCTTCAGCGCCTCGGTTTGGACCGACACTGCTACCGCTTCCTTTGCCACCCCCGGGACCTCCCCGACCATGGGCCCTTCCCATACCAACACAGGAGACCCAGCCGGCGCTACCGGCGCCGCTGTCCTATTTAAGCGCCCGACTAGCTTGCGCAAACAACCCACTAAATCTGTTAAACCATCGCGCCCGGCAACGCCACTACCGACAGCCGCTACCCCGCTCGCTGAACCACCCCCAACACCCGACATGAAAATTGCTGGATACGGTAACGTAGGAGTTACACACTCACCAGGCTGCCCAGGCGCTGTATTCCCGCCAGCCGGAAAATCCTGACCGCGATGCGACTCATCCAGCTCTCAATCTTCCAAATCCTCTCTCGCCGCCGACTGGTACTCGCACCGACATCTACGACACGGGGATCCCGGCACGCTGACCGATGGGCCGGCAACCTGCCGCCCGACCGCAGGGACCCAGACTTCCGACCAGACCTGTTGCCTCGTCGTCTTCGCTGATCTTGGCGTCCTCACCGATGCTCTCGAGGAAGCCTGCCCCCTGGCCAGAACATCACCATGCGGGGCGGCCGTCTACTGCCCTCCGAACACAGCAGCTGAAGGCGGGGGTGTGACATGGAGCCCGGCCTGCGACTCCTTGGTAACCGCCGAGCCCCGTCGCGGCTGGGGATTCCTGCCAGGACGCAGGCCCTGGGAGGAAGCGCCCGTCCCAGCAGCCTGGCCTGCAGCGTCCCTTGAAGGGCTCCCCCTGCGACGCCGGGCCCGCGGGGCCATGTCTGGACTAAGGCGCTCTGGTGGGCGAGTTCTACGGGAGCGGCGGGGTGACCTAGCCTGAGCAGCCGCCGCTCCCCCCGAAGCCCTCTGCTTTATTACAGCAGGGGCAGACATCAACAGCTCTCCCCCCACCGCTGTATCCCCATCGTCTAAGAGGGGAGCGGGGGAGGGGAGCGCATCAGCGCGGGCTGCCGACCCATGCGCTGATGAGCAATGACGTCCGCCGGTGCTGTTCTCGCGCCTCCTATTAAATAACGCTATATTGTAATAGTTCAGACTTTTACGCATGCAGCAATACCAATTTTGTTAACTTTTTTTATTTTTTACATTACTTTAGGGGGAAAATGGGAAAAGGTTTTTTTAACTATTTGTTTTTAATTTTTTTCACTACTAAAAACTTTTTTGCACTTTTTTTACACACTTTATTAGCCTCCCTAGGGGATTTGAACCGGCGATCATACTAACGTATTGCAGTATATTGTCATTTTTACAGGCTTAAGTTAAGTGAAGGCAGCTCTGGGTGCCATCATTAGGCCCATTAGCTGCCATTACAATCATTGTCACCCCCTGATCTAACTGGGGGGGTGATGAAATGTGAGAGGGGGCCGCCCCCCTTTTTTCAATGCCTCAGATGCTCGCGATCGACCGCAGCATTTGAGGGGTTAAACAGCTAGGAACAGCACGATCACTGCTCCCGACTGTTAGTCCCGGGTGTCCACTGTAAAACACAGCCGACGCACGCAGCATATGGAGCGTACTCTAAACATCACCACCCGCACCCGGATGTAATAGCACGTCACGGTGCACAAAGGGGTTAATGTTCTCTTTTACGCAAAAATAATAATTGCAAGAAATTGGATGGCTGGTAAATCCCCAATTGTTATGGATTGGTTGAAGTTGGTTAAGACAATTAAAGAATATGAGAAAATAAGAGCAGACAAGAAAAATTGTATAAAAAAGTGGGAGGAAATATTGGGGATATGGAATTGATTGGTGTTCTATAGGAAGGTATAATTATTATTTTATCATAAGAAGGTTATAATATTATGGTACTTAATGATCTTTGGGGTGGGAGGGGGATGGGATTGGGGAGCTATATGTTGCCTGATGTAAATTGTGCAGATAAATTGTTGAGCATTATGATATTTATAATCACTGGATATTGAAATGTTGTAATGTTTGTATTACTGAAATTCAATAAAGATATGTGAAAAAAAACATTTGATGTGTGTTAGAATGTAAGGTAAGTGTGAGGTCATCAGTGATGTCATAATTCACCTTCTCTATAAAAGCTGCAGATCAGTCACATTCCGTTGAGCCGCTATAGACCAATAGTTTCTTGCTTTTTGGTACGTCGCTCTCACTTGACTTTTTCTTGAGTCCTGTGACTTCTAGAAATCTTGCTTTATCCAGAAGCTTCAGATCCACGATTCAGAGGTAAGAGGAGAACATGTAGAATGTTTCTTGTGAAGTAATGCAGCGAGTTCCATGTGCTGCCCCTGTAAGAATGTTTCTCTTTCACCCTCTTACTGGGTTAGATTCTAAGGTCAGGCGCAATAAATGAAATACAAGATTGAGTGTATGAAAATGTATATTGTATAAAGAGTGAAACTTTACAGAGACACTTTTTCCTTATCATCAACAATTACATGACAGGTTATAGTTACCATCCATGGTCTCCCCACACTCCAGGAAGTCTCCTTTTCCAGTATGTCCCTCCTCAAGTGGCCTCCCAAGTGGCTGCCCTCATGTCATGCTTGGGTCTTTTATGCCCCCTTGTCTGCCCCTCTTAGAGACAAATAGTGTGACCTTCCTGATAAAAAGAACTTCCCCCCTCATGTAACATGCGGATATAGAATACTGGTGCCACTTATCAACCACCTTTAGCATTTATGACATCCTGAGTTTGTCCATGGGTAAGACTGGGTTCACACTACTGGTTAGCACCTGTAAGAGATACCTGTGAACCTCGGGGTCATTTATTGTGAGAATCAGGGTAAACAATAGGAATCTTGCAAACTGATGAGACACATTTCATTAAGAAACGCAACTATACCCATGATCCTCCATCTTTGATTTACCCAAATAAAATATCCTATATAATATTACATATAATCTTATATGTGGCTTTCATTTTCTGAAACCTTTAAATTCTTACACCACCAGAGGGCGCAGTGTAGAGGAGTGCCGCTGTCTCCTCTGGCTGCACTGTCCTGTCTCTGCCTTGGGAGGGCGCTCTTCATGCAGTTATCACATGTTTATTGGGGAGGGGGCTGATAATTGAGGACAGAGAAGTCTAGAATCTATTTTCTTTTTGGAAGATGATTTAGAAACAAGTAACCACACAATGATTTCTCGCCTCAGCAGATTTGTGGATATGAAGATCATGAATAGAAAACATCAGACATTCTGTGTGGACACAAATCAAGAGCTCAGAAATGCTTTGGACACCTGGGATTTGGTGGAAGAAGACGTCTTAGGAGCCTGTGTCCCTTATTTCATCCAGGAGAAGGTGGCTGAAGATCTCTTCACTTATACGGATGTGTTTCAGAAAGCCATTCTGAGTAGCCTGTTACCATCTCAATACAACGCCGCCATGTGCCGCTTCTTCATCAGAGTCATTCAGTACAGAAGAGACGCGGCACACTACCTGAAGGAATATATAATCAATGTGCTATGTGAGCACTTGAAGGTGGAGTACATGAAGGGACAATACTATTCCTACGCCATGACTAAGAAGGTTATTGTCTGGCTGAGCATCCTCCATCTTGAAGCGGTGGTCGGGGAACTGAGATACAACATCGTTTATGAGGATTTCAATGCTGCCATTGTCGACACTTTGACAGAAGTGACATCTCTGTGTGCTACAGTCATCATGCCACACATCTTGGACATGCTGCCAGTGCTGGGCCAAGTGGTCAAAAATGCTCCTGACCAACTATCTAAGGAGACGTTGTGCTATGCTATAAGACGTTTATGCGGCAGCATCCAAGAATATATTGTGAAGGGTGGCAGCTGCAAAGTGCAACTTATGAAGGCCATAAGCAACATGAAGGCCAACATTTCCACCTGGTTGCCTGATGTCCATGCTGAGCTTCAAGACTCCACCAAAGTTGCCCTGGAATTCTTTACTGTACCCGAATCATCGGAAAACCAGCCGACCGAGCCAGGCAATGACGAGTTACAGACCCTTCCTCACGCCGAGCTCCTAGAAAAGTACAGGGAGCAATTTGCTGCGGAGAATAAGGAACTGGAAGATACAGAGAAGCAGCGTATTGGGATGAACATGCTTGTGACATCTCTGGTATCTGGCAGGAAAATAACAAAAGATTTCCTTCAGTTTCTGCTCAATGCCCTGAAGAATGCGGACCCAAAGGCCAAAATGACAGCAGCTATGTTCTTCAATGAGGCTTTGAAGCATCCAAGACTTATAAAGCAGAAATACCAAGAGTGCGCAATCCAACATCTGCTGAAGATCATAGAAGAGGACGATAACATCTTGTGCAGCATCGCAATGGAGGCACTGGGGAATGCCACCACCGGAGCTACAAGACTGGTGGAGAGCTACAAGAATAAGATCATTGCCCACATGGAGTTTAGACTATCAAAAACCAGCAGCATCAAGATCATCATGGCGGCACTGAGGGCGCTGTCCTCCATTATCAGACGCCTGAAGCTTTCTGTCCTCAGTAGACAATTCATTAAAATATCCCGGGAGCATATGGACTATCCGGATGGAGAAGTCCAGATTGCGGCCATAAACCTGTTAAGGGATCTGACAGAGAGCTGCCGCCTTCTGCTATTTGGATATTTTACAGACAAAGTCAGGAGCTGTATACCAACTTTACTCCTGAAATTACATAGTGACAACCAGGAGATAGTAGCAGCCAGTACTTCATCTCTGCAGAGCTGCCTCTCCTACATCAAAGGAGCCAACATTCGGGGATTTTTCCGGACGGAAATCTCTCCAAACATCAATGACCTGAAATCCATCTACAGCTGTCTGGCTCATAACCACCCAAAATTGATGAAGACCATGCTCCTCCAGATCCCAAGCGGTCTGGTCAACTCAGAGGACAAGGAGGCTGTAGTCAGACATGTTGAATTTCTTAAAGATGCCATCAACCATGATGTCATGTAAGACCTGGACTTATATAGTCTCAGCCTAGCTCTGGCCACACTGCACTGCGAAGGCTTCTCATGTAATATCAGAAAAGCCAATGAAAGGGCCGTCTCCATTCTGGCCACCAAGTGGTTTTACATCGGCAGTGCCAACAAATAAAATGCATTTATCAGGGATGAACCGCTGAGGACAGAGACATCAAGGTTGTAGATCACTTCCCCATGTACTATCCAATGGTTGTGAACATCAATATCAGCTGTCAAGACTTGAACATCAATATTAACATCTAGGGGGCAGAGCTAGCAGTCTGACTTGCGAACGAGCCTCAGGCCTACATCGAGGAGTGTGAACAAGGTGCAGACTCACCGGCCGGTGGAGTCCAGCGATGCCAGTTATCCGTCAACATTAGATGACCAAGGACTTAGCTGGCGAGACAGACTATACAGTCAGTGTATGGGCAGCATGGTGGTGCAGTTTGGGGAATATGCCCGTCATCAGATCATAGAGACGGTGTATAATAACAACTCCACATATAATATACAGATGTAATGACACGTCAAAAAATAAAAGTCTACTCTGTTTTATATTGAAATTAATGGGTGTGCAGCCTGCAAGTGACTGAAGCTAATAAAAAGTATAGAGCACTCATTGTTTTTTATTGTAGACTAGATACTTGAATTTTTTACACTGAGATTCATATCGTAAAAGGTTTTTAAGCGGGTCACAAATGGTACAAAAGGTACACAAGAATAGAGGCCGAGCTGCAGTTCTGCTGAACGGCCGCTATGCAGTGGTCGGAACCATCTGCTTCCGGCAGTGTTGTCCAGTGCCCGGAGGCAGCTGGACTGGCAGATCGGTGCGGGGTCTCGTGTAGTAACGATTGTTTTCCCCATACATTACTGGTGATTGCTCCTTGTGATACGCTGTATCGTCGATTGGCGCTGGTTTTAATGGTCAGTATCGGGACATCTAAAATGACCTTTATTTCCTCAGACACCACCATAATTAGGCATTGGAACCAACCCTTCCACCTTAGCGGGTAAAGATTAACCATCTAAAAGGTTCACTATATACACATAAGGGCTAAAGGTGAAAACACAGAGGTGCTCACCATATATCCAGCGTATAACTGTGTCCTCCAAATCTTAGGAGTGCATGGAGCAGGAGTTGTTCTAGATAACCCAGACACGTTCATACCATTTTAGACAATGAATCGACATATCGCAAACTTGTGGCGAAACCAAGCACCGCATGTAAAGAACCTTTAAAAAATCTGCTAGAAGAAGGAATTGAATTAGAAGTATTAGCCAAGAAACAGGCTGAATACTTACTGATATAATTCCCTATTGTTCCCATATTCCATGGGATGCCAAAAATCCATAACTTTTCATGGTCTTGAAACTTGGGTTATCTGTGACATAGTTGGCTAGTACTCCTGCAAACGCAGAAAACACCCCACTGGGCACGATTCCCCCTCATGAATTTTAGTCAAACAAATCTCAAAACCTTTTCCCTTCCTGTCAGTTTTGGAATGATACAACATTATTCTCAACACACCATCCCGAAAAACCACATCGGTTAAATGAATACCGCCCTGCCCCCTTTTTGAGGGACTAGCCAATTCGCCAACCCGAAAAGCATCATAGAAAGCCCAAGAAAAAGCCAATTGAAACAACAACCTGTTAAGGATCTGCCAGGCACAGCTTCTGTATCCACGCCCATAGGTAATCAGTCTGCACCTGCTTCTATGTCTGTGAGACTGGCCACAGCCTGGCCAGACGGAGCTAGCTCCCACCCTCTGTCTATTTATACCTGCCTTTCCTGTTCCTCCTTGCTTGTGATTCTTCTCATTTTGTTTCCTGGCCCTGCTGCAGCTTCTTGCACCATTTGACCCTGCTTCATATTGACCCTGGCTTACTGACTACTCTCCTGCTGTGCGTTTGGTACCTCGTACACTCCTGGTTTGACTCGGCTTGTTCACTACTCTCCTGCTCTGCGTTTGGTACCTCGTACACTCCTGGTTTGACTTGGCTCGTTCACCACTCTTGTTGCTCACGGTTTTGCCGTGGGCAACTGCCCCTTTTCCCTTGCTTCTGTGTACCCTTGTCTGTTTGTCTGTCGTGCACTTATTGAGCGTAGGGACCGTCAGTCGCCCAGTTGTACCCCGTCGCCTAGGGCGGGTCGTTGCAAGTAGGCAGGGACTGAGTGGCGGGTAGATTAGGGCTCACTTGTCTGTTTCCTTACCCCCATCATTACACAACCTCTCATAATCTGAATGGGATATCCTGCGCAACTGAGAAAAAAGTCCCTCCAACATTGCAAAAGACACCGGCCTACGCTTATCCTTCCCGTCATGTCCTTTCTGAAAACCCTGCAGAGCACGCCGTGTCAAATAAATGCTTAGTAACATCCATACAACCAATTAACTTAAAGGAAAGTGCCGCTACTGACTTAACAACAGAGGAAACTGAAGACCCACTCTCCATAAGAGATAACAAAAACAAAACATCCCCCTAAGGCACTAAACGGACTCCCTTGACTACACCACAAATCCTCCAGCCGGAACCATCTCACCCTGATCTTGTTATAAGCATCCGACGTAGCAGGGGCCAGCGAACATTTCGCCCACCATATCAGACGAGCGACACCACCCTCCAAAGGTGTTCGGGGCAAGAAGCCGGATCCCTCTCCGCCTCTGGAGCTAGCCGACGGAAATGATGCCACTGCAACCGAGATAAAGCATCCGCAATGTCATTGGAAACACCGGGAACATGATGAGCCCTAAATAGAATGTTCCACCTCAAGCACAGTAGGACCAACTGGCGTAACACTGTGATCACCGGGGGGGAATTGGCAGACAAACTATTAATAGCGCACACGACTGCCATGTTATCACAGTGAAAAACCACTGACCGATAGGACAAAAGGTGTCCCCAAATTTCCACCGCAACTAGAATGGGAAACAACTCCAGAAAACAAAGGTTACCTGTCAAACCACACTCCCTCCACCCTAGTGGCCAAGTACGAACACACCATTTCCCCTGAAAGTACGCTCTGAAACCGATAGAACCAGAAGCATCAGTACACAATTGTATCTCCACATTCGAAAGTCCCGCTGCAATCCATAATCATCTGCCGTTATATTCTACCAAAAAGGAAACCCAAACCCTCAAATCCGCCTTATGCTCCTTGCCAAGGCAAATAAAATGGTGGGGACTTCTAACACCAGCAGTTGCTTGCGCCAAGCGCCTACAAAAAAAAACCGGCCCATAGGCATAATTCTATAGGCAAAATTGAGTTTCCCCATTAAAGATTGCAGGAGCCGCAGGGTGATTTTTGTTTTCACCAGAGCCTCCTGCACCGTTGCCCACAGATCAACAAGTTTTGCCTCCGGCAACCTACATTCCATTGCCTGGGAATCAATTTAATTTCCCAAAAAAAAGAGCGTCGTGGTTGGTCCCTCCGTTTTTTCAAACGCCAACGAAACCCCAAAGTCATCAAAAACATCAATCACAGCCTGTAAATATTGCACACGACGGCCGAGCCGCAGGGCCGACACAAAAGAAGTCATCCAAATAATGAATCACTGCTTTAGAGCCGGCTCGTTCATGGACCACCCACTCCAAAAATGTGCTGAAGGCTTCGAAATAGGCACAAGAAATAGAGCACCCCATAGGAAGGCACCTATCAATATAAAAAAGGCCATCAAACGAGCACCCCAGCAAGTGCATGGATTCTGGGTGCACTGGCAAAAGGCGAAACGCAGACTCCACATCCACCTTAGCCATCAGCGCCCCCTGCCCCGCCGTCCTAACCAAACGAACCACCTCATCAAATGACGCATAGGAAACCCGCGTCAAAGACTCATCAATATCATCATTCACCGAAGAGCCCTTCGGATAAGATAAATGATGTATAAGCCGAAATTTTCCCGCCTCCTTCTTGGGGACAACCCCCAGCGTGGAGACACGCAAATTGGAAATAGGAACATTAGAAAAGGGGCCTAACATTCTACCCAACAAAACTTCCTTCCACAACTTGTCTTGTACCACTTCTGGATGATCCCGCACCGAACGCAGATTATTAGCCATCAAAACCCCCACCCCCGGGGAGAACAGAATCCTAAATCCATCCCCAAAACCGTTCAATAACAGCTGCGCCTTCTCCCTGTTGGGGTACATCTTTAGCCAAGGCGTCATAGCGTCGAGGTTGACTGGACTCACCCCCTTTAGCAGGACGATCCCCTGGCTTCGTCGTGCCTCCTCGTGCCCGCTTAAAACACTTGAAGACGGGGTGGTTACCACCCCTACACCCGGCACATTCGTGTCTATAGACACAATTAGTTCCCGATTTACAGGTGCTCTCGTTGTAGAGCCAGCAGACCCCTTTTTTTTAAAACTCCCAAATGAACCCGCTCATCTAGACCCGCCGAGTTAGGACTGAAAGGGTTATGCAAACCCGCGACTTCAACACGCCCCCTCCTGACCAGCCCCCTTTGGTGTAGTCATAAGGCGCATCCAAAGGCTTATGTCCTTATGATCCCACCACAGGGATGACTGAACCGCCATACGCTGACGAAACTGCTCGTCATATTTAAGCCAAGCAGTTCCCCCATACGTTCTATAAGCCTCCCAAATAGAATCTGGTAGCCTAATAATACGCTGAGCAGCAACGCCATTGTGTGGTCAATGCAGGGAAATGCACACTATGTCTATTATATATTTTAGAAAGTTTGTTTGAAGCCCGATTGTGATACGCTAAACAGCAGAGCCATCGTGTGGTCAATGCTGAGAAATCTCACTAAATTGAATGTAATGCAGGCAGCCTAGTGATACGCTGAGCAGCAGCACCATCGTGTGGTCAATGCAGGGAAATGCACACTATATCTATTTATTATATATTTTAGAAAGTTTGTTTGAAGCCCAATAGTGATACGCTAAGCAGCAGCGCCATCGTGTGGTCAATGCTGAGAAATCTCACTAAATTGAATGTAATGCAGGCAGCCCTAGTGATACGCTTAGCAGCGGCACCATAGTGTGGTCAATGCAGGGAAATGCACACTATATCTATTATATATTTTAGAAAGTTTGTTTGAAGCCCGATTGCGATACGCTAAGCAGCAGCGCCATCGTGTGGTCAATGCTGAGAAATCTCACTAAATTGAATGTAATGCAGGCAGCCTAGTGATACGCTGAGCAGCAGCGCCATCGTGTGGTCAATGCAGGGAAATGCACACTATATCTATTTATTATATATTTTAGAAAGTTTGTTTGAAGCCTGATTGTGATACGTTAAGCAGCAGCGCCATCTTGTGGTCAATGCTGAGAAATCTCACTAAATTGAATGTAATGCAGGCAGCCCTAGTGATACGCTGAGCAGCAGCGCCATCGTGTGGTCAATGCAGGGAAATGCACACTATATCTATTTATTATATATTTTAGAAAGTTTGTTTGAAGCCCGATTGTGATACGTTAAGCAGCAGCGCCATCTTGTGGTCAATGCTGAGAAATCTCACTAAATTGAATGTAATGCAGGCAGCCCTAGTGATACGCTTAGCAGCAGCGCCATTGTGTGGTCAATGCAGGAAATGCACACTATATCTATTATATATTTTAGAAAGTTTGTTTGAAGCCCGATTGTGATACGCTAAGCAGCAGCGCCATCGTGTGGTCAATGCTGAGAAATCTCACTAAATTTAATGTAAGGCAGGCAGCCTAGTGATACGCTGAGCAGCAGCGCCATCGTGTGGTCAATGCTGGGAAATGCACATTATATCTATATATTACATATTTTAGAAAGTTTGTTTGACGACCGATTGTTACATAGTTACATAGTTACATAGTTTGTACGGTTGAAAAAAGACACATGTCCATCAAGTTCAACCAATGGATGGGAAAGGGGAATTGGAATGGGAAAGGGGAAGTAAAAAAATTCTATACATAGGAGCTAATATTTTTTTGTTCTAGGAAATTATCTAACCCTTTTTTAAAGCCATCTACTGTCCCTGCTGTGACCAGCTCCTGCGGTAGTCTATTCAATAGATTCACAGTTCTCACAGTAAAGAAGGCTTGTCGCCTCTGCAGGTTGAACCTTTCTTTTTCCAGACGGAGGGAGTGCCCCCTTGTTTTTTGAGGGGGTTTTACATGGAATAGGATTTCACCATATTTTTTGTATGTGCCATTCATATATTTATATAAGTTAATCATGTCCCCCCTTAGTCGTCTTTTCTCAAGGCTAAATAGGTTTATAGTTCTTTTTTTTTTTTTTTTATTCTTTATTTTCATGGCTAACAGCCAAATTTTTTACAGTAAAAAAAAATACAGATACGCATACATAAGGGAGGGTGAAATACATGTACAAGGTTAGGAATGCATTGAATTGAGTGACATAACCAAAATTTAACCACGTGTAGCAGCCTCGTTATTTCTAGAAAATACTGCTATATACTCCCCCCCTGTGCACACAAGAGATGATACAAGACAAAATGAGGGAGGAAAAGATGAAGAATGGGCAAGGGGTTGGAGGGGTAGCTGCTCCCCCCGGGACATCTCCGCTCCTCCAGACTGCGTCCAATATGGACTATTCACCAATGCCCGTCTGTCCCAGAATGTCTTTGTAGGAGTCGGAGTCCTGAAATATAATCCAAGGAGCCCAAGTGTGGCAGAATCTGGCATGATTATCATGAATGCTCGAGCTCAGGTCCTCCATGTGCATTATATCGTTGACCTTGGAGACCCAGAGGGACAGAGTGGGAGGAGAGGAATTCTTCCATCACAAGGGAATGCAGTGCTGCGCCGCCATCACTAGATAGTGAAGCAGGGAGAGTTTGTAGGTGTTTGCTGGGGTGTCATAGTGATGGAGGAGGAAGAAAGCCACATCCATAGTAAAGCTGGTATCAGTTACCTCGCAAATCACCTTTTTAACCCGATCCCAGAATTCTGAATGTGTGGAGGAGGGTACCATTGTCCAATCCACATCTCCAGCAGAGAGGTGATACGTTCGGAAAAATCAGATGCAGGCGAACCGGGGTCCCATACCAATGCGAGAGTAGTTTAAAACTAGCTTCTTGGTAGCTCGAGCTAATTGAGGTTTTATGGGCAAGAGAGAGAATACGAGAGCATTGGTTTGTGGTTAGGGTAATTCCCAGATCCGACTCCCATTCAGAAACGTAACCAGGCGCTGGGAGGTAAGGCGGGTTCAGGAGGAGGTGATAGATCGTGGACAATGAATGGCGAACCGGCTCAGAGCCAACGCACAAGTCTTCCAGTGGAGACCTAGGAGCTAGGAATAGCTCAGAGGGTGGTAAAGAGGAGTAGAAATGGCAGAGTTGAAATATGCGCCAGTAACCCAAAGGAAGGAGTTCAGGCATCTGTGTCAACTCCTCAAGGGAGAGCCACTCCGAATTCTTCAGAAAGTGCTCTGCCCTAAATACACCCAGCGCCGCCCAGGACTTGAACACCAAGTCACTCAGTCCCGAGGGAAAAGATGGGTTCCCCAGGATCGGAGACATGGGGGAGCAGAGAGGCAGGAGGTGTGAACGGACCGCTGCAAGGGCACAACATCTGAGCGTGGGACCGATCGTGGGGTGATGATGTAGGGATGTGAGAAGTCCGCGTTTCAGCCATGGAGATACTTCGAGAGGGACCGTCGAAAAGTTTTGTTCAATACCTACCCATGCCTTAAAAGGGGCGTGTCTACACCAATCCACTACGCGCACTAAGTGAGTTGCGTTGTAATACGCGCGAATGTCAGGAAGAGCCAGTCCTCCCGACACAGAAGCAAACGACTAAGGCGTGGATGCTTGCCATTAGAGACAAAAGATATTTGTATGGAGTTGATCGCTTTAAAGAATGATGGTGGCATTGCTATAGGAAGGGCCTGGAATAAGTAGAGTAGTCGAGGTAGGATATTCATTTTAAAAATAGTACATCGGCCCATCAACGTAAATGTGCCTCCCGACCACCTAGCACAGTCCGCCTTAATCTCAGTAAGAAACCTCGGAAAGTTAAAGTTAAATATTCCCTTTAAATCTGCCGGGATATACACTCCCAGGTACTTGAGCGCCACCGAGTTCCATTTAAAACTAAAGGATTGTTCTAGCGTAGATAGAATGGGGGCGGGGAGGGAGACATTCATGGCCTCTGATTTGGCAAAGTTTATTTTAAAATTGGAAAGGCTGGAGAAGCGACGAAACTCCTGCATCAGATTCGGGAGAGAAGTGATTGGGTTGGTCAGGAAAAACAAAAGGTCGTCTGCATATGCTGCCACCTTATTGACATGGGAGCCCTCCCCTAGGCCCTGAATGTCCTGATTGGTACGAACATGCCTTAGAAACGGTTCCAAGGTCAGGATAAAAATCAGGGGAGAGAGTGGGCAGCCCTGGTGTGTCCCATTATGGATGGCAAATTCTTCCGAGAGAATGCCATTCACTCGGACCCTCGCCGAGGGGCAAGAATACAAAGACATGATCCAACTCATCATCTGAGGGCCCAGGCCAAGTCGGAGAAGTGTTTCCTCCATGTATGTCCAATTGACTCTGTCAAAAGCTTTTTCAACGTCAGTTGACAAGAGCATCAGTGGAACCCGGGACAACTTAGCCTTATGTATAAGGTTGATCGCTTTCGTGGTGTTGTCTCGGGCCTCTCTGCCCACCATGAACCCCGCCTGGTCAAGATGAATGACCCCACTGAGCAACGGAGCCAAACACATTGCCAAAATCTTCGCGAAGAGTTTAATGTCTGTATTGAGAAGTGAAATCGGCCTGTAGCTAGCACACTGAGAAGGGTCTTTCTCTGGTTTGGGAATCACAGCAATGTGGGCCCTGAGTGTGTCTGGTGGAACGCGAGCTGAGGAGGAGAAGGAGTTCAAGGATGCTAGAAAATGTTGGCTAAGGGTAGCGGTGTATTTTTTATAGTAGGGGAGTGTGAACCCGTCAGGTCCCGGGGCCTTACCATTAGCGAAGCTCCTAAGTGCATCCGCTAGTTCTGGTGGAGAGATTGGAGCCTCCAATGTGCCTAGTACCTCCTCTGACAAAGAAGGCATACCTGAGTCTGCAATGTAGTTTTTGATACGTGTTTGGAAGTTGTTCGCCGTCGTGGCCGGATTGGTGGAATCTGTGTTATATAGGGAGGCATAAAAGTCGCGGAACTGTGAGGCTATGTCTAATGGCAAGTTAGCCCGAGTAGTGGGGGATGTTGCAATAAAGGGTACGTAGGTACGTGCTTGTTGAAGTCTCAGTGCTCTGGCCAGAGACCTGCTACATTTGTTCCCATATTCGTAGAAGTGGCGCTTGCATTTCGAGAGGGTAGCTTTGGCCTTAGACAATAATAGGATACGGAGCTCTTCTCGTTTCTGGAGTAACGCGACTTTACATGCTAATTCATGGGAACGCTTGTGAGTAGACTCTAAAACCCTAATTTCCGATAGAAGCCGAGCAGTGGTCTCCGTACTCTCCCTTTGAATCGAGCCCCGTGTTTAATAAAGGTGCCACGTACAACACACTTGTGCGCCTCCCACAGTACCCGTGGGTTTGTGTCTGCAGGGGTATTGGCCGTGAAGTATTCTTCAAGTGTACGCTGCACGTCTGAAGAAACCAAGGAGTCATTAAGAAGCAACGGATTGAACTTCCACTGGGATTGGTGTAATATCGGGGCCTGCAATGTTAAGGATAGAGTGACAAGGGCATGATCTGAGAAAGAGATTGAGTCAATATCGACGGCCTGTAAAATTGGGAGTGAGCAATGTTTGACAAATATTAGATCGAGTCTGGAGTAAGTGTCATGGACGGATGAGTAAAAAGAAAAATCTTTATCACCCGGATGTAATAGGCGCCATGTGTCCACAAAATTATGCTCGTGGAACGCTCGTTTAATACGGCGCAGTTGGGAATGCGGGATTGACGATGTCCCCTTTGAGACATCCATGGTGGGCTCCAATGCGACATTGAAGTCACCTCCCAGGACAATGGTGCCCTCCCCAAACTCCTCTAGCTCATCCAAAAAGCCAAGCAGAGCTGAACCTTGACCCACATTGGGTAGGTAGAAGGAAGCAAAGGTGTAGATCTGCGAATTAATGCAGCCCTTGAGTAGTAGCATTCGCCCCATCCCATCACTGCGAGAGACCAGAAATTCCCATGGAAGAGTACGAGACAGGAGGATACTCGTCCCCCTAGATTTCGGATCAGGAGAGAAACTATGATAGGCGTGTGGAAACCAAAGATTAGACATCTTAAAAGGTTTTTGTTCACTGAGGTGCGTTTCCTATAGGAAAGCTACATGTAAGTGTCTACCTTTCAACATGTTGAGCAAAATGGATCGCTTCCCGGGACTATGCAACCTCTTGACATTCAACGAGCCTATCCGAAGGTCAGTCTGGGAGTGGCGGGCCATGTCCCCGATAGGTGATGAAAAAAATTAATAAAAAGAGGGGGGGGGGAGACAAAGAGGGGTAGGGGGAAAGACCAGAGAGAAAAAGGAAAATTGACAGAGAAAGAGAAAAGGACCCAAAGGCCGACACCCACGCGGCAAGAAAACCTGTGGAGAAAAGGTTAGTAACAAAACGGGAACAAGGAAAACCAAAGAGAAGTGGGGGGGGGACCCCATGCAGCGAGCAGCGCAAAACGTTAAACAAAAACTCGTCCGATGTCCACCAAGAGGCGGGCAAGGGAGGACATAACATTGTATGTTACCTGGCCCTACAAAAAACACGGCCATATAAGCCAGCTGAACCCTTCACCTGAAAAACTGTGAGAAAAGAACACTGTAAACACAGAGCGACATTATCTGTAACCTAAGATATGAAGCATTAAACTCCTCCTATTTGGAGGACCCGGAAGACTAGTACGTCCTGTTATAAAAGGGTGAGGGGGGGGAGGTTGAGGAGGGGGGGAGGAAAGAGGAGAAAGGGGGGATAGGAGAGGGTATGAGGAGGAGGGGAAGGGGAAAGAGGGTGGAGAGAGGAAAGAGATAAGTGAGAGATTCATCAGAAAGAGCACTAATGCGACACTCAACAAGATACAGATAAAACAAATCGGATCACAAATTAGGTCTCAGGTAGTGAATGAAACCTTATGAGTAGTAATACTACTGCCTGTGACAACATCATGTGGCCTTGTGTAACAATACTAACAGGATATCGTACCACGAGCAACTTCCTGACAATTCACGAGGGGGAGAGAGGGGAGGGAGGGGGCGCATGGGTCCGATACCAAAGACATCACTAAAATGCAAGGAAGGGATAAGGGGGGGGGTGAGGACCAGGAACAAAAGAAGGGTAAACTGTATGTCGGGTCATATCTACAGTTCTGTGGCCATCTGTGGAATCTTCGGTGACAGCTCACTCTCCACGGAAGTCTCGGAAAGTCACGGAGGAAGTACCGGGACTGCTCACAAAGTTCTGTTGGAAAAGGCACTCCTCGGAGGAGCTGTCAGGACACCCTGTAACAAAAAAGAGACGCTAGGCGCTGTACAGAGCCCAGCGCTATAAACTGTAGATCAGGTATTGCCATGGAGATCTGAGGGTTCTTCAGAAGGTAATCTACGTCAGGCCTCAGGAGGTAGTAGCAGCGAAAGATCCAGCTGAGACCTTAATGACTCTCGGAGCGAAGGCCTGTTGAGATGTTGGCTAGGGCACGGAGTGCGCCGGCGTTGCGATGGTTCCGGCTGGTCCAGTGCCAGCCAATCCGGGACCGGAAACGATTCGATCTGCAGGAAATTGAATAAGGCCTCCAAATCTGAGAAATGGCGCAAGAGGAAGGTGGCTGATTCTTTCCTGACGACCACGTGGAACGGGTGACCCCATCTATAAGTGGCTCCCGCAGCTTTGATCTTCTCTAGTAGTCGGTGCAGGAGACGCCGCATGTAGAGCGTGCGTGGGGAGACATCTGGCTATATCGTGACCCTGCATTCATCCACCGTAACCGGACCATGTGACCACGCGCCTTGAATGATTAAATCCTTGTCCGAGTAGTAATGTAGTCTACACAAAACATCACGAGGGTTGGATGGGTCGTTCGGACCGGGTCGAGAAACCCTATGGACACGATCCAGTAAAAATGTCGCTTCCAACGGCCTATTAGTGACCGTACTAAAGATGGCAGTTATCCTGGCTGGAAGGTCATCTCTGGGACCCAGGTCTGGGAGGCCTTTCAGTCGGATATTGTTCCTACGACCCCTGTACTCTTGATCGTCCAATTGTAACGCCAGGGACTGTATATGTGTTCTGCTGGAAATGGCTGCCTGCTCCAGAGCTAGCACTCTGCTGTCAATATTGGAGACCGTTTGGTCCGTGTTGGCAATCCTAGTGTCCACCCTATCCACTTCTTGTTGTAAGGCAGCGATGTCTTGTTGGTGGGATTGTTCAATTCTAGTCACCAGGGAATCTAAGTCCTGTCTGGTAGGGAGAGCTTGGATCAGTTCCCTGAGCAGGTGCAAATCTGCATGTAATGCGGGCTGGAAGGGTACTGAATCTGGGCTTCTGGGCAGGGACACGGTGGCTGGCTGAAGTACAGGTCCAAATAGGACAGGGGACACGTGCGGTACCTCATTCTTGCTGGCCCCAGGCTGTAGTGCGGTCGTCTGTCCCTGTGCTTGAGCTCCTGCTGCTGCGTGCTGAAGGCCTGTAGTTCTGCACGTGGCAGGATGCAGTGCCGGGTGCGCCATGACACCTGGGAGTTCCTGAGAAGCGGGCGCCGCTGATAAGAAGCGCTCCATGCTAGCACTCCGTGTCTGCAAGCTAGGTAAGGAGCGGGAGGGTGTAGTGCCTTGTCCCCTACGTTTTGCTGGCATCTCCTACCGGTTTCAGACGGGCTCAGGCTGCTATTAAGCACTCTGCTGCACGTGCTCCCCCGAGATGTGTGCTTACTCCGCCATAGCTAAGCCCCGCCCCCCCAGGTTTAGTTCTTTTAATCTTTCCTCATAACTTAAATTCTCCATGCCCCTTATTAGCTTCGTTGCTCTTCTTTGTATTTTTTCCAACTCCAGGGCATCCTTTCTATGAACTGGAGCCCAGAACTGAACTGCATATTCTAGATGAGGCCTCACTAATGCTTTGTAAAGTGGTAATATTACATCCCTGTCCCGCGAGTCCATGCCTCTTTTGATACACGACAATATTTTGCTGGCCTTTGAAGCAGCTGATTGACACTGCATGCTGTTATTTAGTTTATGATTTACAATTACACCCAGATCCTTCTCATCAAGTGACTCCCCCAGTGTAGCTCCCCCTAGGACATATGATGCATACAGGTTGTTCGTACCCAGGTGCATAACTTTACATTTATCTACATTAAACTTCATCTGCCAAGTGGACGCCCAAACACTTAGTTTGTTTAAATCTGCCTGTAATTCATGAACATCTTCCATAGACTGAACTATATTACATAGCTTGGTGTCATCTGCAAAAAATAGAAATAGTGCTATTAATCCCATCCTCTATATCATTAATAAATAAGTTGAATAATAGTGGTCCCAGAACTGAACCCTGGGGTACACCACTTATAACCGGGGATCATTCAGAGTAGGAATCATTGACCACAACTCTCTGGATACGGTCCTTGAGCCAATTACAAACTATACTTTCTAAACCTATAGTCCTTAATTTACCCATTAGACGTCTATGGGGACAATGTCAAATGCCTTTGCAAAGTCCAAAAACACTATATCCACAGCGGCCCCTCTGTCTAGGCTTCTGTTTACCTCTTCATAAAAACAAATCAGGTTGGTTTGACAGCTTCTGTCCTTTGTAAAACCGTGCTGGCTGTCACTTATAATACTATTTTTTGTCACATAATCCTGTATATAGTCCCTCAATAGCCCCTCAAACATTTTCCCCACAATTGATGTTAAGCTTGCTGGTCTATAATTACCCGGCGAAGACCTAGAGCCCATTTTGAAAATAGGGATCACATTTGCCCTGCACCAGTCCCTTGGCACTATACCAGTCATGAGAGACTCTCTAAATATTATGAAGAGGGGGACAGAAATAACTGAACTAAGCTCCTTAAGAACTCTAGGGTGTAACCCATCTGGTCCCGGGGCCTTGTGTACATTTATTTTATTTAATTTAGCTTGCACCATATCTACATTCATCCAATTCAGTATATCAACTGATATATTAACAGCACTGGCAGCGGCTACATCAGCTGCTCCTTCTTCTGTTGTATATACAGAGCGGAAGAACCCATTTAGTAACTCTGCCTTCTCTTGATCCCCTGTGACCAACTCCCCATTACCACTATCTAAGGGGATTGTGATACGCTAAGCAGCAGCGCCATTGTGTGGTCAATGCTGAGAAATCTCACTAAATTGAATGTAATGCAGGCAGCCTAGTGATACGCTGAGCAGCAGCGCCAACGTGTGGTCAATGCTGGGAAATGTGCACTATATATTATATATTTGAGAAAATTTGTTTGAAGCCCAATTGGGATATGCTAAGCAGCAGCGCCATCGTGTGGTCAATGTTGAGAAATCTCACTAAATTGAATGTAAGGCAGGCAGCCTAGTGATACGCTGGGCAGCAGTACCATCGTGTGGTCAATGCAGGAAATGCACACTATATCTATATATTATATATTTTAGAAAGTTTGTTTGAAGCCCGATTGTGATACGCTAAGCAGCAGCGCCATCGTGTGGTCAATGCTGAGAAATCTCACTAAATTTAATGTAAGGCAGGCAGCCTAGTGATACACTGAGCAGCAGCGCCATCGTGTGGTCAATGCTGGAAAATGCACAATATGTCTATTATATAGTTTAGAAAGTTTGTTTGAAGCCCGATTGTGATACGCTAAGCAGCAGCACCATCGTGTGTTCAATGCTGAGAAATCTCACTAAATTGAATATAAGGCAGGCAGCCTAGTGATACGCTGAGCAGCAGCGCCATCGTGTGGTCAATGCAGGAGAAATGTACATGTATGCGATTCCGCTGCAAAAAAACGCAACTTATTAATAATTTTAATCTTATACTCACCTAGAATTCTGTTTCTTTTTCCGGGCCAGCCTCCTGGGACGACGTTTCATCCCATGTGACTGCTGCAGTCAATCGCAGGCTGCAGCGGTCACATGGGATGAAACATCAACCCAGAGCTGCAGGATGTAGGAGGGAAGCGTCGCCATGGTAAGTATCCATTCCTGGCCGAAAAACTGCGGCACAGGGCAGTGCTTTTACACAGCGTATCTGCCTTGCATGAACATACCCGTACAGTATATACATATAGTAGCTGCTGTCTTACAACGATACAGCTGCAAACCACGTCAACATGTTGCATTCCCACGAGTCAGCACAGTTTTCAAATGATTGTTAATGTCCATGAAGTTTTTTGCAGACATTAACAATCATTTAAAAACTGCACCTTTTGATAAAACTGCATGTGCTGCATGTTTTACCGGACAATGGTTTTTACGATCTGATTGTTTGCATTAACCCCTTCCCTCTTTAGCCACTTTTGACCTTCCTGACCGAGCCTCATTTTTCAAATCTGACATGTGTCACTTTATGTGGTAATAACTCCGGAATGCTTTCACCTATCCAAGCGATTCTGAGATTGTTTTCTCGTGAAACATTGGACTTTAAGTTACTGCCAAAATTTGCTTCATATGTTCAGTATTTAATTGTGAAAAACACCAAAATTTAGCGAAAAAATGCAAAAATTAGCATTTTTCTCAATTTAAATGTATCTGCTTGTAAGACAGGCAGTTATAACACACAAAATTGTTGCTAACTAACATCCCCCATATGTCTACTTTAGATTGGCATTGTTTTTTGAACATCCTTTTATTTTTCTATGACATCACAAGGCTTAGAACTTTAGCAGCAATTTCTCACATTTTCAAGAAAATTTCAAAAGGCCATTTTTACAGGGGCCAGTTCAGCAGTGAAGTGGCTTTGAGGGCCTTATATATTAGAAACCCCCAAAAATTCACCCCATTTTAAAAACTTCACCCCTCAAAGTATTCAAAACAGCATTTAGAAAATGTCTTAACCCTTTACACATGTCACAGGAATTAAAGCAAAGTAGAGGTGAAATGTACAAATTTCATATTTTTTGGCAGAAATAAATTTTTAGTACAATTTTTTTTATAACACAGAAGGTTTTACCAGAGAAATGCAACTCAATATTTGTTGCCCCGTTTATGCAGTTTTAGGAAATATCCCACATGTGGCACTAGCATGCTAATAGACTGAAGCATCGGCCTCAGAAGCAAAGGAACACCTAGTGGATTTTGGGGCCTTATTTTTGTTAGAATAAATTTTAGGCACCATGTCAGGTTTGAAGGGCTCTTGCGGTGCCAAAACAGTCAAAATCCCCCAAAAGTGACCCCATCTGGGAAACTACACACCTCAAGGAAATTATCTAGGGGTACAGTGAACATTTTGACCGCACAGTTTTTTTACAGAAATTATTGGAAGTAGGACGTGAAAATTAAAATCTACATTTTTTCAAATAAAATGTAGGTTTAGCGATTTTTTTTCTCATTTCCACAAGGACTAAAGGAGAATAAGCACCATAAAATTTGTAAAGCAATTTCTCCCGAGTAAAACAATACCCCACATGTGGTAATAAACGGTTAGAGAAGGGCTGAGAAGGGAAAGAGCGCTATTTGGCTTTTGGAGCTCAAGTTTAGCAGGAATGGTTTGCGGAGGCCATGTCACATTTACAAAGCCCCTGAGGGGACAAAACAGTGGAAACCCCCCACAAGTGACCCCATTTTGGAAACTACACCCATTGAGGAAATTATCTAGGGGTATAGTGAGCGTTTTGACCCAACATAATTTTTGCATAAATTATTGGAAGTAGGCCCTGAAAATGACAATCTAAATTTTTTCAAAGAAAATGAAGGTTTAGCTAATTTTTTCTCATTTCCACAAGGACTGAAGGAGAAAAAGCACCGTAAAATTTGTAAACCAATCTCTCCCGAGTAAAACAGTACCCCACATGTGGTAATAAACGGCTGTTTGGACACACGGCAGGGCTTCAAAGGGATGGAGTGCCATTTGGCTTTTGGAGTTCCCATTTAGCAGGAATTGTTTGCGGAGGCCATGTCACATTTACAAAGTCCCTGAGGAGACAAAACAGTGGAAACCCCCACAAGTGACCCCATTTTGGAGACTACACCCATTGAGGAAATTATCTAGGGGTATAGTGAGCGATTTGACCCCACAGTTTTTTTGCAGAAATTATTGGAAGTAGGCCCTGAAAAGAAAAATCAAAATTTTTTCAAAGAAAATGTAGGTTTAGCTTATTTTTACTCATTTCCACAAGGACTGAAGGAGAAAAAGCACCACAAAATTTGTAAAGCAATTTCTCCCGAGTAAAAAAATGCCCCACATGTGGTAATTAACGGCTGTTTGGAGACACGGCTTGGCTTAGAAGGGAAAGAGCGCTATTTGGCTTTTGGAGATCACATTGAGCAGGAATAGTTTGCGGCGGCCATGTCACATTTGCAAAGCCCCTGAGGGGAAAAAACAATGAAAACGCCCAAAAAGTGACACCATTTAGGAAACTACACCTCTTGAGGAATTTATCTAGGGGCGTAGTGAGAATTTTGACCCCACAGATGTTTCATAGAATTTATTAGAATTGGGCAGTGAAAATAAAAACAATCCTTTTTCTTCAATAAGACGTAGCTTTAGCGCAAATTTTTTCATTTTCACAACAAATAAAGGAAAAAAAAGAACTCAACATTTGTAAAGCAATTTCTCCCGAGTACGGCAATACCCCATATGTGGTCATAAACTGCTGTTTGGGCACACGGCAGGGCTCAGAAGGGAAGGACCATTGCTGGATTGGTTTCTGGGCGCCTGTGGGCCCAAAACAGTGGAAACCCCCCAGAAGCGACCCAATTTTGGAAACTACACCCCTCAATGCATTTACCTAGGGGTGTAGTGAGCATGTTAACCCTGCAGGTGTTTTGTAGAAATTAGTGTGAACTCGATGTTGCAGAGTGAAAATGGGATTTTTTCCACAGATATGTGGACAATATGTGGTGCCCGGCTTGTGCCACCATAACAAGACAGCTCTCTAATTATTATGCTGGGTTTCCTGGTTTTAGAAACACCCTACATGTGGCCCTAATCTCTTGCCTGGACAGTCGACCAGGCTCAGGAGTGAAAGCATACCATGTAAAATTGAGGCCTAATTTGGCGATTTACAAAGTATTGGTTCACAACTGCAGAGGCTCAGATGTGAAATAATAAAAATAAACCCCTGGGAAGTGACCCCATTATGGAAACTGCACCCCTCAATGCATTTATTAAGGGGTGTAGTGAGCATTTTCACCCCACAGGTCTTTTCCATAAATGAATGCGCTGTGGATGGTGCAAATTAAAAATTTATATTTTTCCCTAGATATGCCATTCAGTGGCAAATATGTAGTGCCCAGCTTATGCCACTGGAGACACACACCCCAAAAAATGCTAAAAGGGTTCTCCCGGGTATGACGGTGCCATATATGTGGAAGGAAACTGCTGTTTGGGGACGCTGTAGGGTTCAGATGGGAGGAAACGCCATTTGGCTTTTGGAGCGTGGATTTTGCTTGGTAGTAGTTTTGTTTGGAGTCTTACTGGTGTTTCCGTTTATAATGTAGGGCATATGTAAGCCGGGCGGAGTATATAAGGGGCATAGTCAGGTGGTATAATAATGGGGTAAAAAAAAACAATAAAATTATCCATAGATGTGTGTTACGCTGTGACACAATCATTTCTGCACAGGCTGGTGTCGCACTGATATATGGCGTCCTTTATTATCCCCCTTTTGATCCACACTCCGCGCCTTTGTAGTTTGGGGAATTTTGCTAGGAAGTGTTGTCCTGGTATAATACGGGCACTGTCGCTTCCAGCGGATATGTTTGGGCCCTCCCTTTCCTGGTTCCCTAATTTTAGGTCCTTGATAAATCGCCTCTTCAAACAGAAGAAATGTTCCCCTCGGGCACAACTGCATATTTTTTTATTTCCTGACTTATTGGAGCCATAACTAATTTTATTTTTCATAGACGTAGCGGTATGAGGACTGGTTTGTTGTGGGACGAGCTGTAGTTATTATTGGTACCATTTTGGGGTACATGCAACTCTTTGATCACCTTTTATCCTATTTTTTGGAAGGCCAGGTAAACAAAAAAATGCAATTCTGGCACAGCTTTTGTCTTTTTTTTTATACAGCGTTCACCATGCGTTATAAATTACATGTTAACTTTATTCTGCGGGTCAGTACGATTCCGGCGATACCTATTTTATAGGACTTTTTTATGTTTTACAACTTTTTGCACAATAAAATTACTTTTGTAAAAATAATGTATTTTTTCTGTCGCCAAGTTGTGAGAACCATAACTTTTTAATTTTTTTGTCGACGGAGGTGTATGAGGGCTTGTTTTTTGCGGGACGAGCTATAGTTTTTATAGGTACCATTTTTGGATACGTGCGACTTTTTGATCACTTTTTATTCTAACATTTGTAGGGCAAAGTGACAAAAAAACAGAAACTCTGGTAACGTTTTTTACGGGTTTTTTTTACGCTGTTCACCGCGTGCAATAAATAATATAATATTTTGATACCTCTGGTCGTTACGGTCGCGGCGATATCAAATACATATGGTTTATTATTATTTTTCAATAATAAAGGACTTGATAAGAGTAAAAGGGGGATTGGGTTTTATTTGATTACTTGAAACTTTTATTGTTTTCAAACTTTTATTATTTGCACTTTTTTTTACACTTTTTCTCAAGTCCCACTAGGGGACTTGAAGGTCCAACGGTCAGATTTTTTTTTTTCTAATACATTGCACTACCTATGTAGTGCAATGTATTAGATCTGTCAGCCATTCACTGACTGCAAGCCGATTAGGCTTCGCCTCCCGGCGGGGCCTAAATCGGCTTCCGTAATGGCAGAGCAGGAGACCATTGTGTCTCCTGTTGCCATAACAGCAGTCGCCAGTCCTGATTGCCTGTCAGGGCTGGCGATCTGCTAGTAACCGCTACGATGAAGCAATCGCTTTCGATTGCTGCATCGAAGGGGTTAATGGCAGGGATCGGAGCTAGCTCCGGTTCCTGTCGTTACAGGTGGATGTCAGCTGTACAGTACAGCTGAGATCCGGTGATGATGGCACCGGCTCATCTTCTGAGCTGGTCCCAAACATTCGGCGTATATGTACGGCAAGATGCGGGAAGTCAATGCTTTCCATGACGTACATTTACGGCAAATGTCGGGAAGGGGTTAAAGGTTATGAACACCTTTTGAAACTTTTTTTTTTTTTAAATGTCAGTCAGTGTGTTTTGTGCAACTTTATAATTAGTTTTTATTAAAAAATCTTTTTACTTTTTGAGATACAGCTGCTCTGTTACCTGTATACAGAGAAGCTGTATCCTACGCTGAATACTGAACTTGTCAGGTCTGTGGGACTGATGGGTTCAGTGTCAGCGGGTCCTGTGTGTCCTGTGTGTCTGACATGCTGGATCCACCTGTAATACATCACATCTAAGTTAGATGTGATAGATTATAGGTGGATACAGTCGACTACTCTATTGATACCGCCAATAAAACGAAAACCTTGTGAAACGGAGACAAACAGAAACCATTAGCAACGGAAGCGTTACCATTGAAATGGTAACAGAATGCTATGGTTTCCGTTTGGTTTCCGTTCGTAGGTTCCCCTGACGGAAAGGTCTGACGGAACCCATGAACGGAACCACGATGCAGGTGAGAACGAAGCCTAATTATTACTGTATGATCTTTACAGATGGTGGAGGGTACTATTTTTTGGGGTATAAGCAACTCCCAGAATATGATTACCATAATTCTGGTCATACTGGAAGCTGCTAACCTGACTTTGCAAATGATCTCTGTACTGAAATGTATTTGTACTGAGCTTTGTTCTGGTCCTGTATTCATGTACTGAGCTTGGTTCTGGTGCTGTATATATCTAATGAGATTTGTTCTGGAACTGTACATATGTAATGAGCTTGGTTCTGGTGTTGTGTATAGAACTATATTGCTTGTAAAATGTACAAATGTTTTTATGCTCGGGTTACATAAAAAAAATTTGGAAAATAAATGACACGTCATTGATTGGTAGAGAAAACAAACATGGCGAGGGTGGAAGGAGATGTTGGGAAAGAGGTTGGGGGGGGGGCGCCAAACTGAATCTTTGCCCCGGGTACTGGAGAACCTAGCTACGACCTCTGCTATGTGTGTTGTATGTATGTGTCTGTGTGTGTGTGTGTGTGTGTGTGTGTGTGTATATGTTCCAGTATGTGTGTGTATATGTGTACATATGTCTCTATGTTAGTGTATATATATTTATGCCTCTGTGTGTGTTTATATATGTGTGGGTATACTCAGGGCCGTCGTCAGCACCCGGCGAACCCGGGCAAGTTCCAGGGCCCATTACCCTTGGGGGGGCCCACTCGGCCGCCGGGTGCTGTCGCTGCTGTCATCACGGCATCACTGTCCATATATGGACAGTCCGTGAAATTCATGGACAGTCCGTGAAATGAGAGGACTTTTGGAAACTGTCCGGAATAAAAAGAATGCGTCCGTGATTTCTATATTTTTTTGTTGTGCAAGGAGCTGCACATATGCCAATTGTGGCTGCGTGATGACCTCTCATGTAGAACATTGTTAGCAGCCTTCCCAGCCTCCGCGCACCACGTCTGGTCTGTAGGACTAGCAGGGGCCTCCTACCTGCCAGAGAGGACAACGGAGAGGAGGAAATCCGACAGCGGAGAGAGTGCGGCTTGGCTGGGACCTGACAGGTGACACAGGAGAATCTATGCAGAGCAGGACGCTGGGCTGCCGTTACTTCAGCTTGTACTGCTGATATGTGAAGCCCCTGCCCGGTGGCTTGCTCTGTATCTAATTCACTGCCCAGCAGCTGTACAGGTCAGCAGCACCCGGCTCCTTCACTGTGTCTGCACCACTGACCTGCATAGCTGCTGCTGCTGCTAAAATGTCTACTAAACCCTGTACAGCCCAGTACTCCCTTGATAGCCCCTTCAGTTCCTAATCTCCCTCTGTACACCCCTCCCCCCAGCACTGGAGCACCACCCCGTGCTGAAGAAGTCAGAGGAGACAGAAGTTGCCGAAGAAGCAGTCTACAGGAAGGAGATAAGTGTCAATGTGTCTAAAGACAAAGAGGTGACTGGAGTGTGACTCAATGTATGTATGTATGTATGTATGTATGTATGTATGTAGTGTGTGTGTAATGGCTCTATATGTGTGTGTATATGTAGTTTGTGTGTGTATGTAATATTTGTGCGAGTGCGTGTGTATATTTGTGTGCATTTTGTATATATATGTAGTGTGTGTGTAGTGTATGTGTGCAGTATGTATGTGTGCAATGTGTGTATATGTAGTATGTGGGCAGTATGCATGTATGTATGTATGTATGCAGTATGTATGTGTGCAGTATGTATGTGTGCAGTGTGTATGTGTGCAGTGTGTATATGTGCATTGTGTGTATATGCAGTGTGTGGGCAGTATGTTTGTATGTGTGCAGTATGTATGTATGTATGTATGTATTTATTCAGTATGTATGTGTGCAGCATGTATGTATGTATGTATTTATTTATTCAGTGTGTATGTGTGCAGTATGGATGTGTGCAGTATCTATGTGTGTATGTGTGCAGTATGTATGTGTGTATGTATGTATGTATATGTGCAGTATGTATATGTGTGCAGTATGTATATGTGCATTGTGTGTATCTGTAGTGCATGGGCAGTATTTATGTATGTGTGCAGTATATATATGTGCAGTGTGAGTATATGTAGTGTGTGGGCAGTATGTGTGTGTGCAGTATGTATGTGTGCAGTATGTATGTATGTATGTATGTGTGCAGTATGTATGTATATATGTATGCAGTATGTATGTGTGCAGTATGTATGTGAGCAGTATGTATGTGTGCAGTGTGTATGTTTGCAGTGTGTATATGTGCATTGTGTGTATATGCAGTGTGTGGGCAGTATGTTTGTATGTGTGCAGTATATATGTATGCATTTAGTATGTATGTGTGCAGCATGTATGTATGTATGTATTCAGTGTGTCTGTGTGCAGTATGGATGTGTGCAGTATCTATGTGTGCAGTATGTATGTGTGTATGTATGTATGTATGTATGTATGTATGTATGTGCAGTATGTATGTGTAATATGGATATATGTATGTGTCCAGTATGTGTATGTGCAGTGTGTGCAGTATGTATGTGTGCAGTATGTGTATATGTAGCGTGTGGGCAGTATATATGTATGCATGTATGTCTGCAGTATGTATGTGTGTGCAGTATGTATGTATGTATGTATGTATGTATGTGTGCAGTATGTATATGTGCAGTATGTATATAGGTATGTATGTGTGCAGTATGTATGTGTGTGTGTGTGCAGTATGTATGTGTGTGCAGTATGTATATGTGCAATATGTATGTATGTATGTATGTATGTATGCATGCAGTATGTGTAGTGTGTGCAGTATGTATGTGTGCAGTATGTATGTGTTCAGTGTGTATATATGTAGCGTGTGGGTAGTATATATGTATGCAGTGTGGGCAGTATGTATGTGTGCAGTATGTATGTGTGCAGTATGTATGTGTGCAGTATGTATGTGTGTGTGCAGTATGTATGTGTGTGCAGTATGTATATGTGCAATATGTATGTATGTATGTATGGATGTATGTGTGCAGAATGTATGTGTGCAGTATGTATGTATGTATGTATGTATGTATGTGTGGAGTATGTATGTGTGTGTTTGCAGTATGTATGTGTGTGCAGTATGTATGTATGTATGTATGTATGTATGTGTGCAGTATGTATGTGTGTGCAGTATGTACAGTGAAGGAAATAAGTATTTGATCCCTAGCTGATTTTATAAGTTTGCCCACTGTCACAGACATGAATAGTCTAGAATTTTTAGGCTAGGTTAATTTTACCAGTGAGAGATAGATTATATTTAAAAAAAAAAAACAGAAAATCACATTGTCAAAATTATATATATTTATTTGCATTGTGCACAGAGAAATAAGTATTTGATCCCTTTGGCAAACAAGACTTAATACTTGGTGGCAAAACCCTTGTTGGCAAGCACAGCAGTCAGACATTTTTAGTAGTTGATGATGATGGCCCACTCCTCTTTGCAGATCATCTGTAAATCATTAAGATTTTGAGGCTGTCGCTTGGCAACTCCGATCTTCAGCTCCCTCCATAAGTTTTCGATGGGATTAAGGTCTGGAGACTGGCTAGGCTACTCCTTGACCTTAATGTGCTTCTTTTTGAGCCACTCCTTTGTTGCCTTGGCTGTATGTTTTGGGTCATTGTCGTGCTGGAAGACCCAGCCACGGGCCATTTTTAATGTCCTGGTGGAGGGAAGGAGGTTGTCACTCAGGATTTGACGGTACATGGCTCCATCCATTCTCCCATTGATGCGGTGAAGTAGTCCTGTGCCCTTAGCAGAGAAACACCCCCAAAACATAATGTTTCCACCTCCATGCTTGACAGTGGGGACGGTGTTCTTTGGGTCATAGGCAGCATTTCTCTTCCTCCAAACACGGCGAGTTGAGTTAATGCAAAAGAGCTCAATTTTAGTCTCAACTGACCACAGCACCTTCTCCCAATCACTCTCAGAATCATCCAGATGTTCATTTGCAAACTTCAGACGGGCCTGTACATGTGCCTTCTTGAGCAGGGGGACCTTGCGGGCACTGCAGGATTTTAATCCATTACGGCGTAATGTGTTACCAATGGTTTTCTTGGTGACTGTGGTCCTAGCTGCCTTGAGATCATTAACAAGTTCCACCCGTGTAGTTTTCGGCTGAGCTCTCACCTTCCTCAGGATCAAGGATGCCCCACGAGGTGATATTTTGCATGGAGCCCCAGATCGATGTCGATTGACAGTCATTTTGTATGTCTTCCATTTTCTTACTATTGCACCAACAGTTGTCTCCTTCTCACCCAGCGTCTTACTTATGGTTTTGTAGCCCATTCCAGCCTTGTGCAGGTCTATGATCTTGTCCCTGACATCCTTAGAAAGCTCTTTGGCCTTGCCCATGTTGTAGAGGTTAGAGTCAGACTGATTAATTGAGTCTGTGGACAGGAGTCTTTTATACAGGTGACCATGTAAGACAGCTGTCTTTAATGCAGGCACCAAGTTGATTTGGAGCGTGTAACTGGTCTGGAGGAGGCTGAACTCTTAATGGTTGGCAGGGGATCAAATACTTATTTCTCTGTGCACAATGCAAATAAATATATATAATTTTGACTATGTGATTTTCTGTTTTCTTTTTTATATAATCTATCTCTCACTGGTAAAATTAACCTAGCCTAAAAATTCTAGACTGTTCATGTTTTTGACAGTGTGCAAACTTACAAAATCAGCAAGGGATCAAATACTTATTTCCTTCACTGTATATGTGCATTGTGTGTATCTGTAGTGTGTGGGCAGTATTTATGTATGTGTGCAGTATATATATGTGCAGTGTGTGTGCAGTATGTATGTGTGCAGTATGTATGTGTGCAGTGTGTGTATATGTAGCGTGTGGGCAGTATATATGTATGCAGTGTGGGCAGTATGTATGTATGTATGTATGTGCGCAGTGTGTGAATATGTAACATGTGTGCATTATGTATAGGTATGTATGCAGTGTGTAGATGGTGTGTGCAGTATGTTTGTATGTATGTATGTATTAGAAACAGGGAGAGAACCTCCAGCTCACCGGTCTGCGTCTCCAGCAGCGTCACTCGGATCCCCGCGACGGCCCGCGGTAAGGAACAGCAATGTAGGAGAAAAAATGATCCAGCGCTGATAGTAATTTAAAAGGGAAATGAGAGTCCCATGTTTATTGAAGAAAGATCTTAAAATCGGAGGGGAGACGCAGTCCCAAGGTGCAAGTAGTCAGGGTAGATACCCAAGCCTACGCGTTTCGAATGCGATCTGCGTTCTTAATCATGGCAAGTATGTAAGTATGTGTGCATTGTGTAGATGTAGTGTGTGCAGTATGTACACTACCATTCAAAAGTTTGGGGTCACCCAGACAATTTTGTGTTTTCCATGAAAACTCACACTTATATTTATCAAATGAGTTGCAAAATGACTAGAAAATATAGTCAAGACATTGACAAGGTTAGAAATAATGATTTTTATTTGAAGTAATAATTTTCTCCTTCAAACTTTGCTTTGTGGGAAAGGACACAGAGACATAAGAGACTTTCTACGCCAGTTTTCACACTTTTTAAGAAATGGGACGTGGTAAAGGCAAAGGGGCTGTGAGCCAACAAATTTATTATGATTAACCCCAGAAAACTGGCGTCAATTATAGTGGAAGTCTACGCCAGCTCCTCGCTAACATAGATTTCACTCCATGGGGCATAGCAAGGTAGAGGCCCGTGCTGGACCTCATACTTTGCCCCCCCCCCTTCATCTGACCAAACCCTGGCCTCCCATTGGACAGTTAAATTAAAAATATATATATACACTACCATTCAAAAGTTTAGGGTCACTTAGAAATTTCCTTATTTGCACAGTTTTTTTTCAATGAAGATAACATTAAATTAATCAGAAATACACTCTATACATTGTTAATGTGGTAAATGACTATTCTAGCAGCAAACATCTGGTTTTTAATGCAATATCTACATAGGTGTATAGAGGCCCATTCCCAGCAACCATCACTCCAGTGTTCTAATGGTACATTGTGTTTGCTAACTGTGTTAGAAGGCTAATGGATGATTAGAAAACACTTGAAAACCCTTGTGCAATTATGTTAGCACCGCTGTAAACAGTTTTGCTGTTTAGAGGAGCTATAAAACTGACCTTCCTTTGAGCTAGTTGAGAATCTGGAGCATTACATTTGTGGGTTCGATTAAACTCTCCAAATGGCTAGAAAAAGAGAAACTCGACAGTCTATTCTTGTTCTTAGAAATTAAGGCTATTCCATGCGAGAAATTGCCAAGAAACTGAAGATTTCCTACAACGGTGTGTATTACTCCCTTCAGAGGACAGCACAAACAGGCTCTAACCAGAGTAGAAAGACAAGTGGGAGGCCCCGCTGCACAACTGAGCAACAAGCCAAGTCCATTAGAGTCTCTACTTTGAGAAATAGATGCCTCACAGGTCCTCAACTGGCAGCTTCATTAAATAGTACCCGCAAAACGCCAGTGTCGACGTCTACAGTGAAGAGGCGACTCCGGAATGCTGGTGTTAGGGATCTGCCAGGTACTACGTCTAGGTATACTCCTGGGATTAATCAATCCACACCTGAGGCCAGACCTGTTCGACTGACACCATCTCCCACCAACCAGGGTGGCAGGCTCAGGAGTGGGAGAGCCTATCGCGGCCTGGTCAGTCGGAGTTAGCTCCGCCCCCTGTCCTTTATTACCTGCTGTGTTCTCCTCCTCAGTGCTTGTAATTCTTTTGGATTCCTGGCCCCACTGCTGCTTGCTCCAGCCTGCTTCTGCCGTGCTTCTGCCTTGCTGCTGTTCTGCTTAACCCGCTTTGCTTTTCCTCCGGCTTGCTTCCTCCTCCGTGCTCACTGGGGTATACTCCACTTCATCCTGGTCCTGACAACTCATTCACCGCTCCGTTTCCTCGCGGCGTTCCGTGGGCTACTGCCCCTTCCCTTGCGTGTTCCCTGTTTGTTCTCCCGTGCACTTAGACAGCGTAGGGACCGCCGCCCAGTTGTACCCCGTCGCCTAGGGCGGGTCGTTGCAAGTAGGCTGGGACAGGGCGGTGGGTAGATTAGGGCTCACTTTCCCTTCACCTCCTTCCTGCCATTACAGCTGGTCTTCAGGGCAGAGTGGCAAAGAAAAAGCCATATCTGAGACTGGCTAATAAAAGGAAAAGATTAATATGGGCAAAAGCACACAGACATTGGACAGAGGAAGATTGGAAAAAAGTGTTATGGACAGACGAATCGAAGTTTGAGGTGTTTGGATCACACAGAAGAACATTTGTGAGACGCAGAACAACTAAAAAGATGCTGGAAGAGTGCCTGACGCCATCTGTCAAGCATGGTGGAGGTTATGTGATGGTCTGGGGTTGCTTTGGTGCTGGTAAAGTGGGAGATTTGTACAAGGTAAAAGGGATTTTGAATAAGGAAGGCTATCACTCCATTTTGCAACGCCATGCCATACCCTGTGGACAGCGCTTGATTGGAGCCAATTTCATCCTACAACAGGACAATGACCCAAAGCACACCTCCAAATTATGCAAGAACTATTTAGGGAAGAAGCATGCAGCTGGTATTCTATCTGTAATGGAGTGGCCAGCGCAGTCATCAGATCTCAACCCCATAGAGCTGTTGTGGGAGCAGCTTGACAGTATGGTACGCAAGAAGTGCCCATCAAGCCAATCCAACTTGTGGGAGGGACTTCTGGAAGCATGGGGTGAAATTTCTCCCGATTACCTCAGCAAATTAAGAGCTAGAATGCCAAAGGTCTGCAATGCTGTAATTGCTGCAAATGGAGCATTCTTTGACGAAAGCAAAGTTTGAAGGAGAAAATTATTATTTCAAATAAAAAACATTATTTCTAACCTTGTCAATGTCTTGACTATATTTTCTAGTCATTTTGCAACTCATTTGATAAATATAAGTGTGAGTTTTCATGGAAAACACAAAATTGTCTGGGTGACCCCAAACTTTTGAACGGTAGTGTAAGTGAATACAGTGCAGTGAAATTCAGTGACTCACAGGTGACATCTTCTCAGAATGGAGTCGTTCATGTTCTCTTTTCTTCTTCATCCGACCCAGAACACCATGTTGACTTCCAGTCTTCTTCATCTCCAATGCCCAAGCGCGAACCACAAGATATGTCATGAAAGTGTTGATGTAACCTGTATACCACGTTCACGTGACCCAATGTGCCACGTCACAGCTTATTCAAATCATGGAAGCGTTCAGTCTACATGACTACCGCCCGTCACGGTGTGCATACCTTAGATCAAAATTTTGACATATAACTAACTCTAAACCTCATAAGCTAATTTTCTTTAGCTATTATACTAGGATGTACAATTCTATATTAAAATATTATCATATTAGTCATGTGGCCTAGTATACCCACATCCAGCGATGGGTGGGATGGGTGAAACATAAAATAGTTTTCCATGAGTTTTGGACTGTGATGTGCTGCTGATCTCCCCTTTTGGGGGTAATATACAGGGAATATGGGGGTTATATAAGGGACTCCCATCATCCCCATATATAACCACCATTATCCGTGTATGAACCAGCCTACCATTATCTCAGTATAAAATCTCCATCACCCCTGTATATACCATTAGGGCGGGCACTGTCAGCTTGCTGTGGCGTGCGGGCATTGTGGCTAAAGAAGAAGTAAATGGGGTGGGCATTGAGGACACCGTGGACCAATAGGATGCCTGAAATGCCGGTATATGGGAGAAGTCCAGCAGAATCTGAAAATATGCCTCCTGATTGCTTAGGCTGGGTTCACACGACTTATTTTCAGACGTAAACGAGGCGTATTATGCCTCGTTTTACATCTGAAAATAAGGCTACAATACGTCGGCAAACATCTGCCCATTCATTTGAATGGGTTTGCCGACGTACTGTGCAGACAACCTGTCATTTACGCGTCGTCGTTTGACAGCTGTCAAACGACGACGCGTAAAAATACAGCCTCGTCAAAAGAAGTGCAGGGCACTTCTTTCACACGTAATTTGAGCCGTTTCTTCATTGAACTCAATTAAGCACAGCTCAAAATTTACGGCTGTCAGAGAAGCCCCGCAAAATGCGAGGAGGAGCATTTACGTCTGAAACAAGGCAGCTGTTTTCTCCTGAAAACAGTCTGTCTTTTCAGACGTAAAAGCCTGCTATTGTGTGCACATACCCTTAAAGGCTATGTACACCTTTGCACAGTTTTTTTTTTAAATTGCCTTGTATGTATTTTGTAAAATAAATCACATTTCTAATTGGTCTACCATTTGTCTTCTGTACCTGCAGTGTATTTCAGTTCATGGCCAGCTGCTGTATTCAGTTATCTCTCTAAGGCCCTGTTCACACCTGCGTTGGTGTGTTTCGTTGTTCTGCTCCATCAGTGGTGCAGAACAAAGGAATAACGTAAGCAACTGTTCCGTCGCACAACGGACACCGCCACCTGCCGACAGAACCCATTCACTTTAGTGTGTTCCATTGGCTTTCCGTCAGGCGGGGGACCGTGATTTTACCAGAGACAATAGTGCAGATGTGAACGAGGCCTTATCCGTCAGTCATCACCCTAATGGCAAACTGAGCAGCTCCTCCTTTGCAGGCTCATGAACAAGCATTTACTGTGGAATCTGCGCATGTGCATGGTCCTAATTACTGCATACCTCCTAACCGTCCCGGATATAGGGGGGTAGTCCAGGATTCTGGGCGCTGTTACACTGTCCCAAGCGGCCGGTGGTATGTCTTGGTGTCAACTGTATCTGCGTCCTCAGGATGCAGATACAGTTTAATCCAATGCTAATGAAAGGGATCGTCAGCTCCCTGCTTCTGTATTAGTACCACTCGCCGAGGAATTCCCGGGCACAGCGCTACTTTAAGTGCGGAGCCCCTTGTCTCACTATCCATATATGAACATTGACGTCGGGGACTACTCCTGGAACGGAATCCACTGCCTTTCCATTGCCGATGGTCTGGCCGGGGATTCCGCTCCTAGGCGGAACCCCTGATGTCACTTTCCATATATGTACAATTACATCAAGGGCTCCTCCTGGAGAGCAATCCTTGGCCACAGCGTGGCCGACGCTCTGGACAGAGATTCTGCTCCTATAGGGAATGCCTTACGTCACTGTCCATATATGGACAGTGACGGCAGGGGCTCCTCCTGGAGTGGAATCCCTGGGGGAGTGGCACCATCTACATGGGCACTGTGTGTGACACTATCTATATGGGCACTGGCGCTTTATATGTGTGCACTGGTACTAGGGGTAGCTAAGGGGGCATTAAACTGTATGGGGGCAGCTATTTGTCATTATACTGTGTAGGGGGTCCTATGGGAACATAATAATGAGTGGCCTGAACCGGGTATGTGTGGGCGGAGATTACTTAGATTAGATACTTGAAAGTTGGTAGGTATGTTTACTGGTGTGTGCTGGGGCAGAGCGAGTGTGCCTACTCCAAATTTGCAGCATAAGGCAATGAGGTTGCTTTACCACATGCCAATGCTGCAATTTTGGGAATTGCTCCCTCTAGTGACCAGCACATGGAAATGTTATAAATTAGAATCTGATTTATAATATTTCCTGACTTGTGAAAAAATTAAAAAATTAAAACAATGTTTAATCACTTATATACTAACTGTTTAACTGAAAAAAATAAATAATTCCTAGCGACACATTCCCTTTAATACTGGCGTTTCATACACCAGTCCTATTAAACAGTTTGCTGGAGTAAGATGCAACACATTTATTAACAGGCGAACGACTCTTAATAAATGTGTCACATCTTTTAGCTGCAACGCGGCCTGTCATCAGTACTTTCTACGTGCTGTGGCCTGCTGTACATTTAAAGTACATTTTAAAAATATATTTTATTGTCTGATTGGGGGGGAGGTATGGGTCTGGCACGGACCTTTGCCTTGTTACGCCCCCCAGAGATAAATCAGGGCCACACTATACATATAGATTTCTGCTATAATTTACATCAGTTACTGGCGTAAATTATAGTAAAATTGTTGGCCATTTCTGCTAAGCCCCGCTCATTTTTTGCCCCCAAAAATTATGACATTTGCGTATTTTGTGAATTTTCTACGCTAATAAACTGTTGTAGAAAGGTTAATATATTCCCCCCAAAGGCTACAGACCGTAATACAATATCTTAACCCCTTCCCTCTATAGCCACTTTTGACCTTCCTGACAGAGCCTCATTTTTCAAATCTGACATGTGTCACTTTATGTGGTAATAACGTCGGATTGCTTTTAGCTATCCAAGCGATTCTGAGATTGTTTTCTCATGACACATTGGACTTGTTGTTACTGGCAAAATTTGCTCGATATGTTCAGTATTTAATTGTGAAAAACACCAAAATTTAGCGAAAAATTGCAAACATTTGCATTTTTCTCAACTTAAATGTATCTGCTTGTAAGACAGGCAGTTATAACACACACAATTGTTGCTAACTAACATCCCCCATATGTCTACTTTAGTTTGGCATCGTCTTTTGAACATCCTCTTATTTTTCTAGGACGTTACAAGGCTTTGAACTTTAGCAGCAATTTCTCACATTTTCAAGAAAATTTCAAAAGGCTATTTTTACAGGGGCCCGTTCACTTGTGAAGTGGCTTTGAGGGCCTTATATATTAGAAACCCCAAAAAAGTCACCCCATTTTGAAAACTTCACCCCTCAAAGTATTCAAAACAGCATTTAGAACATTTCTTAACCCTTTAAACTTTTCACAGGAATTAAAGCAATGTAGGGGTGAAATTTACAAATAAATTTTTAATCCATTTTTATTTATAACACAGAAAGTTTTTCCATAGAAATGCAACTCAATATTTATTGCCCAGATTCTGCAGTTTTAGGAAATATCCCATATGTGGCCGTAGCGTGCTACTGGACTGAAGCACCGGCCTCAGAAGCAAAGGAGCACCTAGTGGATTTTGGGCCCTTATTTTTATTCAAATATATTTTAGGCACCATGTCAGGTTTCAAGGGCTCTTGCGGTGCCAAAACAGTGGAAATCCACCAAAAGTGATCCCATTTGAGAAACTACACACCTCAAGGAAATTATCTAGGTGTATACTGAGCGTTTTGACCCCGCAGGTTTTTTGCAGAAATTATTGGAAGTAGGCCCTGAAAATAAAAATCTAAATTTTTTCAAAGAAAATGTAGGTAAAGCTAATTTTTTCTCATTTCCACAAGGACTGAAGGAGAAAAGGCACCACAACATTTGTAAAGCAATTTCTCCCGAGTAAAACAATACCCCACATGTGGTAATAAATGGCTGTTTGGACACACGGCAGGGCTTAGAACGGATGGAGCACCATTTGGCTTTTGGAGTTCACATTTAGCAGGGATGGTTTGCGGAGGCCATGTCACATTTACAAAGCCCCTGAGGGGATAAAACAGTGTAAACCCCCCACAAGTGACCTCATTTTGGAAACTACACCCATTGAGGAAATTATCTAGGGGTATACTGAGCGTTTTGACCCCACAGGTTTTTTGCAGAAATTATTGGAAGTAGGCCCTGAAAATAAAAATCTACATATTTTCAAAGAAAATGTAGTTTTAGCACATTTTTTCTCATTTCCACAAAGACTGAAGGAGAAAAAGTCAGCAAAATTTGTAAAGCAATTTCTCCCGAGTAAAACAGTACCCCACATGTGGTAATAAACGGCTGTTTGGACACACGGCAGGGCTTAGAATGGAAAGAGCGCTATTTGGCTTTTGGAGATCACATTTAGCAGGAATGGTTTGCGGAGGCAATGTCGCATTTGCAAAGCCCCTGAGGGGCAAAACAATGAAAACACCCAAATAGTGACTCCCTTTAGTAAACTACACCCCTTGAGGAATCCATCTAGGAGTATTGTGAGCATTTTGACCCCATAGATGTTTCATAGAATTTATTAGAATTGGGCAGTGAAAATAAAAACAATCCTTTTTCTTCAATAAGACGTAGTTTTACCGCAAATTTTTTGGATTTCTCAACAAATAATGCAAAAAAAGAACACAACATTTGTAAAGCAATTTCTCCCGAGTACGGCAATACCCCATATGTGGTCATAAACGGCTGTTTGGGCACACGGCAAGGCTCAGAAAGGAAAGAGCGCCATTTGGAGTGCAGATTTTGCTGGATTGGTTTCTGGGCACCTGTGGGACCAAAACTGTGGATACCCCGCAGAAGTGACCACATTTTGGAAACTACGCCCTCAATGCATTTGCCTAGGGGTGTAGTAAGCATGTTAACCCTGCAGGTGTTTTGTAGAAATTAGTGTGCACTCGATGTTGCAGAGTGAAAATGGGATTTTTTTTCCATAGATATGCCAATATGTGGTGCCCAGCTTGTGCCACCATAACAAGACAGCTCTCTAATTATTATGCTGGGTTTCCTGGTTTTAGAAACACCCTTCATGTTGCCCTAATCTTTTGCCGAACATTCGACCAGGCTCAGGAGTGAAAGCGTACCATGCAAAATCGAGGCCTAATTTGGCGATTTATAAAGTATTGGATCACAATTGCAGAGGCTCAGATGTGAAATAATAAAAAGAAAGCCCTGAGAAGTGACCCCATTTGGAAACTGCACCCCTCAAGGCATCTATTAAGGGGTGTAGTGAGCATTTTCACCCACAGGTATTTTCCATAAATGATTGCGCTGCGGGTGGTGCAAAGTAAAAATTGATATTTTTCTCTAGAAATGCCATTTCAATGGCAAATATGTCATACCCAGCTTATGTCACTGGAGACACACACCCCAAAATTTTTTAAAAGGGTTCTCCCGGGTATGACGATGCCATATATGTGGAAGGAAACTGCTGTTTGGGCACACTGTAGGGTTCAGATGGGTGGGAGCGTCATTTGGCTTTTGGAGCGTGGAATTTGCTTGGTAATAGTTTTGTTTGGAGTGTTTCCGTTTATAACGTGGGGCATATGTGAGCTGGGCAGAGTACATCAGGGGCATAGTCAGGGGGTATAATAATGGGGTAAAAAAACTATAAAATAATCCATTTATGTGTGTTACGCTGTGAAGCAATCCTTTCTGCACAGGCCAGGGTCGCACTGATATATGGCGTCCTTTCTTATGCCCCTTTTGGTCCGCATATTTGCAGTTTGGGGAATTTTGCTGTGAAGTGTTGTCCTGGTATAATACGGGCACCCTCGCTTCCAGCAGATATGTTTGGGCCCTCCCCTTCCTGGTTCCCTAATTTTAGATCCTTGATAAATCGCCTCCTGAAACAGAGGAAATGTTCCCCTCGGGCACAACTGCATATTTTTTATTTCCTGACTTATTGGAGCCATAACTAATTTTATTTTTTCATAGACGTAGCGGTATGAGGGCTGTTTTTTTGCAGGACAAGCTGTAACGATTATTGTTACCATTTTCGGGTACATGCGACTTTTTGATCACCTTTCATCCTATTTTTTGGAAAGCCAGGTAAACAAAAAAACGCAATTCTGGCACAGCTTTTTTATTTATTTTTATACAGTGTTCACCATGCGTTATACATTACCAGTTAACTTTATTACGTGGATCCGTACGATTCTGGAAATACCTAATTTATAGAACTTTTTTATGTTTGACAACATTTTGCACATTAAAATTGCTTTTGTAAAAAGAATGTATTTTTTCTGTCGCCAAGTTGTGAGAACCATATCTTTCCAATTTTTTTGTCGACGGAGCTGTATGAGGGCTTGTTTTTTGCGAGACAAGCTATAGTTTTTATAGGTACCATTTTTGGATACGTGCAACGTTTTGATCACTTTTTATTCCAATATTTGTAGGGCAGAGTGACCAAAAAACAGAAACTCGGGTATAGTTTTTTACAGGTTTTTTTTACGCTGTTCACCGTGTGCAATAAATAATATAATATTTTGATACATCAGGTCGTTACGGTCGCGGCAATACCAAATACGTATGGTTTATTATTTTTTTTCAATAATAAAGGACTTGATAAGCGAAAAAGGGCGATAGTGTTTTATTTTTTTACTTGAAACTTTTATTGTTTTCAAACTTCTATTTTTTTCATTTTTTTTCTAATACTTTGCACTACCTACGTAGTGCAATGTATTAGATCTGTCAGTTATTCACTGACAGCAAGCCGATTAGGCTTCGCCTCCCGGCGGGGCCTAATCGGCTTCCGTAATAGCAGAGCAGGAGGCCATTGTGTCTCCTGTTGCCATAGCAGCAGTCGCCAGTCCTGATTGCCTGTCAGGGCTGGTGATCTGCTAGTAACCACTACGATGCAGTAATCGCTTTCGATTGCTGCATCGAGGGGGATAATGGCAGGGATTGGAGCTAGCTCCGGTTCCTGCCATTAAAGGTGGATGCCATCTTTCCGGCGGCTACGGAAGCCGATCAGGCTCCGCCGCCGGGCGGATCTTGACCGTCTTCCGTATTAGGCAGACCGGGAGGCCAGTATTAGGCCTCCGGTTGCCATTGCAGCCACCGGAACCCCGGCAATTTCGGCAATTTCATTGCTGGGGTTCCGATGAGCTGCAAACACCTTAAGTGCAGCACTCGCGTTTGAGCGCTGCACTTAAGGGGTTAATGGCGGGGATCGAAGCTAATTTCGGTCCCCGCCATTACAGCCGGATGTCAGCTGTAAGATACAGCTGAGATCCGGGGATGATGGCACCGACTCAGCTTCTGGGCCGTTGCCAAACATTTGGCGTATGGATACGGCAATTTGCGGGAAGTCATAACTTTCCATGGCGTACCCATACGGCAAATGTCAGGAAGGGGTTAATGTAAGGATGTGTACACTTAATTGTGCAGCAACGCTTGTTGTCTCCATTCTATGTCAGTGTGGGAAGTAGATGTCCGGCCTTATGATTTTGTGATATGTGATAGACCCAGAATCCCAATCACCAAACCAAAGAATGCAAAATAAAGACACAAAACATTATAATTGGGTGTTAAATGGTCAAAACTTTTATTATATTATATGACCAAACTCAAAATGGCAAACCTCCGACTCACAAAGAGTCACCCTCCAGCACGCAGGAAAGGAAAAACCCCCTGTGGGGGAAACCTCTAGGGAAACCATGGCTGGAGGATTGCCCTTCCTCTGGGCTTAGAAGGTGCCAAAATAGAATTTGTAACAGAATTTGTAAGTTTTCTCAGATTTTCAAGGAAAGACAATACAATGAACGAACAACATAAAACACATAAATCGGCTGATCTGGTTGGCTAGGCGGGTGTCTCTCTTCCTGGGCACCCATTAAAATGAATGGGTGATCCACGGATGAGACGGGTCCTCCAGATGCCTCCTTGTAGCATCTGTCTCCGCTCCGGCCAATAGAAGGGGATCTCCTGCTGGAAACCCCCCTCTATTACAGACAACCCGTATGAAGAGGATGGCATCACTGTGATGAAGAAGTGGTCTTGGGTGTAGGGTTTCCCTGCTAGAATCTCCAAATTACATCAAGTCGGCATTGGTGGAGAAGTCAAGCTCAAGGTCCTCAGTCCCATCCAATATGGCGCTGAATGTGGCAGTAAAACCTTCTAATATGGAATCTTCTTTATGTCATAAACATTTGTGTTTATGACATCAGCACATTCATCATCATTACTACAGGAGTTTCTTACCACTGCCGCCTCATTCATTGTGACGTCACCCACAGTGGTCTGAAGTGTTAACCCTTTACTGACTGGCAGTGTACTTACCACAGTGGCCATAAAGCTGAATAGAACATATCAGCGGCCATAAAGGAAAAGGGATATTGCAGGGAGCATCTCCGCACAAGAACAATGCATGACAAAGGGTTGTCCAGGATAAGATAACTTGTCTGTTTTCTCCAAAAACCAGCACCACACCTGTCCATAGGTTGTGTGTGGTATTACAGCTCATTAATATTCACTTCAATGGAGAAAACCTGCAATACCAGATACAACCTGTGGATAGGTGTGGTGCTGTTTTTGAAAGAAAGCAGCCATATTTTTCTAACTCTGCAGAGCCCCTGTTAGAAATAGTTCAAAAAAAGGGGGAGAGAAGAAATTAAAAAAAGGGAAAAAGAGGAACTCTGAGGTAAAAGAAATCAAACTAGACTGAAAGGAGTCTGCTGGAGGTGCCAGATGGAAAGACATGTTTCTGCCATGGGGACCAGATTAGTTGAAAAACTATGCAGTTCATCTTCGAATGCAGCGTCACAAAAACAAATTATTTTGTAAAAAAATTAAAAAGTGTTTTTATTGTGCAAAACTAGAAAAACTTTTACGTACATGTTGGTTCAGGAGTCCTGGTGGTCCTCCATGGGCTTTACCCATGGAGTGTTTGGAGACATGTTGGAGCTGTGGGATAATGGTAGGTACGCTTACTGACATCTGATGGGATTGTAGGCACATCGCACCATTTTGGTTGGCAATAAATGCTCTCTTTGAACATGCCCTCTCCGCTCCATTCTCTCCAGATCTATTTCTTTCCAGAAGAAGGTTCTCCTCCATTTATTCAGACTAGGTTGTGCCTAGACATTGGTAGTCTACAATTCCCCGGTACAAATCTAAATGTTTAGCCACATTCACTGATATTCAGAATCCAGCAACTCTGCCGATTGTTGAAGTAATCTCAGGCATTTTCTGAGTAGTTGACCGCTAACTCCCTCCACTCTGCTACCTCGCTGTAGTGCCCGACCATTCAATTTTTTTCTTCTCTCTCTGTAATTGTCGTCTGTCTATTGCTTGTTGTTTTAACCTTTCTCATTGATAAAAGTACAGATTTGGTAAAGACGACGCTTACATTGTTTCCTAATTGTCTTTTGGTGAGCTGCATTTTTTTTTAACATTTTGTACTGCTTTATGGTTTTAATAAAGATTGAGCAGAGTTACTGCAGTTAAGCGGTGATAAATATTCTTCTACGTCCTGCTCCTGAGATGACCTCAGGGAGAACAGAAGCCTCCCATAAAGCAGAAGGAGACCGGGGTGGTGGACATTGTTAGGTAAAAGTTAAACAGACTTACCATCAGGGGTGCTCAGGGATATACCGCTAATCCCCAAGTCAAGACTAGCTAGGAGGTCAATGCTTCCTGAGCCCTGCTCACACCATAGTCAGGAGCCCCCCAGCTTGACTGTGTCTGATTTGGGACAGGTAGTGGCTCAATTACTGGCTGGTGTTAGAGAGGCTTTGGTGCAGCGTGAGGTCCCACCACCTGTGGTCCCCGTTGCTCCTTCTCCTGTTGCGGCATGGTACGGTTCGGTATCTGGGGCTGCGGCGCTAGGTTCTAAAGTCACTGGGAGTGCTGGTGGGTCTGGCGCTCCTGTTGCGGTTCAACTGCATGGGGTTCGGTTAGCCAAATGTTTGTTTTGAGAGCTCCCTTAAGACGGAGATTAGAGATCGTATTTGGCGTGATGAATATGTTGAGATTTTCTCTCTTTTGCCGTTAGAGAAATTAAATTTGAATAGAGGAATGTCTGACGAGAGTAAGGCTGGATTCACACAAGCACATTACGTCCGTAATGCACGGAACGTATTTCACACTGCTGGGAGCCAAAATAAGTGTCAGACAATATTAGCACCATACAATACAATACAATACTGCTGTAGTACAGCGCCCTAATAATACAGTGTACTTAACAATAAATGAAATTTACTACATATTTCAAGGAGTTTTCCAGGAACATTTAAATGGGTTTATATGGCCACAAAACATTAAAAAAAAAAAACCTTTACAATATACTGATGTTCTCCATTCCAGGCTGTATCACGTGCTTGTATTGTCAGGTCAGTTTGATCGCTGTTGTATCTGATCCCATCAGAGGAAAGCAGGAAAAACCTTCCCACATCTCTCCCTTATGGAAAAGTTTTCCCTTCATTCCACTAATGGGAACCATATAAAAAATACACAATGCTCACATTGCCTAATACGACAGAAACATACAGGAGAAAATAAGAAAACAGTGTCTAAGCTTTACAATATAGTACTGGGGGGGATTGTGTACAAAAAGGAAAAATAAGTTGTACGGCCACCAAGACGAGCTGGAGATCCTTCAGCTTCAATTAGAGTCTGTTCACATGTTGATTTTCACCACATTTTATTAAATTGGCATTAGAATTTTAGTGATCTGAATAGTAATCTGAAAATTGTTAACTGTTTTCCTGCCATTTTTTTTTCACTTTTCAAAGGTTTAATTTATAATTTTGCACAAAAAAAAAACGGACAAAAAAACTACAAAGCATGAAAAGCAAATAATAACACATTGAATTCTATTTAACCAACAAACCCAACCAGTCACACAGAGAAGCGTCCATTTCCTCATCTAAGGCTTCATTCACATCTGCATCAGGACTCTGTTCATGTGTTCCGTCGAACCTTTCCGTCAGAGGAACCCATGAACGGAATCCAAACTGAAACAAACAGAAACCATAGGTTTCCGTTTGCATCACCATGGATTTCAATGGTGACGGATCCGGTGCAAATGGTTTCCGTTTATCACCGTTGTGTGAGGGTTCCATCGTTTTGACAGAATGAATAGCACAGTCGACTATGGTATTTATTCCGTCAAAATAACAGAACCCTTACACAACGGTGACAAATGGAAACCATTTGCACCGAATCCGTCACCATTAAAATCAATGGTGATGCAAACGGAAACCTATGGTTTCAGTTTGGAGTCCGTTCATGGGTTCCCCTGGCGAAAAGGTCCGACGGAACCCATGAACGGAGTCCCAACGCCGATGTGAACGAAGCCTTAGTTATAAGGATAGATAATGATTTCCTTCACATTTGAGCTACATGTTACGTAGCCGTTCCTTTCAGCTTAACCCATCGGGACCAAATCTTTTCTAATTTGTAGGGACATTTCCTACTCATATATAAAATGTTATACAGGAGGACATATTTATTGACAAGTTGTAACTAATGAGAAAGGGCAGGGGGGAAGTGTCTGTGGATTTCCAGGTCATATTTCCCTGTGTTTTTTAAATGTTGTAAGAATCCTCGAAGGAAACACCACGTTTGTTACATATCGTATAATATGTCCCTGAAAAAATCTGAGAGCTCAAAATATGCATGAAAAGATTTAGGCCTCGGTCACACAGTGCAGAACATGCACTTCTATTAAATACAGGATTGCTGCCAACATGTTGCCAACTGCAATTTCGCCATAGCAGTTTCTTCTGGGGCCAGTGTGAGGAATGGGGGGGAACCACTTTGTCCATTTTGCTGCAGGTGGAGAGAGACTTTTTCTGTTATTTGCCCCTTGTCCTGAGCTCAGGAGGTTCTTAATTCAAATGAGACAAGCAGCCGATCAAACTGAGAAACCAGTGAACCAGTACAAACCAGTGTAGAAGTGTCTGAAAATAATCCTCTCCACTGTCAGCTTCAGACTGTCCGACCACAATGGTGAGGATATGCGTAGCAGCAGCCGCAGGTGGGCATGGATTATAAACTTAGGGCACGGCCAGACGTGGCGGAATTCCTCCGCAACTGTCCGCATCAATGCCGCACAGAATCTGCGTTGCAGATTCTGCTGCGGATCTGCACAAAATGTGCAGAAAATTGATGCGGACTAGCTGCTGCGGACTGCGGGAAAAGTGCTTCCCTTCTCCCTATCAGTGCAGGATAGAGAGAAGGGACAGCACTTTCCCTAGTGAAAGTAAAAGAATTTCATACTTACCGGCCGTTGTCTTGGTGACGCGTCCCTCTTTCGGCATCCAGCCCGACCTCCCTGGATGACGCACCAGTCCATGTGACCGCTGCAGCCTGTGCTTGGCCTGTGATTGGCTGCAGCCGTCACTTAGACTGAAACGTCATCCTGGGAGGCTGGACTGGAGACAGAAGCAGGGAGTTCTCGGTAAGTATGAACTTATATGTTTTTTACAGATACATGTATATTGAGATCGGTAGTCACTGTCCCGGGTGCAGAAACAGTTACTGCCGATCGCTTAACTCTTTCAGCACCCTGGACAGTGACTATTTACAGACGTCTCCTAGCAACGCTCCCGTCATTACGGGAGCCCCATTGACTTCCTCAGTCTGGCTGTAGACCTAGAAATACATAGGTCCAGCCAGAATGAAGAAATGTCATGGTAGTAAAAACAATACGCTCCGCAGCACACATAAGATCTGCGGACTACATTGCAGAATTTTGACTCTCCATTGAAGTCAATGGAGAAATTCCGCCATGAGTCCGCCACTGCTCCGCAACAGACAGAGCATGCTGCGGACACCAAATTCCGCTCCGCAGCCTATGCTCCGCAGCGGAATTTTACGCCTCGTCTAAACGAACACTGCTAAATTAAAGTGTAAGTCAATGGACAAACGGCACCGCTGCGGATTAACGCTGCGGAGTGTCCGCAGCGGAATTTAAGTGAAATTCTGCCACGTGTGAACCCGCCCTTATAGTTGATGATACTTTTGATTGTTGTGTTTTTATTTACAAGTTGAGCACCAAGCGCGTCACCTATGTAAACATGTATGCCACCTATGTAAACGTGTATGTGTATATCATTTCAGTGCTTTGCTGCCATCTAGTGAACAAACTGCATAAATAGTTTGTGTAGTGCTGTTGTGTTATGTGTGCAGGACCTGTGATCACATGACCAGAGAGGCAAATTCTCAAATTCGTGCAGGTGCTGCACAGCTACTCAAGTAGGGGAGAAGCTGAATCTTTATTTAACAGGAGTTTAGCACCATATTTAAATATGCAATATTTAAAAAACAAATCGACATAAAAGTCATCAAACTGCATATTATGAGAGGAAAATGACTGTTATGCTATGTCGTTGATATATACATTGTGTATTAAGTGTTATTCCACTTAAGTAAACATATAACACATCATTCCTCCAATTAAGACCCTTCGGGAATCTTGTATGAAGCTGCAGATCGAAGGAAACACCTCCCTATTCAGGAAGTGTCTTCTCCAATATCCACCCGTCTTTGGTTTCTTCACTACTTCAAGGCCATAAAAACATTGGGGGGAATTTATTAAGATGGCATTTCGTATGCCAGTCTTAATATAAAGAAAGTTGGAGTAAGATGCAATACATTTATTAAATGTGTCACATCTTTCGGCCGTTCTTGCGCCACAATCGTTATGTAGCGACCGCGGCCATGCTCCATCTATTCCCCCTACCCATCGGACAAAATGTAAAATAAAAAATAAGTATAATCTTTTTTCCGCTTCTCTTCTTCCCCCTTGATCCCCTAAGGCTCCCTGCTGCCCATACAATGCACTGACACCGAGCAGCGTCAGGTACTTTATATGCGACACAGCACTCAACGTCATCAGTGCATTGTTTGAGCCGCAGGCTGCGGAGAGAACATGAGGGGACCAGAAGAGGAGTGGTGAGGTGAGCATTCATTTTTTATTTAATTGTCCGATAGAGGGGACGGAGAGGAGCCTGGCATGGGCCTCTACCTTGGTACGCTCCACATAGTGACATTTTTGCCAGTTATTAGCAGGAGTAGATTTCGACTATAGTTTACGCCAGGTGTAAATTATTATAAATTTGTTGTGCTGCTGTCACCTTGCCCCCTTTTGGGAAGCCCCCTTTTAGAAAACTGGCGTAGAAAGGTTAATACATTTCCCCATAAGCTTTAAAAATTACCATTATGTGTTTCTAAGAAGTGTTTTTCTGCACCAGAGAGGCATTAGTGTTTTTTTTGTTTTTGTATCTGAAATGTGTTCTACAATGCGCGTTTTGAAGTTTCTAATCGTGCGCCCTACAGATGTAGCCGGCTTTATCTTGACTTTCAATGCCTTAAAGAGGCTCTGTCACCACATTATAAGTGCACTATCTTCTACATAATGTGATTGGCGCTGTAATGTAGATTATAGCAGTGTTTTTTATTTAGAAAAACGATAATTTTTGACGGAGTTATGACCTATTTTAGCTTTATGCTAATGACTTTCTCAATGGACAACTGGGCGTGTTTTACTATATGACCAAGTGGGCGTTGTACAGAGGAGTGTATGACGCTGACCAATCAGTGACAAATCAGCGTCATACACTTCTCTCCATTCATTTACTCTGCAGATAGCGATATATCTATATCGCTATGTGCAGTCACATAAACACACTATAACGCTACTCATGTGTCATGACCATGAATATACATTACCTCCAGCCAGGACGTGATGTGTATTCATTCTCCAAACCACTTCTCTGCACGTCTCTGTGATTTACAGCACAGCACAGCGAGATCTCGCTGTGAATGACAGTTTACAGCGTAATCTCACGAGACTACCCCTGCTATGCTTTAAAAACACAGAGACGCTACAGAAGTGGTCAGGAGAATGAATACACGTCACGTCCTGGCTGGAGGTAATGTATATTCATTGTCATGACACATGAGTAGCGTTATAGTGTGTTTATGTGACTGCAAATAGCGATATAGATACAGTATATCGCTATCTGCCGTGTAAATGAATGGAGAGAAGTGTATGACGCTGATTGGTCGCTGATTGGTCAGCGTCATACACTCCTCTTTACAACGCCCACTTGGCCATATAGTAAAACACGCCCAGTTGTCCATTGAGAAACTCATTAGCATAAAGCTAATAAAGGTCATAACTCCGTCAAAAATGATAATTTTTCTAATTAAAAAACACTGATGTAATCTACATGACAGCGCCGATCACATTATGTAGAAGATAGGGCACTTATAATGTGGTGACAGAGCCTCTTTAAATACACAGTGGCTGTGTTTTTTCAATGACTTTTTAACGACTTTTGTTGTGTGATATCACGCTTCAGCAAGTTATCATAAAGATGGCTACATCCGTACATACACGCGATCACATTGTTTGCATTTAATGGCATAAATTACATGATGCTTAGTACAATTTTTATAAACGCATCAATATCGTAAGTACTTTTGAAAAAATAAAAAACTTTTTGGGAAAGTCAAGTTTTGTTGTTAGCGACACTGTAGAAAAGACTTGTAACAACATGTAACTAAGAGATCTCATCCTCTAGGTGACCCAAGGGCTGCCTTTACCCACAATTTGTGTCAGGACTGGATCCGGATTTAACATGGGTTCATTTTTTCTGAATAATGTTTTGATATTTCTCCAAACTTTTGGCTCTATGCCGTTGAAGAAACTGGTAATTGATCTCTCGTGCTTCAGTATTTATTATTAAACAAGATGGATTATTGTGTCCTTTGTTTTGATGCCCTTCTTAACATCCATTGTTAACCCCTTCCCGACATTTGCCTTATAGGTACGTCATGGAAAGCATTGACTTCCCGCGTCTTGACGTACCTATACGCCGAATGTTTGGGACCGGCTCAGAAGCTGAGAAGCTGAGAAGCTCAGAAGCCTTCCATCACCGGATCTCAGCTGTATCTTACAGCTGACATCCGGCTGTAACGGCGGGGACCGAAATTAGCTTCGATCCCCGCCATTAACCCCTTAAGTGCAGCGCTCAAACGCGATCGCTGCACTTAAGGTGTTTGCAGCTCATCGGAACCCCAATAATGAAATTGCCGGGGTTCCGGTGGCTGCAATGGCAACCGGAGGCCTAATACTGGCCTCCCGGTCTGCCTAGCACCGAAGCCAGTCAAGATCTGCCCGGCGGCGGAGCCTGATAGGCTTCCGTAGCTGCTAGCAAGATGGCGCCGGGTCAGGAGCTGAGCCGGCGCCATCAGCGGTGGAAGTCAGCTGTACTGTACAGCTGACATCCACCTGTAACGGCAGGAACCGGAGCTAGCTCCGATCCCTGCCATTAACTCCTTCGATGCAGCAATCGAAAGCGATTGCTGCATCGTAGCGGTTACTAGCAGATCGCCTGCCCTGACAGGCAATCAGGGCTTGTGACTGCTGTTATGGCAACAGGAGACACAATGGTCTCCTGCTCTGCCATTACGGAAGCCGATTTAGGCCCTGCCGGGAGGCGAAGCCTAGTCGGCTTGCTGTCAGTGAATGACTGACAGATCTAATACATTGCACTACATAGGTAGTGCAATGTATTAGAAAAAAAAAAAAATCTGACCGTTGGACCTTCAAGTCCCCTAGTGGGACTTGAGAAAAAGTGTAAAAAAAGTATAAAAAAGTGTAAAAAAAAGTGCAAAAAATAAAAGTTTGAAAACAATAAAAGTTTCAAGTAATCAAATAAAACACAATCCCCCTTTTACTCTTATCAAGTCCTTTATTATTGAAAAATAACAATAAACCATATGTATTTGGTATCGCCACGACCGTAACGACCGGAGGTATCAAAATATTATATTATTTATTGCACGCGGTGAACAGCGTAAAAAAAACCCGTAAAAAACGTTACCAGAGTTTCTGTTTTTTGGTCACTTTGCCCTACAAATATTAGAATAAAAAGTGATCAAAAAGTCGCACGTATCCAAAAATGGTACCTATAAAAACTATAGCTCGTCCCGCAAAAAACAAGCCCTCATACAGCTCCGTCGACAAAAAAATTTAAAAGTTATGGTTCTCACAACTTGGCGACAGAAAAAATACATTCTTTTTACAAAAGTAATTTTATTGTGCAAAAAGTTGTAAAACATGAAAAAGTTCTATAAATTAGGTATCGCCGGGATCGTACTGACCCGCAGAATAAAGTTAACATGTAATTTATAATGCATGGTGAACGCTGTATACAAAAAACGAAAAAAGCTGTGCCAGAATTGCGTTTTTTGGTTTACCTGGCATCCCAAAAAATAGGATAAAAGGTGATCAAAAAGTTGCATGTACCCCAAAATGGTACCAATAATAACTACAGCTCGTCCCGCAACAAACCAGCCCTCATACCGCTACGTCTATGAAAAATAAAATTAGTTATGGCTCCAATAAGTCAGGAAATAAAAAAATATGCAGTTGTGCCCGAGGGGAACATTTCTTCTGTTTGAAGAGGCGATTTATCAAGGACCTAAAATTAGGGAACCAGGAAAGGGAGGGCCCAAACATATCCGCTGGAAGCGAGGGTGCCCGTATTATACCAGGACAACACTTCCCAGCAAAATTCCCCAAACTGCAAAGGCGCGGAGTGTGGACCAAAAGGGGGATAAGAAAGGACGCCATATATCAGTGCGACACTGGCCTGTGCAGAAAGGATTGTGTCACAGCGTAACACACATCTATGGATCATTTTATTGCGTTTTTTACCCCATTATTATACCACCTGACTATGCCCCTTTTATACCCTGCCCGGCTTACATATGCCCCCACATTATAAACGGAAACACCAGTAAGACTCCAAACAAAACTACTACCAAGCAAAATCCACGCTCCAAAAGCCAAATGGCATTTCCTCCCATCTGAACCCTACAGCGTCCCCAAACAGCAGTTTCCTTCCACATTTATGGCATCGTCATACCCGGGAGAACCCTTTTAGCAATTTTTGGGGTTTGTCTCTCCAGTGTCATAAGCTGGGCACGACATATTTGCTACTGAATGGCATATCTAGGGAAAAATATAAATTTTGAATTTGCACCATCCACAGCGCATTCATTTATGGAAAAGACCTGTGGGGTGAAAATGCTCACTACACCCCTTAATAAATGCCTTGAGGGGTGCAGTTTCCATAATGGGGTCACTTCTCAGGGGTTTATTTTTATTATTTCACATCAGAGCCTCTGCAGTTGTGAACCAATACTTTGTAAATCGCCAAATTAGGCCTCAATTTTAAATGGTACGCTTTCACTCCTGAGCCTGGTCGACTGTCCAGGCAAGAGATTAGGGCCACATGTAGTGTGTTTCTAAAACCAGGAAACCCAGCATAATAATTAAGAGCTGTCTTGTTATGATGGCACAAGCTGGGCACCGCATATTGGCATATCTATGGAAAAAAATTCCATTTTCACTCTGCAACATCGAGTGCACACCAATTTCTGCCAATCACCTGCAGGGTTAAAATGCTTACTACACCCCTAGGTAAATGCATTGAGGGGTGTAGTTTCCAAAATGGGGTCACTTCTGGGGGGTTTCCACTGTTTTGGGCCCACAGGCGCCCAGAAACCAATCCAGCAACATCTGCACTCCAAATGGCGGTCCTTCCCTTCTGAGCCCTGCCGTGTGCCCAAACAGCAGTTTATGACCACATATGGGGTATTGCCGTACTCGGGAGAAATTGCTTTACAAATGTTGGGTTCTTTTTTTTCCTTTATTTGTTGTGAAAATGAAAAAATTTGCGCTAAAGCTACGTCTTATTGAAGAAAAAGGATTGTTTTTATTTTCACTGCCCAATTCTAATAAATTCTATGAAACATCTGTGGGGTCAAAATGCTCACTACGCCCCTAGATAAATTCCTCAAGAGGTGTAGTTTCCTAAATGGTGTAACTTTTTGGGCGTTTTCATTGTTTTTTCCCCTCAGGGGCTTTGTAAATGTGACATGGCCTCTGCAAACCATTCCTGCTTAATGTGATCTCCAAAAGCCAAATAGCGCTCTTTCCCTTCTCAGCTTCGCCGTGTGTCCAAACAGCCGTTTATTACCACATGTGGGGTATTGTTTTACTCGGGAGAAATTGCTTTACAAATTTTATGGTGCTTTTTCTCCTTCAGTCTTTGTGGAAATGAGAAAAAATTAGCTAAACCTACATTTTCTTTGAAATAAGTTAGATTGTCATTTTCAGGGCCTACTTCCAATAATTTATGCAAAAAACCTGTGGAGTCAAAACACTCACTATACCCCTAGATAATTTCCTCAATGGGTGTAGTTTCCGAAATGGGGTCACTTGTGGGGGTTTTCCCCTGTTTTGTCCCCTCAGGGGCTTTGTAAATGTGACCTGGCCTCCGCAAACCATTCCTGCTAAATTTGAGCTCCAAAAGCCAAATAGCGCTCTTTCTCTTCTAAGCCCTGCCGTGTCTCCAAACAACCGTTTATTACCACATGTGGGGTATTTTTTTACTCGGGAGAAATTGCTTTACAAATTTTACGGTGCTTTTTCTCCTTTAGTCCTTGTGAAAATGAGAAAAAAATCGCTAAACCTACATTTTCTTTGAAAAAATGTTGATTTTAATTTTCATGGCCTACTTCCAATAATTTCTGTAAAAAACCTGTGCGGTCAAAATGCTCACTGTACCCCTAGATAATTTCCTTGAGGTGTGTAGTTTCCCAGATGGGGTCACTTTTGGGGGATTTTGACTGTTTTGGAACCGCAAGAGCCCTTCAAACCTGACATGATGCCTAAAATGTATTCTAACAAAAATAAGGCCCCAAAATCCACTAGGTGCTCCTTTGCTTCTGAGGCTGGTGCTTCAGTCCAGTAGCATGCTAGGGCCACATGTGGGATATTTCCTAAAACTGCAGAAACTGGGCAACAAATATTGAGTTGCATTTCTCTGGTAAAACCTTCTGTGTTATAAAAAAAAATTGTATTAAAAATGTATTTCTGCAAAAAAATATGAAATTTGTAAATTTCACCTCTACTTTGCTTTAATTCCTGTGAAATGTGTAAAGGGTTAAGACATTTTCTAAATGCTGTTTTGAATACTTTGAGGGGTGAAGTTTTTAAAATGGGGTGACTTTTTGGGGGTTTCTAATATATAAGGCCCTCAAAGCCACTTCACAACTGAACTGGTCCCTGTAAAAATGGCCTTTTGAAATTTTCTTGAAAATGTGAGAAATTGCTGCTAAAGTTCTAAGCCTTGTGATGTCATAGAAAAATAAAAGGATGTTCAAAAAACAATGCCAAACTAAAGTAGACATATGGGGGATGTTAATTAGCAACAATTTTGTGTGCCCGAAGAGGGTTCACAAAATTATTCCTTTTCTGTATTACAATTCCCCTGTAACATAATCTCAAAGAAGGTAACAAAATCCATGGATGCCGAGCCTGTAACATTGTAAATTAAATATATTGGTTTTATTGTATTCCATAAATGGTGGTACAGACGCCACATCACGACCCCTAAACAAAAAAAAAGTCATCGATGTATCGTCCATTCCACACAATCCACTCGTAAAAGGGATTATTGGCTGAAAAAATGTTGTTCTCCCACCATGTCATAAACAAATTGTCCATGGAGAGGGAGAATTTTGACCCCATCAGGGCGTCTTCTATCTGCAATAAAATAACACTATCAAGGCAGAAGTAATTATGTGAGCGCAGATACTCCACTCACATTAAAATAAATTCTTGTAGATATTTGGAATACCTGGTGTATTTCCGCAAATGGAATTCCATTGCCTTGATTGCCGGAATATGTGGTATGCAGGCAGGCCCGCCATCAGAAATTTCTGGGCTTCATACAGTCAGTGGAATCCATTTGAGGAAATACATCTGGGTCCCCCATTATTAGGGGATTTGGAGAGGTGGCAACGGAAAGTCGTGGGATGGGAGCAGGACGCAAAGTGCCAGGGACTCTGTGAGCGGGCGGAGGAGTAGGCTAAGAGAACGGAAGGTGGCCGAGGCGGGAGTTGGGCCAGAGTGGATATGACGCTTGACCGGGGTCTGGGGAGGGGAAGGGGAGAGAGACCGGTGGAAAGGGGAGTGAGGCCGGTGGGAAGGGGAGAGAGACCGGTGGGAAGGTGGGAGAGAAGGGGCAACATAAAAAAATAATTAAACTGAATCTGCTGCTTTAAAACAGAGTCACTCACCAAGTTGCAGAGCTAGCCGCTGCTTCTGGCCCCTGCATGGGTCCCATTCCTTTCTACAAACCAATTACCGCTGATCATAACCTTGATGAGCGGCAGCTGCCCCCTTTATTTTACTTTTGTGGCCAGGCCCCTGACAGTATTACCAGCGGTACTACCCTGATGGCAGGACTGTTTGCAGGAGTACTAGCCAACTATGTCACAGATAACCCAAGTTTCAAGACCATGAAAAGTTATGGATTTTTGGCATCCCATGGAATATGGGAACAATAGGGAATTATATCAGTAAGTATTCAGCCTGTTTCTTGGCTAATACTTCTAATTCAATTCCTTCTTCTAGCAGATTTTTTAAAGGTTCTTTACATGTGGTGCTTGGTTTCGCCACAAGTTTGCGATATGTCGATTCATTGTCTAAAATGGTATGAACGTGTCTGGGTTATCTAGAACAACTCCTGCTCCATGCACTCCTAAGATTTGGAGGACACAGTTATACGCTGGATATATGGTGAGCACCTCTGTGTTTTCACCTTTAGCCCTTATGTGTATATAGTGAACCTTTTAGATGGTTAATCTTTACCCGCTAAGGTGGAAGGGTTGGTTCCAATGCCTAATTATGGTGGTGTCTGAGGAAATAAAGGTCATTTTAGATGTCCCGATACTGACCATTAAAACCAGTGCCAATCGACGATACAGCGTATCACAAGGAGCAATCACCAGTAATGTATGGGGAAAACAATCGTTACTACACGAGACCCCGCACCGATCTGCCAGTCCAGCTGCCTCCGGGCACTGGACAACACTGCCGGAAGCAGATGGTTCCGACCACTGCATAGCGGCCGTTCAGCAGAACTGCAGCTCGGCCTCTATTCTTGTGTACCTTTTGTACCATTTGTGACCCGCTTAAAAACCTTTTACGATATGAATCTCAGTGTAAAAAATTCAAGTATCTAGTCTACAATAAAAAACAATGAGTGCTCTATACTTTTTATTAGCTTCAGTCACTTGCAGGCTGCACACCCATTAATTTCAATATAAAACAGAGTAGACTTTTATTTTTTGACGTGTCATTACATCTGTATATTATATGTGGAGTTGTTATTATACACCGTCTCTATGATCTGATGACGGGCATATTCCCCAAACTGCACCACCATGCTGCCCATACACTGACTGTATAGTCTGTCTCGCCAGCTAAGTCCTTGGTCATCTAATGTTGACGGATAACTGGCATCGCTGGACTCCACCGGCCGGTGAGTCTGCACCTTGTTCACACTCCTCGATGTAGGCCTGAGGCTCGTTCGCAAGTCAGACTGCTAGCTCTGCCCCCTAGATGTTAATATTGATGTTCAAGTCTTGACAGCTGATATTGATGTTCACAACCATTGGATAGTACATGGGGAAGTGATCTACAACCTTGATGTCTCTGTCCTCAGCGGTTCATCCCTGATAAATGCATTTTATTTGTTGGCACTGCCGATGTAAAACCACTTGGTGGCCAGAATGGAGACGGCCCTTTCATTGGCTTTTCTGATATTACATGAGAAGCCTTCGCAGTGCAGTGTGGCCAGAGCTAGGCTGAGACTATATAAGTCCAGGTCTTACATGACATCATGGTTGATGGCATCTTTAAGAAATTCAACATGTCTGACTACAGCCTCCTTGTCCTCTGAGTTGACCAGACCGCTTGGGATCTGGAGGAGCATGGTCTTCATCAATTTTGGGTGGTTATGAGCCAGACAGCTGTAGATGGATTTCAGGTCATTGATGTTTGGAGAGATTTCCGTCCGGAAAAATCCCCGAATGTTGGCTCCTTTGATGTAGGAGAGGCAGCTCTGCAGAGATGAAGTACTGGCTGCTACTATCTCCTGGTTGTCACTATGTAATTTCAGGAGTAAAGTTGGTATACAGCTCCTGACTTTGTCTGTAAAATATCCAAATAGCAGAAGGCGGCAGCTCTCTGTCAGATCCCTTAACAGGTTTATGGCCGCAATCTGGACTTCTCCATCCGGATAGTCCATATGCTCCCGGGATATTTTAATGAATTGTCTACTGAGGACAGAAAGCTTCAGGCGTCTGATAATGGAGGACAGCGCCCTCAGTGCCGCCATGATGATCTTGATGCTGCTGGTTTTTGATAGTCTAAACTCCATGTGGGCAATGATCTTATTCTTGTAGCTCTCCACCAGTCTTGTAGCTCCGGTGGTGGCATTCCCCAGTGCCTCCATTGCGATGCTGCACAAGATGTTATCGTCCTCTTCTATGATCTTCAGCAGATGTTGGATTGCGCACTCTTGGTATTTCTGCTTTATAAGTCTTGGATGCTTCAAAGCCTCATTGAAGAACATAGCTGCTGTCATTTTGGCCTTTGGGTCCGCATTCTTCAGGGCATTGAGCAGAAACTGAAGGAAATCTTTTGTTATTTTCCTGCCAGATACCAGAGATGTCACAAGCATGTTCATCCCAATACGCTGCTTCTCTGTATCTTCCAGTTCCTTATTCTCCGCAGCAAATTGCTCCCTGTACTTTTCTAGGAGCTCGGCGTGAGGAAGGGTCTGTAACTCGTCATTGCCTGGCTCGGTCGGCTGGTTTTCCGATGATTCGGGTACAGTAAAGAATTCCAGGGCAACTTTGGTGGAGTCTTGAAGCTCAGCATGGACATCAGGCAACCAGGTGGAAATGTTGGCCTTCATGTTGCTTATGGCCTTCATAAGTTGCACTTTGCAGCTGCCACCCTTCACAATATATTCTTGGATGCTGCCGCATAAACGTCTTATAGCATAGCACAACGTCTCCTTAGATAGTTGGTCAGGAGCATTTTTGACCACTTGGCCCAGCACTGGCAGCATGTCCAAGATGTGTGGCATGATGACTGTAGCACACAGAGATGTCACTTCTGTCAAAGTGTCGACAATGGCAGCATTGAAATCCTCATAAACGATGTTGTATCTCAGTTCCCCGACCACCGCTTCAAGATGGAGGATGCTCAGCCAGACAATAACCTTCTTAGTCATGGCGTAGGAATAGTATTGTCCCTTCATGTACTCCACCTTCAAGTGCTCACATAGCACATTGATTATATATTCCTTCAGGTAGTGTGCCGCGTCTCTTCTGTACTGAATGACTCTGATGAAGAAGCGGCACATGGCGGCGTTGTATTGAGATGGTAACAGGCTACTCAGAATGGCTTTCTGAAACACATCCGTATAAGTGAAGAGATCTTCAGCCACCTTCTCCTGGATGAAATAAGGGACACAGGCTCCTAAGACGTCTTCTTCCACCAAATCCCAGGTGTCCAAAGCATTTCTGAGCTCTTGATTTGTGTCCACACAGAATGTCTGATGTTTTCTATTCATGATCTTCATATCCACAAATCTGCTGAGGCGAGAAATCATTGTGTGGTTACTTGTTTCTAAATCATCTTCCAAAAAGAAAATAGATTCTAGACTTCTCTGTCCTCAATTATCAGCCCCCTCCCCAATAAACATGTGATAACTGCATGAAGAGCGCCCTCCCAAGGCAGAGACAGGACAGTGCAGCCAGAGGAGACAGCGGCACTCCTCTACACTGCGCCCTCTGGTGGTGTAAGAATTTAAAGGTTTCAGAAAATGAAAGCCACATATAAGATTATATGTAATATTATATAGGATATTTTATTTGGGTAAATCAAAGATGGAGGATCATGGGTATAGTTGCGTTTCTTAATGAAATGTGTCTCATCAGTTTGCAAGATTCCTATTGTTTACCCTGATTCTCACAATAAATGACCCCGAGGTTCACAGGTATCTCTTACAGGTGCTAACCAGTAGTGTGAACCCAGTCTTACCCATGGACAAACTCAGGATGTCATAAATGCTAAAGGTGGTTGATAAGTGGCACCAGTATTCTATATCCGCATGTTACATGAGGGGGGAAGTTCTTTTTATCAGGAAGGTCACACTATTTGTCTCTAAGAGGGGCAGACAAGGGGGCATAAAAGACCCAAGCATGACATGAGGGCAGCCACTTGGGAGGCCACTTGAGGAGGGACATACTGGAAAGGAGACTTCCTGGAGTGTGGGGAGACCATGGATGGTAACTATAACCTGTCATGTAATTGTTGATGATAAGGAAAAAGTGTCTCTGTAAAGTTTCACTCTTTATACAATATACATTTTCATACACTCAATCTTGTATTTCATTTATTGCGCCTGACCTTAGAATCTAACCCAGTAAGAGGGTGAAAGAGAAACATTCTTACAGGGGCAGCACATGGAACTCGCTGCATTACTTCACAAGAAACATTCTACATGTTCTCCTCTTACCTCTGAATCGTGGATCTGAAGCTTCTGGATAAAGCAAGATTTCTAGAAGTCACAGGACTCAAGAAAAAGTCAAGTGAGAGCGACGTACCAAAAAGCAAGAAACTATTGGTCTATAGCGGCTCAACGGAATGTGACTGATCTGCAGCTTTTATAGAGAAGGTGAATTATGACATCACTGATGACCTCACACTTACCTTACATTCTAACACACATCAAATGTTTTTTTTCACATATCTTTATTGAATTTCAGTAATACAAACATTACAACATTTCAATATCCAGTGATTATAAATATCATAATGCTCAACAATTTATCTGCACAATTTACATCAGGCAACATATAGCTCCCCAATCCCATCCCCCTCCCACCCCAAAGATCATTAAGTACCATAATATTATAACCTTCTTATGATAAAATAATAATTATACCTTCCTATAGAACACCAATCAATTCCATATCCCCAATATTTCCTCCCACTTTTTTATACAATTTTTCTTGTCTGCTCTTATTTTCTCATATTCTTTAATTGTCTTAACCAACTTCAACCAATCCATAACAATTGGGGATTTACCAGCCATCCAATTTCTTGCAATTATTATTTTTGCGTAAAAGAGAACATTAACCCCTTTGTGCACCGTGACGTGCTATTACATCCGGGTGCGGGTGGTGATGTTTAGAGTACGCTCCATATGCTGCGTGCGTCGGCTGTGTTTTACAGTGGACACCCGGGACTAACAGTCGGGAGCAGTGATCGTGCTGTTCCTAGCTGTTTAACCCCTCAAATGCTGCGGTCGATCGCGAGCATCTGAGGCATTGAAAAAAGGGGGGCGGCCCCCTCTCACATTTCATCACCCCCCCCGTTAGATCAGGGGGTGACAATGATTGTAATGGCAGCTCATGGGCCTAATGATGGCACCCAGAGCTGCCTTCACTTAACTTAAGCCTGTAAAAATGACAATATACTGCAATACGTTAGTATGATCGCCGGTTCAAATCCCCTAGGGAGGCTAATAAAGTGTGTAAAAAAAGTGCAAAAAAGTTTTTAGTAGTGAAAAAAATTAAAAACAAATAGTTAAAAAAACCTTTTCCCATTTTCCCCCTAAAGTAATGTAAAAAATAAAAAAAGTTAACAAAATTGGTATTGCTGCATGCGTAAAAGTCTGAACTATTACAATATAGCGTTATTTAATGGGAGGCGCGAGAACAGCACCGGCGGACGTCATTGCTCATCAGCGCATGGGTCGGCAGCCCGCGCTGATGCGCTCCCCTCCCCCGCTCCCCTCTTAGACGATGGGGATACAGCGGTGGGGGGAGAGCTGTTGATGTCTGCCCCTGCTGTAATAAAGCAGAGGGCTTCGGGGGGAGCGGCGGCTGCTCAGGCTAGGTCACCCCGCCGCTCCCGTAGAACTCGCCCACCAGAGCGCCTTAGTCCAGACATGGCCCCGCGGGCCCGGCGTCGCAGGGGGAGCCCTTCAAGGGACGCTGCAGGCCAGGCTGCTGGGACGGGCGCTTCCTCCCAGGGCCTGCGTCCTGGCAGGAATCCCCAGCCGCGACGGGGCTCGGCGGTTACCAAGGAGTCGCAGGCCGGGCTCCATGTCACACCCCCGCCTTCAGCTGCTGTGTTCGGAGGGCAGTAGACGGCCGCCCCGCATGGTGATGTTCTGGCCAGGGGGCAGGCTTCCTCGAGAGCATCGGTGAGGACGCCAAGATCAGCGAAGACGACGAGGCAACAGGTCCGGTCGGAAGTCTGGGTCCCTGCGGTCGGGCGGCAGGTTGCCGGCCCATCGGTCAGCGTGCCGGGATCCCCGTGTCGTAGATGTCGGTGCGAGTACCAGTCGGCGGCGAGAGAGGATTTGGAAGATTGAGAGCTGGATGAGTCGCATCGCGGTCAGGATTTTCCGGCTGGCGGGAATACAGCGCCTGGGCAGCCTGGTGAGTGTGTAACTCCTACGTTACCGTATCCAGCAATTTTCATGTCGGGTGTTGGGGGTGGTTCAGCGAGCGGGGTAGCGGCTGTCGGTAGTGGCGTTGCCGGGCGCGATGGTTTAACAGATTTAGTGGGTTGTTTGCGCAAGCTAGTCGGGCGCTTAAATAGGACAGCGGCGCCGGTAGCGCCGGCTGGGTCTCCTGTGTTGGTATGGGAAGGGCCCATGGTCGGGGAGGTCCCGGGGGTGGCAAAGGAAGCGGTAGCAGTGTCGGTCCAAACCGAGGCGCTGAAGGATGGGGATAGGATTCGGCTTGATGATCGCGCTCGGGGCGAGGTTTACGTCTGTTTCGAGGGCCCGTTAGGGGCTCACCTGAAGCAAGAGGTACGCAAACGGATTTGGAAGGATGAATACGTGGAGATATTTTCTCTTCTGCCGCTTGCAAAGTTCAATTTGGATAAGGGCAAGCGGGACGAGAGTAAGAAAGAGGAAGAAGAACGCCGGCGGTATAGGCTTATCCCGCAGACGTTCGCCAACTGGTCGCAAGCTTTCGCTATTTTGGCAAGTGTGATCGGGGAAAAGGCGCCGGAAAATTGCTCGGCGTTGTTTTGTTACTTTGATGCCATCGGGGAGGCCTATCGGGCGTACAGGGGCCAGGCGTGGTTGCGGTATGATGAGCAATTTCGCCAGCGGAAGGCGGTCCCGACGGCGATCCGGTGGGATCAAAAGGATATTGCGTTGTGGTTGCGGGTTACGGCGCAGGCTAAGCAGTCCTTTCCCGGGAGTGTTGGCCAAGGGTGCCAGTCTAGTCAATCCGGGCAAGGTTCCGGGTCAAAACTGGGGTTCTGCTGGCAATTCAACGATGGCCAGTGTAAGTTCGGGGCCACCTGTAAATTTAAGCATGTCTGTTCGGAGTGCAATGGCTCCTCACACGGGGCCTCAAAATGTATGCGGAAGGGTAGGCGGTCAGGCCCTCAGTCCGCTTCAGTTGGTCAAGGGGCGGTCGCCGGTGAGGGTGGAAAGGATGCCCCCGTATCTAAGTGAATATCCGGATAGGGTTGCGGCCACGTTAATTTACGAGGGGTTTTTGTTTGGTTTTGTTATCCCCCTCCTCCATATGAGGTTCCGGTGACACGGCGCAACCTTAAGTCAGCTTATCTGCACTCGGCGGTCGTTTCAGAAAAGCTTTTGAAAGAGGTGTCTTTGGGTCGGATGTCCGGTCCTTTTGATGAGCCGCCGATTGAGAATCTAGTGGTATCACCCTTGGGAGTTGTGCCAAAGCGGGAGCCTCACAAATTCCGGTTGATACAGCATTTGTCGTTTCCCAGGGGAGCGTCGGTGAACGATGGGATAGATCACGAGTTATGTTCGGTTATTTACACTTAGTTTGACAAAGCGGTGGCGTTAGTGCGGGAGGCGGGGCCCGGTGCGTTGTTGGCAAAAACTGACATTGAGTCGGCCTTTCGCTTGCTGCCGGTACATCCAGATAGCCAACGGCTGTTGGGTTGCTTCTGGAACGGGGGGTTTTATGTTGATAGGTGTCTTCCAATGGGGTGCTCCCTTTCTTGCGCATACTTCCAGGCGTTTAGTAGCTTCGTGGAGTGGGTGACGAAGGGTGTGGCCGGGGTCGATTCCTTAATACATTATCTTGATGATTTTTTGTGCGTAGGCCCTAGCGGGTCCCCGGTTTGCGGGAATTTATTGTATTCCTTGCAGAAGGTTGCGACGGATTTCGGATTCCCTTTGGCGCCTGGAAAGACAGAGGGCCCGGTATCTACCATCTGTTTTTTGGGGATCCAAATTGATTCGGTGGCAATGGAGTGCAGGCTGCCTGAGGATAAATTATTGCCATTGCGACAGGAGGTCAGGCGGGCTTGTCAATTGAAGAAGATCACGTTGCGCGATCTTCAGTCGCTGCTTGGAAAGTTGAACTTTGCCTATCGAATTATGCCAATGGGTAGAGTTTTTAGCAGGAGGTTGGCGTCAGCGACGGCGGGGATTCGGGCGCCCCATTATTTTGTGAGGATTGGTGGGGATCACAGGGCGGACCTGCGGGTCTGGGATGAGTTCCTTGGGCAGTATAATGGTAGATCATTGTGGATGTCGCAGGTACAGGAGATGGGAGAGTTGGAACTGTTTACTGACGCGGCAGGGTCTGGTGGTTTTGGCGCGTATGCAGGAGGACAATGGTATTGCTGATGCTCTTTCTCGCTCGCAGTGGGATCGTTTTCGGCAAATGGCACCGGGAGCGGAGCTGGTCGGTTTGGCTTGCCCGGAACATCTCTGGGGTCTGATTTCGGTCCCGTGGAACGGTTGATTGAAAGGTTATTGGCTAGCTCGACGTGGAGCGCTTATTCGGCGTGTTGGCAGCAGTGGGAGGAGTGGGTAAGAGTGTTGGGTAACGTCAGCACGGCGCAAGACAGGTTGGTGGCGTTATTGTACTGGTTGGGGGATGCTGGGGAGGCGGGGTTTTCCCCGGCAAAAGTGAATCGTTTTGTTGCTGGTTTGGCGTTTGGATTCAAATTACGGGGTTTCCAGGATGTGACCAAACATTTTTTAGTACGGCAAGCTTTAAAAGGTCTGCGTTGGGGTAGGGCGGTAGAAGATCAGAGGTGACCCGTTTCTTTTTCCCTGCTTGGGTCGTTGGGTGCATCGCTGGGGGCTGTTTGTAATTTGCCTGATGAGGTAGTTTTGTTCCGGTTGGCTTTTTCCCTCGCGTTTTTCGGAGCACTCAGAATTGGGGAGTTGGTTTCTCCTAGTGCGGCTAGAGCTGGGGGATTGCGACAGGCTGATGTGGGTCTATATGAGGATAGATTTGAGTTGTTTTTGCAGCGGTCGAAGACTGATCAAGCAGGTCGGGGTAAGCGGATAGTGTTGTTTGCCCTCCCAGGGTCGGCAATGTGTCCAGTCGCTTGTATGGCGGTTTTTAAGCCACTGGTTGGGGGGCCTGAGGCGCCATTGCTCCGTCATAATAATGGCTCGTTTTTGTCCAGGTATCAATTTGGTGCAGTGTTTAAAAAATGCTTGACTGCGGTTGGCGTAGGGCAGGGGTATTACTCGTCTCACTCGTTCAGGATTGGCGCTGCTACTGAAGCGGGGCGGTGGGGGCTGGATGACGAGGGTGTGCGGCGCATAGGCCGGTGGGAGTCCAATAGGTTTCGGACTTATGTGCACCCTCATTTGTTGTGAGTCGGTCAGGTGTTTTGATTGTTTGACATGTGCGGTTTTGTTTCTCTTTTCAGATCATCAACCTTGCTTAGTGTGGATTTTAGGACATTCTTTTGTGCACTGGGGGGCATTGCGGGCTCACGTTCGCCCAGATGGCCGCCAGCTTCGCATTCCGCGGCACGATGCGGTTGTACACTGGCTGGGCTTCCGAGGTATGTTGTGGAGCCGGGTACTTGCTGAGTTTCAGACATACTCTCAGTTAGACAGGGTTCCGGAGTTTCTGGTGTTACATGTGGGGGGGAATGATCTGGGGGTGCGCCCGTTTCGCGAGTTAGTGCGGGATATTAAACACGATCTATTGAGTTTATGGGTATCTTATCCTCAACTGGTGATTGTTTGGTCGGACATCGTTTCGAGGAAGTTTTGGCGTTTGGCAAGATCGGTCGAAAGGGTTAACAAAGCCTGCATTATGGTAAACTACGCGGTGTCACGTTTTGTTGCTAAGCATGGGGTCATTTGTGTTCGTCACAAGGATTTGGACTCAGGGGTCGGTAATTATTGGAGAAGTGATGGGGTACATTTGACCGAGGTTGGAATTGATATGTGGAGCCTGGCTTTAGCAGAAGGAATTGAGAGGGCGGTGGTGGTTTGGAGGGACTCACAGGCTTGAGGTGGTCAAGGCCTGTTTCGCTGTGGCGGGGGGAGTCCTTGAGGTTGGTCAGTACAAAATGGTGGGGGGGTCGCATCGGGGGTATGCGTCCCCCAAAATGGTACATCATTTGAAGACTTCATAGGGTGTTATCTCTTTGAAGTGGTCTTCTGGAGGTTGGAGCCATCTGCAGGGGTGAGCGGTGCTTCCGAGCTGGTTTACGGCTGGAGGTAAATAGTTGGTGGTGGTTTTCAGATGGCTAATTTAAAGGAAATCGGAAAAAATGGCTTCAAGGACTTTCCCTGCTCTGTTTAGTGTTAATTGACCCACGTTGGGTCATGTGAATTATAGTAGGAATTCTCTGGTCAAATTCCTAAAAGAGTTATCCGAATGTTTCGGATTAAATTGCATTTAATTTATGTTAAATAAATAAACGGCTGCTGTAGCCATTTCACATCCAACCTCGGTTGTCACGTGTCTTTATTGGGAAGGGGGCGAAAGAAGGGGAATAAAGGTAAAATGGTTAATCAGCACATGACTCTACTTAGGCTAGTCAAGCAGAGGCTGGACGGCAGCACGGAGGGCTTAACGGGAAGCCTCCATGACTGCCGTAGGAGGGAGGGTTCAACCAATAGGAAGACAGGTGGGTGAAGTAGGAGGGGGAGTGGGCAGGAGCCGGGGTGTGGTAACTGTTCCTCCCGCTGTTTTCGGCATTGAGCCGGAAGCAGCGGGAGGAGAAACAAGAAAAATTAGTTCCCACCCACCCGCCCTGAATTAGGTCCGGTTATGAGATCAGGGTGTGGGTTTATCTGTTTTCGTGTTTTGAAGTATGCTTATGTAACTTGTGTTTGTTTTATTTCTTTTAAGCAGGTCCGGGTGTCATGGCAGCTGGCGGGGGGAGTCCTTGAGGTTGGTCAGTACAAAATGGTGGGGGGGTCGCATCGGGGGTATGCGTCCCCCAAAATGGTAGATCATTTGAAGACTTCATAGGGTGTTATCCCTTTGAAGTGGTCTTCTGGTGGTTGGAGCTATCTGCAGGGGTGAGCGGTGCTTCCGAGCTGGTTTACGGCTGGAGGTAAATAGTTGGTGGTGGTTTGCAGATGGCTAATTTAAAGGAAATCAGAAAAAATGGCTTCAAGGACTTCCCCTGCTCTGTTTAGTGTTAATTGACCCACGTTGGGTCATGTGAATTATAGTAGGAATTCTCTGGTCGAATTCCTAAAAGAGTTATCCGAATGTTTCGGATTAAATTGCATTTAATTTATGTTAAATAAATAAATGGCTGCTGTGGCCATTTCACATCCAACCTCGGTTGTCACGTGTCTTTATTGGGAAGGGGGCGAAAGAAGTGGAATAAAGGTAAAATGGTTAATCAGCACATGACTCCACTTAGGCTAGTCATGGTTTGCGGAGGCCATGTCACATTTACAAAGCCCCTGAGGGGACAAAAGAGTGGAAACCCCCCACAAGTAACCCCATTTTGGAAACTACCCCCATTGAGGAAATTATCTAGGGGTATAGTGAGCATTTTGACCCCACAGGTTTTTTGCAGAAATTATTGGAATTAGGCCCTGAAAATGTAGGTTTAGCTAATTTTTTCTCATTTCCACAAGGACTGAAGGAAAAAAAAGCAGCACAAAATTTGTAAAGCAATTTCTCCCGAGTAAAACAGTACCCCACATGTGGTAATAAACAGATGTTTGGACACACGGCAGGGCTTAGAAGGGATGGAGCGCCATTTGGCTTTTGGAGTTCACATTTAGCAGGAATGGTTTGCGGAGGCCATGTTGCATTTACAAAGCCCCTGAGGGGACAAAACAGTGGAAACCCCCCCCCACAAGTGACCCCATTTTGGAGACTACCCCCATTGAGGAAATTATCTAGGAGTATAATGAGCGTTTTGACCCCACAGTTTTTTTGCAGATATTATTGGAAGTAGGCCCTGAAAATAAAAATCTACATTTTTTTCAAAGAAAATGTAGGTTTAGCTAATTTTTTCTCATTTCCACAAGGACTGAAGGAGAAAAAGAACCACAAAATTTGCAAAGCAATTTCTCCCGAGTAAAACAATACCCCACATGTGGTAATAAGCGGCTGTCTGGACACACGGCAGGGCTTAGAAGGGAAAGAGCGCTATTTGGATTTTGGAGATGACATTTAGCAGGAATGGTTTGCAGAGGCAATGTCACATTTGTGAAGCCCCTGAGGGGACAAAACAATGAAGACGCCCAAAAATTGACTTCATTAAGGAAACTACACCTCTTGAGGAATTAATCTAGGGGTGTAGTAAGCATTTTGACAGCACAGATGTTTCATAGAATTTATTAGAATTGGGCAGTGAAAATAAAAACAATCCTTTTTCTTCACTAAGACATAGCTTTAGCGCAAAATGTTTCATTTTCCCAACAAATAAAGGAAAAAAAGAACCCAACATTTGTAAAGCAATTTCGTTCAAGTACGGCAATACCCCATATGTGGTCATAAACTGCTGTTTGGACACACGGCAGGGCTCAGAAGGGAAAGAGCGCCATTTGGAGTGCAAATGTTGCTGGATTGGTTTCTGGGCGCCTGTGGGCCCAAAACAGTGGAAACCCCCCGGAAGTGACTCAATTTTGGAAACTACACCCCTCAATGCATTTTAGTAAGCATTTTAACTATGTAGGTGTTTTGTAGAATTTAGTGTGCACTCGATGTTGTAGAGTGAAAATGGGATTTTTTTCCATAGATATGCCAATATGTTGTGCCCAGCTTGTCATCATAACAAGACAGCCCTCTAATTATTATGCAGTGTTTCCCGGATTTAGAAACACCCTACATGGGGCACTAATCTTTTGCCTGGACATTCGACCAGGCTCAGGAGTGAAAGTGTACCATGTAAAATTGAGGCCTAATTTGGCGATTTACAAAGTATTGGTTCACAACTGCAGAGGCCCAGATGTGAAATAATAAAAAGAAAGCCCTGAGAAGTGACCCCATTTGGAAACTACACCCCTCAAGGCATTTTCACCCCACAGGTCTTATCCATAAATGATTCCCTAGATATGCCATTTCAGTAACAAATATGTCATGCCCAGTTTCTGCCACACACACCCCAAAAATTATTAAAAGGGTTCTCCCGGGTATGAAGATGCCATATATGTGGAAGTAAACTGCTGTTTGGGCACATTGCAGGGTTCAGAGCGGAGGGAGCGCCATTTGGCTTTTGGAGAGCAGATTTTGCTTGTTAGTAGATTTGTTTGATTATTGCTGGTGTTTCCATTTATAATGTGGGGGTACATGTAATCTGGGCAGAGTACATCAAGGGCATAGTCAGGTGGCATGATAATGGGGTAAAAAAACAATAAAATGATCCATAGATGAGTCATTTCTTATCCCCCTTTTGGTCCAGACTCCGCACCTTTGCAGTTTGGTATAATACGGGCACCCTCGCTTCCAGCAGATATGTTTGGGCCCTCCCCTTCCTGGTTCCCTAATTTGAGGGCCCTGATAAATCGTATCTTGAAACAGATGAAATGTTCCCCTCTGATCTGCACAACTGCATGTTTTTATTTCCTGACTTATTGGAGCCTTAACTAATTTTATTTTTTTCATAGACGTAGTGGTATATGAGGGCTGTTTTTTTTGCTGGACGAGCTGTAGTTATTATTGGTACCATTTTGGGGAACATGCAACTTTTTGATCACCTTTTATCCTATTTTTTGGGAGGCCAGGTAAACAAAAAAATTCAATTCTGGCATAGTTTTTTTAGTTTTTTTTATACAGCGTTTACCAAGCATTATAAATTACATGTTAACTTTATTCTGCGGGTCCGTACGATTCTGGCGATACCTAATTTATAGTTTTTATAGGTACCATTTTTGTATACGTGCAACTTTTTGATCACTTTTTATTCCAATATATGTAGGTCAAAGTTTTCAAACTTTTTTTTTCACTTTTTTTTCCACTTTTTTTTCCACTTTTTCTCAAGTCCCACTAGGGGACTTGACGGTCCAACTCTCAGCTTTATTTTTTTCCTACGTAGTGCAATGTATTAGATCTGTCAGTTATTCACTGACAGCAAGCCGATTAGGCTTTGCTTCCCGGCAGGGCCTAATCGGCTTCCGTAATGGCAGAGCAGGAGGCGATTGTGTCTCCTGTTGCCATAGCAGCAGTCGCCAGTCCTGATTGCCTGTCAGGGCTGGCGATCTGCTAGCAACCGCTAAGATGCAGCAATCGCTTTCGATTGCTGCATCAAAGGGGTTAATGGCAGGGATCGGAGCTAGCCAAGGTGCAGATGTGACATTCAGGTTAGGGATTTGCAGTATTGAAGTTGTATTGTGCTCCCCTTGGAGCACTGTGCAAAGGCAAAACTCCTTTATTGGAATGATGTGTAGATGGTTGGTACTCTATTTGGGTGCGCAGGCTTACTTTGTTGTGTTCTCACTTGGCTATGTCGGCATTAATGAGTGAAATGTATACAGTACCTTAGGAAAATACATTGTGAGAAAAAGATGATAACAGGAGCGCTCCCTAGAGTAATACCTTGAAAAAAAAATGTAAACTAGTCTTCTCACCTTGTGAACCCCTTGGTTTTTTTCGTTATCAAAATTTTTTATTCGAAAATAAACAGAGCAGATAAAACAGTACACAAAATTGCAAAAGTTGGCACGCAGTGCAATACAATAAAGTCAAACTGTAAGAAATGTTACAGAAACATATGAGTAGTTGTAGGAGGTAGCCTCCCAAACATCAAAAGAATAGGAAGTAAAATAATAAAATCTAATGGTAAGTAACAATACCATAACCACAGCAAAAGTAGTGCAATATTTAGGGAAACCAGTCCCAAAAACGATTAGTAATGACACGGTTAAGTGCAAATTCTAACACAAAGTTACATAAACACAAGACAACAAAGGGGAACACATACGGACAAAAGCACACAGAATTTGGCGAGATGAGTGTTCAATAGAGGCCATCCAACCAAAGAGGCAGATCAGGACCCCCCCGGAATCCGGACCATACTGACCAAGTTCGAACAAAAATCTCGGACTTACCACGATCAGCAGACATCAGCTCCTCCATCCTCATAATCCCATTCAGCTCCTTTACCCATTCCTCCAAAGAAGGCACAGTACTAGACTTCCAATGACGTGGAATTACCGTTCTAGCTGCAGTCAGAAAATGTCTAAAGATCCCGTTTTTGAGGTATGGGAGTGATCCAGGAATCATGGAAAGCAATCCAACAGAAGGCGAGGTAGGAACGTCAGTGCCAAAAAGCTTATTGCCAAGATTAAAAAAAAATTCCCAGAAGGGACGGAGCTTGGGGCAATCCCACCAAATGTGCAACATGGTTCCAGGAGCCTCCCCACACCTCCAGCAAGCTGCAGACACATCAGGAAATATCCTATGTAGAAAGGAAGGACAGCGGTACCATCTGGTAAGGATTTTATACTTTTTCTCCTGAGCAAAACAGGAAGTCGGTAACTTATGAGCCAGGAAGAAAGAAGTTCCCCACTCCTCCTCAGAATATTGAACCCCCATTTCCTCATCCCAAGCTCTGGTGAATGTTAACTGAGAGGAGGAGTAACCAGGTTGGAGGATCCCATGTAAATAGGACAGCACATGAGAAGGAGCAGAAGTCAAAGACAGATAATGTTCCAGAGGAGTCTTACCCTGTAGCAACACAAGACAGTCACCCATGGAAGAAAGATAGGAACGTAGCTCAAAATAGTACCACCATATTGATCGTCTCCCCGGGCAGGCCTCAGAAACAGCAGCAAGCGACAAAATTGCACCGTCAGGTGTAAGGGTCTGAGCCAAATATCCGCCATCCTGTCTCCCCCAACAGAGGAATGTGTCCACACCCACCGCCGGAGGGAAGGAAGGATTATCAAACAGAGGAGTCAAAGGACCCGGACGGTGAGCAATGTCCAGGGCACCAATGATCCGCTCCCATACCACAAGAAAATGACGTGTGAGGAAAGGCAGAGAGGACGTTGGTCGCTGTACACCAGACAACCAAGGTAAAGAGGACAAGGCAAGAGAGGACATATTATTCACGATTCGCACCCATTGCTTACCCGCAGCCGCACGGTACCAATCCACCAACCTCATGAGGATCGCAGCATGATGGCAGCGCTTAAAGTCCGGCAAGCCCGCACCTCCCTCCACCTTGGGCCTACTGAGAATAGAATATCTAATCCGAGGCCGAGAAGAGCAGACAAATGTGTGGGGATATATATCCCTAAATATTTTAAAGATGCAGTTACCCACTTAAACGGGAAAACCCGAGCGAGATGAGCAGCTAGAGGGGCGTCCAGAGATACATTCAGCACCTCCAATTTAGAATAATTGACCTTGAAGTTACTCAAGTGACCAAATCGCTCAAACTCCCCAGTCAAAGATGGCAAAGAAATCATAGGAGTCGTAAGGTACACTAGAAGATCATCAGCGTACAGTGCTAACTTGTGATGCTGAGCACCAACACATATGCCCTTAATGCTAAGGTTAGTCCGCAGTGCCACAGCCAGGTGTTCCATGACTAACACATATAACAGAGGCGAAAGTGGACACCCCTGTCTTGTTCCATTTGTAATAGACAAAGAATCAGACAAAAGACCATTAACCCCTTCCCGCACCTTGACGTTAATGCACGTCAATGTGTGCAGTCACTTCGCGCACCTTGACGTGCACTAACGTCAGTGCTTTGACAGTTAACCGCCGCGCGGCACTACATCTCAGCGGCAGTTAACTGTGCAGGGTGTCAGCCCTGCTCTCCCCGTTGCCGATCAGCGGCCTGTCGCCGCTGAAATCGACAATTAACCCCTTCGATGCGGTGGTCGATTGCGATCACCACATTGAAGAGGTTTACAGCGGATCGGCAGCCCCCCACATGCATTTGCGGGGGCTGGCGATCCTTATTACGGCAACCAGAGGCCAGACAATGACCTCCGGGTTGCCATGTACGGAAGCCTCGGAGGATCAGCCCCCGGCCGGTCCTCCGATGTTTCCTGTTAGTGTGACTGTCACGTCACAATGACAGTTAGAACACATTACACTACATGTGTAGTGTAATGTGTTCCAGCAGCGATCAGAGCTGCAAGTCTAAGTGTCCCCTAGTGGGACAAGTGAAAAAAGTAAAAAAAAGATATTAAAAATGTTTTTAAAAAGTGTAAAAATAAAAGTTAGAAGTGACATAAACAAAGAAAGCTTTTTTTCCTATAATAAGTCTTTTATTATAGGAAAAAAATTAACACGTTAAAAAAAGAACACATATTTGGTATCACCGCGTTCGTAACGACCCCAACTATAAAACTGTAATATTATTTTTCCTGCACGGTGAACACCGCAAAAAAAAATTAACGAAAACCAGTGCCCGAATCACAATTTTTTGGTTATCACCCCTCCCAAAATATACAATAAAAAGTGATCAAAAAGTTGCATGTACGCCAAAATGGTACCAATACAAACTACAACCCGTCCCGCAAAAAATCAAGCCCTTACACTGCGTTTTTGACTGAAAAATAAAAAAGTTGTCGCTCTCAGGATATGGTGACACAAAAAATAATTAATTTTATAAATAAGTGATTTTATTGCACAAACGCTGCAAAACATAAAAAAAATATATACATCTGGTATCGCCGTAATCGTACCTTCCCGCAGAATAAAATATAATTGTAATTTATAGCCCAGGGTGAACGCCGTGAATAAAAGAATAAAAAACATTGTCAGAATTGATGGTTTTTGGTCACTTTGCTTGCCAAAAAATGGAATAAAACGTGATCAAAAAAATTTCTGGTACCCCAAAATGGTACCAATGAAAACGACAGATTGTTCCGCAAAGAATAAACCCTCACACCGCTCCGGTGGAGAAAAAATAAAACAGTTCTGGCTCCCAGAATATGGCGATGCAAAATGTGCAGAGTGTCCAAAAGCGGATAAGATTGGGCGCCATTTATCAGTGCGACACATATCTGCGGATAATTATTTATTTACTGCATTATTATACCCTCTTATTATACCCTGATGTACCCCGCACAGATAACATTTACCCTGATGTACTCCGCACAGATAACATATGCCCCCACATTATAAACTGAAACACCAGTAAAACCCCAAACAGAACTACTACCAAGCTACATCTGCGCCCCAAAAGCCAAATGCTGCTCCCTCCCTTCTGAGCCCTGCAGCATGCACAAACACCAGTTTACGTCCATAGATATGGCATCGCCATACCCGGGAGAACCCGGTTAATATTTTATGATGTATTTGTCTTCAGTGGCACAAACTGGGCATAACATGTAGTGCACTAAAATGGCATATGAGTGGAAAATTGTAATTTTCACTCTGCACCATCCGCTGCACATTAACCCCTGCGCGCACCACGACATAGCATGTCGTAGTGTGGGGGGTGATGTATGGAGCGTCTCACGTGAAAAATAAAGCATTTAAAACAGCAAAATCACTGTTTTTTGGTCACCTTGGCTCTACCTAAAAATGTAATAAAAAGTGCTCAAAAAGTTGTATGTACCAAAAAATGGTACCAATAAAAACGACCGCTCGTCCCTCAATAAATAAGCCCTCATCCCGCTCTATTGACTGAAAAATAAAAAAGTTGTGGCTCTTGGAACGCGGGGAGGAAAAAACGAAAAAGGAAAAGAAAAAAATGGATCAGTCCAGAAAGGGTTAATTACTTTCTAATGAAAAACCATTTATGCCCACACGTGGGGTATTGCCGTACTCGGGAGAAATTGCTTTACAAATGTTGGGCAGCTTTTACCCCCTTTATCCTTTGTGAAATTGAAAAAATGCAACATTTTAGTGGAAGAAATGTCGATATTCATTTTCACAGCCTAATTCTAATAAATCCTGCAAAAGACTTGTGGGGTCTAAATGCCCACTATATCTATATCCCTAGATAGATTCTTTAAGTGGTGTAGTTTCCACTTTTGGGGGGTTTCCACTGTTTTGGCCTCTCAGGGGTTTTGCAAATGCGACATGGCACCCAAAAACCATTTCAGCTAAATTTGAGCTCCAAAAGACAAATAGCGCTCCTTCCCTTCTAAGACCTGCTGAGGGTCCAAACAGCAGTTTATTACCATATGGCATATTTCCGTAATCGGGAGAAATTGTTTTACAAATGTTGGGGTGCTTTTTCTCTTTTATTCCTTGTAAAAATTAAAAATGGCTACCTTTTTTCAGAAAAAAAGTAGATTTTTACCTTTACAGAATAATTCCAGTGAATTCAGCAAAACAACTGTGGGGTCAAAATGATAACTTTACCCTTAGAAAAATTCCTTGATGAGTGTAGTTTCCAAAATGGGGTCACTTTCCGGGGGTTTACACTATTTTGTTCCCTCCAGTGCATTTCAAACGCGACACGGCACTGAAAACTATTCCAGCAAAATCAGAATTTCAAAATCCAAATGGTGCTCCTTCCCTTCTGAGTCCTGCTGTGGGTCCAAACAGCAGTTTATTACCACATATGGGGTATTGCTATAATCGAGAGAAATTGCTTTACATATGTTGCGGTGTTTTTTCTCTTATATTCCTTGAAAAAATAAAAAATTTCTACGTTTTTTCAGAAAAAAAGTAGATTTTCATCTTCACATACTAATTCAAATAAATTTAGCAAAAAAACCTGTGGGTTCAAAATGCTAACTATACCCCTAGATAAATTCCCTGAGGGGTGTAGTTTCCAAAATGAGGTCACTTTTGGGGGTTTTTATTGTTTTGGCCCCACAAGACCTCTTCAAACCTGACATGGTACCTAAAATATATGTTAAAAAAAAGGAGGCCCCAAAATCCACTAGGTACTCCTTTGCTTCTGAGGCCTGTATTTCAGTAAATTACTGCACTAGGGCCACATGTGGGATATTTCTAAAAACTGCAGAATCTGGGCAATAAATAATAAGTTACATTTCTCGGGTAAAACCTTCTGTGGTATAGATTTTTTTTTATTACAAATGAATTTTGTAAAGCAGAGCTCCCTAAGCTGTCAGGAAGCGCCAAGGCACTTCTGGATTCTCCACTCACGTTGGAGGAATTGGAAGAAGCGGTCAAACAGATGGCTAATGATAAGGCACCTGGGGCGGACGGGCTACCAGTTGAAATATATAAAAAATACTCTGAGGTGCTCTTGCCCAAATTATTAGAAGTATTTCATTATTCATTGGATTGTGGTTCTTTGCCGGCTTCTATGCAAGAAGCCATTATTGTGGTCTTGCCAAAACCCGGGAAAGATCCTCAATTAGCTGATTCTTATCGACCGATTTCATTATTAACATCTGACATTAAGATTCTGGCAAAGGCATTAGCCCTGCGGTTGAATGGCGTTCTTTCTACCATTATACACCCGGATCAGACCGCTTTTATGCCTGCTAGGTCGACAGCCATGAATTTGAGACGTTTATTTTTAAATCTTCAGCTGAGGGCAGACAATGTAGGCGAAAGAGCAATTTTTTCACTGGACGCTGCCAAAGCGTTTGACAGTGTGGAATGGCAATATCTTTGGTGCACCTTGGAGGCTATGGGTTTTGGACCATCTTTTATAGCATGGATTAAGGTCCTGTATTCTTGCCCTACAGCCAGAATACAGGCAAATGGAGGATTGTCTCCCCGGTTTGCTCTTGAAAGAGGGACTAGACAGGGATGCCCATTATCGCCCCTCCTGTTTGCCGTGGCAGTAGAGCCCTTGGCAGCGCGCATACGTCTGTCTGATGATATTAAGGGCTTCTTGTATGGCTCGGTGCAAGAAAAGGTAGCGCTTTATGCAGATGATATGCTTCTATACTTGGGGGATATGGGTGGCTCTCTGGCAGAAACAATATCCCTAATTGAGAAATTTGGGGCATTGTCTGGGTTTAAAATAAATTGGGATAAATCCCATCTGCTCCCTGTGGATTCAAAGTGTTCTATACCAGGGGTGCATGGGGTACCTGTAGGATGCGTTAAACATCTTAAATATTTAGGGATCAAGATCTCGACCTCCCCTTCTGAATATGTTGCTCTCAATTTGCAACCCCTTCTGGTCAAATTTAAAATGAAAATAATGGCTTGGTGTAAATTATATCTGACAGTTGTGGGTAGGGTCAATCTTATTAAGATGATCCTAATGCCACAATTATTGTATATTTTACATAACTCCCCTGTATGGATCTCATTACGCAATTTTTATTACATTAATGCACTTTTTAGGGACCTAATATGGCGGAAGGGTCGCTCAAGAATTAGATTAGAAATTCTACAGCGCGCAAAGCATGACGGCGGTCTGGCCCTACCCAACCCTTGGATATATTTTCTTGCCTCCCAATGTCAGCACTTTAAGGGGTGGGGGGAAATTATATCAAAGGGATCCAATGGATCGATTCTACAGGCACAGTTTGGACCATCTGTTTTATTCTCAGTATTGGAGGCAGGTCACTCTATGTTGGCGGGCAGGAATACGCCCACATATACACTAATGCGTAAAGTATGGGATAAAGTCCGAGCTATTAGAGATATGGGGGTTTGCACAATTTTTACACCTTTATGGGGGAATAAGGCACTTCCGGAATTCTTCTCTCTTCAAGGATTTGAGGGTTGGAAAGCAAGAGGCATCCTTTATGTCTCACAGTTGCTCCAGGAGGATGTATTTAAAACTTATCAACAGATCCAAGAGGAGTTTGAATTATCTCGAAATTCCCTCTATCAATACTTACAGATAAGACATGCTTTTGATGCCCAGAAGAAGGCGGTGGATTTGGCAATACACGCAGATGGGGTGTTGTCTGTTTTACATACCGGGAGTGTTACATCGGGGGTTATTTCACATATTTATCAGTTGTTGATCAGTAAATTTTTTGATAAATACCCCCTGATGGCTTCTAAAAAATGGGAAAGAGATATGGGTCCCATCTCTGAAGAACAATGGATAGATATTATGAAAGCAGTTTTGAATACTTCTCTTATTGAGGCTGGGCGCCTTTCTCAATTATATATTATCCATAGAGTATACAGGACTCCTAAATTTCTTTTTCATATTGGGGTAAGGAGTGACTCAAAATGCCCCAGATGCGCGGAAGAGGGGGCTGACCATATGCATATGTTGTGGTCCTGTCCACAGTTAACCACGTACTGGATGGATGTACTAAAGGTGATTCAGGAGGCCTATGGACCTGTGTTGCAAGGGACTCCTATGGAATGCGTTTTGGGATGTATTATGGACACCCCAACCTCTACTTTGGAGTGGTTGGCTATTTTAAGGTTGCTATATATATCTAGAAAACTAATTGCCCTACATTGGATACAAGGTGCCCCGCCGACTATGAGCGAATTCATTGCAAAAGTGAATAAAATGATTGTATTGGAAAAGGTTGTCTATGTAAAGCGCAAAACACTTAAAAAATTTGAATCCATATGGGGACCATGGGTAGGGGTAATGGAATCTGTATTATAAAATTTATTCAGGGACTCTGTATGACTGCCAGCCTTTACACGGTATTGGGGTTATGTATATAGATGTGGGATAAGGAGAAGGGGGGAAATAGAGAGGATTAAATATCTGCCATATATTATATCTGTTTTGTATTATACATGCTTGTACATGATTAAGCTACTTGACATTTGGAAAATGATCTGTCCCATGTACCTTGTATTTTGTGAATAATGTATTCGATATTTGGTACAATTTCTATTTCATATACTATCTAATTTGGAATTTTGTGACGGTGCCTGGGGGGAGGGTTTTGGATAGGGTTTGTTTAGTATGTTTTGTACTATATAATTTTGAAACTTCAATAAAAAAAGTATCTGATTTTAAAAAAAACAAATGAATTTTGTAAAAAAAAAATGAAATTTGTAACTTTCACCTCTACTTTGCTTTAATTCCTGTGAAACGCCTAAAGGGTTAAAACACTTTATGAATGCTGTTTTGAGTACTTTGAGGGGTGCAGTTTTCAAAATGGGGTGATTTATGGGGACTGCCTAATATATAAGGCCCTCAAAGCCACTTCAGAACTGAACGGGTCCTTGTAAAAATCGCCTTTTGAAATTTTCTTGAAAATATGAGAAATCGCTGCTAAAGTTTTAAGTCTTGTAATGTCCTAGAAAAATAAAAGAATGTTCAAAAAATGATGCCAAACTAAAGTAGACATATGGGAAATGTTAACCAGTGACTATTTTGTGTGGTATTACTATCTGTTTTACAAGCAGATACATTTAAATTTAGAAAAATGCAAATTTTCTTCAAATCTTGGTGTTTTTTACAAATAAATATTAAATTTATCGACCAAATTTTTTCCCTAACATAAAGTACAATATGTCACGAGAAAACAATCTCAGAATCACTTGGATAGGCAAAAGCATTCTGGAGTTATTACCACATAAAGGGACACAGGTCAGATTTGAAAAATCGGCTTCGTCCTGAAGGCCAAAATAGGCTCAGTCCTGAAGGGGTTAAGGATAATTGGTGTTGAAAAAAATCTTTGTATACTTAACCGCCATTTGATTAACAAGGAATGTGATGGGGGAGGGACCCGTTGGTATGGACAGTTAGGTGTCATCTGTAAAAGCCGTGAACATTGACAGGTATTATTAATTATTAGACCATATTAAATTCTGCCGATAATTTCATAGATTCTTTTACTAATAATGGAACATTAATTCTTTTTTTATGTTCAGACCTTTAGGAAACCTGGTTTTTAGTGTAAATATCCAGTATGCTTCTCGTGATAAGATTTTATGTTTGATGTTCCCCCCTCTGGTTGGAGTTTTGACTTTTTCTATGGCATAACATCTCAGACTTGTAATTGATCTATTATGGAAGGTTATGAAAAGTTTTGCAACATTAGTGATGTTAGTGAGGTTAGGATTTCTTATATAGCCCAAATGTTCTAGTATCCTAGCTTTAAATTTTCGGCTGGTGCAACCTACATACATTAGATTGCATTTGATGCACTCCACAATGTATATTACTGCCTCACTGTTGCAATTAATGTAAGTTTGAATTGAAAAATTTGTATTGTTATCTGAATCTCTGAAGTTCTTAGTAGGCTTAGCATATGAACAGATTTTGCATGGATGCGAGCCGCATTTAAAGAAACCCGTATATTGAAGCCATGTCAGTTTGGTAGTGTTTGAGGAAAATATAGAAAGAGACAACAGGTCACCTAAGGAAGGAGCTTTTCTGGATACAACACGGCAACCATCTTTCAAAATATCTGACAGGGCCTCGTCTTCCATTAGGATGGCTAAATTTTTATGGACGATTTTCTTGATTTCATTAAACTGACTACTGTGTTTTAACACCAAAGTAGGTACGTTTAGACCAGTATTTTTATTATTAGGTTTTGCCTCTAGAAGTAGATCTCGGGGCTTTTTTTCTACAATGGAGGTTGCTCTTTTGAGGGTCCATTCTGCATACCCTCTTTTGCGTAGTCTCCTACAAATTTGCTGTTGTTCCACCCGGTAATTGGGGTCATTACTACAATTTCTTTTTGCTCTGTACATTTCTCCCACTGGGATTGATGAGATGGTTTGTCTAGGGTGACCGCTTGTTGCATGCAAGATAGTGTTCCCTGAAATCGGCTTACGATATGTTTTAGTGTTGATTATTTCCCCTGCATGTCCTTTGAGTTCTAGGTCCAGAAACTGGATAGTATCTTTTTGTGAAGAATAGGTAAATTTCAAGTTGAGTTGGTTATTAAGATAATTGATGAAATTTGGGATATCTGACATATTGCCTTCCCATATAAATAGCAGGTCGTCTATATACCTTGCATACCAGTTAATAGATCTGCCAAAAGGATTATCACTAGAAAAAATGAAAAGTTCCTCCCACAACGCCATCACAAGACTTGCCAGAGAAGGGGAGAATTTAGCTCCCATTGATACTCACTTAAGTTGTAGGTAAAACAACCCATCGAACTGGAAGAAATTGTGTGTCATCAGGAAGACAAGGACCTCAAGTATATATGATTGTAGCTCATAGCTGTAAGTGCTGTGTTTAAAAAGATGATATTCTAGTGCCCTATGGGCTATTTCGTGTGGAATGCTGGTATAAAGTGAGGTCACATCACAGCTCAGCCATGCAAATTTATTTTCCCATCTTTTTTTGTGAAATGAGCATAAAACATCTCTGGTGTCACGTAAATGGCCCAGGGTTCTTAATGCAAGGGGTTTTAACAAGGAGTCTAGCCATTCAGATAGTTTTTCTGTGAATGATCCTATCCCTGATACTATGGGGCGCATAGGTGGGGGGGTTTATGCCTTTATGTGTCTTGGTCAATGCGTGCATGATTGGAATTGAGGGACATTGGACCATAATATATTCTGCTTGCTTACTTGTTAATACGCCACTACCTAAACCATCGTTTATCCGTTTGTTGAGCTTTTTTTGGAACATAGATGTTGGATTGCACGTTAGTTTTTTATATGTGTCTGTATCTGCTATTAGTTTCAAAATTTGGGTCTTATACATTTCCCTATCTAACACAGTGATACTGCCCCCTTTTCCCGACATCTTAATAATGATATCCTTATTATTTTTTAACGATTTTATTTGCCATATTCAGCTCATTAGAGATATTAAAGTTCTTATTACAACACTACGAATTTTTGGATAGTTGCTGGAGATCCTTTTCAATTGCCCATTGAAATCTGTCCATAGAGTCTATCCTGGATGCCAGAGGATGGAAGCTTGGATTTTTTGTGACAAAGTCCGGGGAAAAATGAATATTTCTTGTAGGAAGTTCTGGTTTCAGACTCTCTAAGCATTGGATTGCCCTATGTTCCTCAAACGATAGTAATCTATGGTCGTGGATATTTGTATTGGGTTCTTTGAGATTATAATCTTCGGAGTCTGTTGTCATTTGGGAGCGTGTTGTAGAAATGCCTCTTTACTGTTAAATTCCTTACAAATCGATTAATGTCCAGAAGTGTGTTGAAAGTATTGAACGTACGATTAGGGGCAAAATTGAGGCCCAACGAAAGAACCTTGACTTGTGTGGAGTTAGTTCGGATGAGGAAAGGTTGATCACATTAATGCTGGGTGTGGGTTCCTGCGGTTCCGTAGGCGACGGTTTTGTTCCTGATCTGTTTGGGTGATGTTTCCTACCGCCTCTCCTTCCCCGTTTTTTTACTTCCTTGACTTGCTGACTGATTGGTATCCTTGGGAATATAGGATCCTAGAGTTATCACTATCTGAGGCTTCATTTATTCCTTCGATTGAATCAGGTTCAGAGGAGCTAAAACTGACTCTGTTCAGACTGCTGCCGGATCTTCTCTCTTGTCTGCGATTTTTTAAGATGGGTCTCATTTTGTTGTGTACTTTGTCTCTTTTATTCCAATCATACACCTCCTTGTTTGCATAGTCCCTGAGGTCTCGTTGGAATTTATTTTTCTCAGTTTCAGCTATGGATTTATTTAATTTTTCCAAGTGTAGAGAAGTACGTTGTTCCAGTATAGTAAAGTCGGGTGAGCTGGAGGAAGCATTAATTTGTTCTTTTAGAGCAGAAATGTCAGTTTCCAATTTGTGTCAATTTGGCCTCCTCTTGTCTGGTAATTAGTTCCATTAGTTTTATAGAACATTCTGTTAATATAAAATTCCAGTGTGTGCTGAATTCTTCAGAGTAGGTAAAAGTAGAACTTTTTCTTAAACGTAGACCCCTTGGGATCATTTGTTTTGTAATATAATTACGTAAAGTCGTCAGGTCCCACCATATCTTAGCCTCCTGTACTGATAGTTTCTCTAGATCATGGAACATTTCCTGTAATGCACGATCACCTCCTTCTGGAGTATCATAATTGCCAAACACTTGGGCGGCCATTTCCACTCTGGAACATTGTGTATCTTGAGACATGGTTATTACTTGTTGTATATATATATACAGTGAAGGAAATAAGTATTTGATCCCTTGCTGATTTTGTAAGTTTGCCCACTGTCAAAGACATGAACAGTCTAGAATTTTTAGGCTAGGTTCATTTTATCAGTGAGAGATAGATTATATTAAAAAAAGAAAACCAGAAAATCACATTGTCAAAATTAGCTATATTTATTTGCATTGTGCACAGAGAAATAAGTATTTGATCCCCTACCAACCATTAAGAGTTCAGCCTTCTCCAGACCAGTTACATGCTCCAAATCAACTTGGTGCCTGCAATAAGACAGCTGTCTTAAATGGTCACCTGTATAAAAGACTCCTGTCCACAGACTCAATTAAACAGTCTGACTCTAACCTCTACAACATGGGTAAGACCAAAGAGCTTTCTAAGGATGTCAGGGACAAGATCATAGACCTGCACAAGGCTGGAATGGGCTACAAAACCATAAATAAGACGCTGGGTGAGAAGGAGACAACTGTTGGTGCAATAGTAAGAAAATGGAAGACATTCAAAATGACTTTCAATCGACATCGATCTGGGGCAACATGCAAAATCTCACCTCGTGGGGTATCCTTGATCCTGAGGAAGGTGAGAGCTCAGCCGAAAACTACACTGGGGGAACTTGTTAATGATCTCAAGGCAGCTTGGACCACAGTCACCAAGAAAACCATTGGTAACACATTACGCCGTAATGGATTAAAATCCTGCAGTGCCCGCAAGGTCCCCCTGCTCAAGAAGGCACATGTACAGGCCCGTCTGAAGTTTGAAAATGAACATCTGGATGATTCTGAGAGTGATTGGGAGAAAGTGCTGTGGTCAGATGAGACTAAAATTGAGCTCTTTGGCATTAACTCAACTCGCCGTGTTTGGAGGAAGAGAAATGCTGCCTATGACCCAAAGAACACCGTCCCCACTGTCAAGCATGGAGGTGGAAACATTATGTTTTGGGGATGTTTCTCTGCTTAGGGCACAGGACTACTTCACCGCATCAATGGGAGAATGGATGGAGCCATGTACCGTCAAATCCTGAGTGACAACCTCCTTCCCTCCACCAGGACATTAAAAATGGCTCGTGGCTGGGTCTTCCAGCACGACAATTACCCGAAACATACAGCCAAGGCAACAAAGGAATGGCTCAAAAAGAAGCACATTAAGGTCATGGAGTGGCCTAGCCAGTCTCCAGACTTTAATCCCATCAAAAACTTATGGAGGGAGCTGAAGATCCGAGTTGCCAAGCGACAGCCTCGAAATCTTAATGATTTACAGATGATCTGCAAAGAGGAGTCGGCCAAAATTCCATCTAACATGTGTGCAAACCTCATCATCAACTACAAAAAACGTCTGACTGCTTTGCTTGCCAACAAGGGTTTTGCCACCAAGTATTAAGTCTTGTTTGCCAAAGGGATCAAATACTTATTTCTCTGTGCACAATGCAAATAAATATATATAATTTTGACAATGAGATTTTCTGTTTTTTTTAATATAATCTATCTCTCACTGGTAAAATTAACCTAGCCTAAAAATTCTAGACTGTTCATGTCTTTGACAGTGGGCAAACTTACAAAATCAGCAAGGGATCAAATACTTATTTCCTTCACTGTATATATATATATAACCGAAATTCCAGTTAAGTTTGAAAAATTTGTATTTTAAAGCCAGAAGAAAAAATATATATATAAAGAAAAATTGTTGTACTTTAATAACTCTGTGAGTATATTAGTATGTTATAGAACTCTTTAACATTCGGGATATGGTCAAAATACAATTGTGCTTTTGTATTGTGAACCCTATATAACGGGCAGTAGGTGTGCACGGATGGATGCAGCCGTATAGCTATACAAACAAACAGTGGGAGGGATCCTCCAGCTCACCTTGATGCAAGTTTTAGACAGAAGAAAAATGGGCAAAAGTAGATGGTCCAGCGCAGTCAAGTTTAAAACAGAACGTAGTTCCAATTTTATTTGGATGGTTAAAACAAGATCATTCCCGAATGCAAGGGTGAAAATGTAGGTAAAGTGCCTACGCGTTTCAGATGTATACCACGTTCTTCCTCATGGCTTTAATGCTAACAACTATTTGTCAGAACGAGGTTTATATCCGTTGCCAACAGGTGAAAATTAGTGCTGTCACAGCAAGGTGGTGCTGTCCAGCAGAGTAGTGTTGAACTAAGGAGACGACTTAGGAACATCGGCAGTCTATAAATAAAAGCTATCCAGCACAGTGGAGCTGTCCATCAAAAGTGGTGCTGAAACAGAGAGCCGGTGATAGAACACCACTGCTCTAATAGTAAGTTGTGTACTTACAGCATTGTTTGATAGATAGTTATCAATGATAGGATGAGGGATAACAATGATCCAATTTTATCCATGAGTAGTGGATAGAGTATTAATGCTTATTTTTGTTTATTAGGCTGTCGGATATGAACCTCTGCAATACTCACATCGAGATATTAAAACATAAATAGACGCTAAAAAATACATCATTTAAACAGTTTAAGACAATACATGAACTGGAAAAAAGGGAATTATATACTGGTTTTTAAAGGTAATTGGTGTTGAAAAAAATCTTTGTATACTAAACCGCCATTTCATTAAAAAGGAATGTGATGGGGGAGGGACCCGTTGGTACGGACAGTTAGGTGTCATCTGTAAAAGCTGTGAGCATTGACAGGTATTATTAATTATTAGACCATATTAAATTCTGCCGATAATTTCATAGATTCTTTCACTAATAATGGAACATTAATTCTTTTTTTATCACAACTTTTTTTATTTTCACAATCCTGACCCTTATGTAGCGTCTCTGTGATATTTACAGCAAGGCAAGCGTAATCTCGTTTTAAATGACAGGTTACATCGTACAGGTCTTTACCACTTTGGAATTTTTCTCAGACCCTCTCTCTTTCTCCACCATTACATGATCCACTGAAACCAAATATCACAAATTCTCGTCTGTGGATCTTGTCCCCTATATTGGTGGACAGGTAAATTCCCAGAGGAGCCACACCACAGAATAATAAGCCACAAAAGGTTAATCTGTACAAACCATCTAGTCAGGCGGGGTATTAACGTACTGGCTTTACTGGCATAGCTTATACTCCACCCTTTGCCACCCAAACAAGCCCAAGTTGTCCTTTAAAACAGAGAACAAATCCTCATCCGTCAACACATTTGTGCTTGAGTACGCAGCCAAACATGAAGGTGACTCACCACTCACAGGAATCCTGGCATCACCCAAGGGTGCCTCCAAGATTGTTCCAGCAGCTGGACGACCAGTCTCTTGACCGTGGTCAGCTGCAGATCCCAATGATGCAATAGGAGGCAGTCTTCGTCCATATCCTATGACAACGGTCTCTCCCACCAGCAGCAAGGAGGGGGCAATAAACTCCTTTTGGAGTCTACACCTGTCTCACCACTGATGCTACCGACTGCCCTCCATAGTCTGCCTGTACATTATAATCACAGGACTGCTCCTCCCACCACACCTCGAGCCATCCATGCCCCTACTGCTTCCTCTGGGGTAGAGCAGAACCCTGCCTCATGGACCTGTTAGATGAGGGTGCAGTACAAGGACTGACTCCTCCTTCCTCTACACCAGCGCTGTCCCACATCCCTGGACCACTTTACTGCAAGCCGGGAACTTCCGGCCATGCCACATGCAGGGAAGGGGGGGGGGGGGTGGAGGAACTATTTTTAGAGCATAACACTTCCCTCTAAAAAGCATGGGACAACAATAACAGTCCATAAGCTTTTGGAAAGGGCTCTTCAGCTCCTTTGCTTTGGGAAAATAGTTACTAGCTGCCAGACTCCAGCCATCCCTTAATAAGTGGATTTCCACGCCGTTGCATTCACTCCACCACTGAGGACCCTGTGTGGTAACAATCCTGAATCTTTTTGGAGAACTGTTGCCTACTAGGCACAGGTAACCCTTTATAACGACTCAGAAAAAATAATTGTGTTAACCATTTAAGATTACATTGATAATAAACATTAATTTAAACTATATAAGCAATATACCCATAAGCTCCATAATTCTAGGCACCCAAGGGGCCTTACAATAGAATACACTTGTTATGCTACTTTTTACCATAAAATGGGGGTTTGCCATACAGCACAGGCAAGGGGGGCATGTTATTTTGTTTAATTTTTGAGGGGTTAACCCGACGGAAACCTCAGACGGAATCCCTCAACGGAAGGGCAGCGGTGATGTGAACAGGTCCTTAGTGTCGTCTTTTTCTTTATTTTCTATTTGTACATTATACCTGAGATAAATAACTATGTCCCTAGTGTGTTATACATATTAGGCTGGGTTCACACGACCTATTTTCAGACGTAAACGAGGCGTATTATGCCTCGTTTTACGTCTGAAAATAGGGCTACAATACGTCGGCAAACATCTGCCCATTCATTTGAATGGGTTTGCCGACGTACTGTGCAGACGACCTGTTATTTACGCGTCGTCGTTTGACAGCTGTCAAACGACGCGTAAAAATACAGCCTCGTCAAAAGAAGTGCAGGACACTTCTTTGGACGTTTTTGGAGCTGTTTTCTGATAGACTCCAATGAAAACAGCTCCAAAAATGGACGTAAAAAACGGCGCGAAAAACGCCGCGAAAAATGCGAGTTGGTCAAAAAACGTCTGAAAAGCAGGGTCTGTTTTCCCTTGAAAACAGCTCTGGATTTTCAGACGTTTTTGGTCACTACGTGTGCACATACCCTTAGTGTTTATAACATGTATCAGGAACATATTATCACACCTTTGATTCTTTACAGATGACTGATCCCAGTGAGAAGAAGGAACGTGACATATAATCCTGTCAGCAGCAAGAAAGGAATCACAAGACAGGTAATTAATATTTATATTAATTACTGATAACACTCAGGCTAGATATGAGTTCTAGACCCGCAGAGGTGTGATAGTATCTTCCTGATACATCAGAACATATGTGTTTTTAACCGCTTCCCGACCGCCCACTGTATATTCACGTTGGCATTTGCTGGGCTCTGTGCAGTGCCGACTTGAATTCACGGTGGGTGTTAAAAGCGCGATCCGGGTGTCTCAGAGTAGCGCTGACACCCGGATCGCGCTGTTAACCCCTGCCTCTGGTCCTGGAGTCATGACCGGGACCTAATTGGTTCAGGTCCCAGTCATGTGATCGCAGGGAAAGCTTGTTGTAGCAACGAACTGGAAAGTTTGTTACTACAACAAACTGGAAAGTTTGTTGCTACAACAAACTTTCCCGGGGACCGATTGCGGGTGCTTCAGTCGGTTATAAGGCAGAACCGGAGGCCATACAACGGCCCCCGGGTCTGCCATGCACAGCAGCCTATGAGAACCAGCCGGAGGCCGGTCCTCCTAAGCTTCCTGTCAGTGTGACTCTCAGCGTCACACTGACAGTTTATAATACGTTACACTACCTAGGTGGTGTAATGTATTATAGCAGCGATCAGTGCTGCCAGTCTTCAAGTAAAAAGTAAAAGTAATAAAAATGTTTTATAAAAGTGTAAAAACAAGTTATAAAAGTTACAAAAACAAAAAATGCTTTTTTTCCCTATAATAAGTCTTTTATTATAGGGAAAAAATTAAAATGTTAAAAAAAGTACACATATTTGCTATCACCGCGTTCATAACGACCAAAACTATAAAACGATAATATTATTTTTCCCGAACGGTGAGCAGCGCAAAAAAATTAATTAAAAAACTATGTCTGAATCGCAATTTTTTTTGGTCATCAACCCTCCAAAAATATAGAATAAAAAGTGATCAAAAAGTCGCATGTACCCTAAAATAGTACCAATAAAAACGACAACCCGTCCCGCAAAAAACAAGCCCTTACACAGCTTTTTTGACTGAAAAATAAAAAAGTTATGCCTCTCAGAATATGGTGACACAAAAAATAAATAATTTAATCGAAGAGTAATTTTATTGCGCAAATGCCACAAAACATAAAAAAACGATATACATCTAGTATCGCCGTAATCGTATCGACCCGCAGAATAAAGTAAAATTTCATTTATAGCGCACGGTGAAAAGTGTAAAAAAAAAAGACAAAAAACATTGTCAGAATTGTTTTTTTGTCACTTTGCTTGCCAAAAAAAATCTAATTTAAAGTGATAAAAAAATCACATGTACCCTAAAATGGTACCAATGAAAACTACAGATTGTCCCGCAACAAATAAGTCCTCGCACGGCTCCGGTGAAGAAAAAATAAAAAAAAGTTCTGCCTCTCAGAATATAGCGACAGAAATTATGCAGTGTCCAAAAGCTGATAAGATCAGGCGCCATTTATCAGTGCGACATTGGCCACATATCTGCGGATTATTATTTATTTACCGAATTATTATACCCTCTTATTATGTCCTGATGTACTCTGCCCAATTCACACATACCCCCACTTCTTGAACTGAAATAAAAGCAAAACCCCAAACAGAACAGTTACCAAGCAAACTCTGCGCTCCAAAAGCCAAATGGCGCTCCCTCCCTTCTAAGCCCCACAGCGTGCCCAAACACCAGCTTACGTCCACATATATGATATTTTATATCTGGGAGAACCTGCTCAACATTGTATGAGGTACTTGTCTTCAGTGGCACAAACTGGGCACAACATATTGTGCGTTAAAATGGCATATCAGTGGAAAATTTAAATTTTCACTTTGCACCATCCGCTGCGCATTAACGCCTTCGCGCACCACGACTTAATAGCATGTCGTGGTGCGGGGGGTTATATATGGAGCGGGCTCATGCGCTGCGCCCGCGCCATATTCTGCAGGTGTCCGCTGTGTATTACAGCTGACACCCGGGACTAATGGACAGGAACAGCGATCGCGCTGTTACAGGAGCTTGTAAAAATGATATTATACTGCAATACATTAGTACTGCAGTGTATTGTACCAGCGACCTAATGATCGCTCGTTCCAGTCCCCTAAAGGGACTTTTGGGAGGTTTCCACTGTTTTGGTACCTCAGAGGCTTTGCAAATGCGACATGACACCCGAAAACCATTCCAGCTAAATTTGAGCTCCAAAAGCCAAATATTGTTCCTTCCCTTCTGAGTCTTGCCGTGGGTCCAAACAGCAGTTTATTACCACATATGGCATATTGCTGTAATCAGGACAAATTGCTTTACAAATTTTGGGGTGATTTTTCTCCTTTATTCATTGTAAAAATTAAAAATTTCTATGTTTTTTCAGAAAAAAGTAGATTTTCATCTTCACGGCCTAATTCCACTAAATTCAGCAAAAAAACTGTGGGGTCAAAATGCTAACTATACCCCTAGAAACATTCCTTGAGGGGTGTAGTCTACAAAATGGGGTCACTTTTGGGGGGTTTACACCGTTTTGCTACCTCAAACGCGACATGGCACTGAAAACCAATCCAGCAAAATCTGCGCTTCAAAATCCAAATGGCGCTCCCTCCCTTCTGAGCTCTGCCGTGGGTCCAAACAGCAGTTTAGTACCACATATGGGGTATTGCTGTAATCGGGAGAAGTAGCTTTACAAGTTTTGGAGTGCTTTTTATTCTTTATTCCTTGCAAATATCTTTTTTTTTAATATTTTTTCAGAAAAAAAGCAGATTTTCACTTTCACAGGCAAACTCCAATAAACATAGCAGAAGACATGTGTCAAGATGCTAACTATACCCCTAGATAAATTCCTTGAGGGGTGCAGTTTCCAAAACCGTGTCACTTTTGGGGGATTTCCACTGTTTTGGCACTACAAGACCTCTTCAAACCTGACATGGTGCCTAAAATATATTCTAAAAAAAGGAGGCCCCAAAATCCACTAGGTGCTCCTTTGCTTCTGAGGCCGGTATTTCAGTCCCTTTTCACACTAGGGCCACATGTGGGATATTTCTAAAAACTGCAGAATCTGGGCAATAAATATTGTGTTGCGTTTCTCTGGTAAAACCTTCTGTGTTACAGAAAAAAATGTATTACAAATAATTTGCAGCAAAAAAAAAACAATTTGTCAATTTCCCCTCTACATTGCTTTAATTCCTGTGAAATGCCTAAAGGGTTAAGAAACTTTCTGAATGCTGTTTTGAATACTTTGAGGGGTGTAGTTTTTAATATGGGTTATGGGGTCTATCTAGTACATAAGGCCCTCAAAGCCGTTTTAGAACGGAACTGGTCCCTGTAAAAATCGCCTTTTGAAATTTTGTTGAAAATGTGAGAAATTGCTGGTAAAGTACTAAGCCTTGTAACGTCCTAGAAAAATAAAATAATGTTCAAAAAACTATGCAAGTATAAAGTAGACATATGGAATATGTGAAATAGTAACTATTTTGTGTGGTATTACTATCTGTTTTACAAGCAGATACATTTAAAATTAGAAAAATCATAATTTTTGCAAATTTTCTCTAAATTTTGATGTTTTTCACAAATAAGCAATGAATTTATTGACCAAATTTTCCACTAATATAAAGTACAATATATCACAAGAAAACAATCTCACAATCACTTGGATAGGCAAAAGCATTCCGGAGTTATTACCACATAAAGTAACACATGTCAGATTTGAAAAAATGGGGCTGGTCCTGAAGGCCAAAATGAGCTCGGTCTTGAAAGGGTTAACATGTATATCTTCTATAGACAATATCTAGTATAACACAACCATATCTCAGGTACAGAGGGGAGGAACATCTCTGTTCTTTACCCGCTGTTTTGTAGTCAGGACTCCCCTTTTATTTTTAATATCATTTTTAATAGCTATTCAGTCTTCGATTAACCCTTTCAGGACCAGGCTAAGTTTAATTTTTATGCTTTTGTTTTCTTACTTCCCGCCTTCCAAAAGTCATAACTCTTTTATTTTTTCGTTGACACAGCCATATGAGGGCTTAATTTTTAAAGGACAAATTTTACCATATCTCAGGTACAGAGGTGAGGAACATGTCTATTATTTTACCCTCTGTTCTCTAAAGTCAGAAATCCACCTTTTATTTCCAATAGAATATAATTGTTATGGTCCTTTTGGCCATAAAATTTGGCATGAGGGGAGGCTAGTGAGGGCGAGTAATGTATTTGACCTTGCATTGTTACTGGCAGTATGATGACAAGAAACCCAGGTTTGATGCAGGTTTCTTTTAGTAGGCCGGTAATGTTTGCAAAACGACCAAAAGGAAATACAAAAACTGTTCTTAGCAGAGAGGCACAGTCACTTAAAATATTACACAAAATGGCGGCAATTTCAGGCAATGCAGGAAATGGGGTTTTACCAGCTTGGTTTCCTTGGGACAGAGCTCGGACTCTTCCCTGATACAGGGGTAACCCATCGTCTCAGCAACTAAATAACAGGGAGGCTTCACGCAACTTCCACTTGTTACATCCAATGCTGCCTCTTTCACAGCAATCATCTGTGGAGAGGTTCCTGCACTCCACCGCCACAGCAATGGGCCCTCTCTGGCTTCAGGGCCTACTCAGCCCTGTTTGCACAATAGTTGCTGATTTATGGGTCGCAGCCCTTGCACCTGAACCCATTAGGTGGGAACAGTCGCCTTTTATCAAATTTAAAAACAGCCCCTTTGTGAGTTATTCAATGTTCCGACACTGATTACATGCCCATACTACACTGTTTTTGCACACTAAAGTAAATAATAAAGACAGTGCCCGAGCCGGTTTTCCCGGTGCCTGCAATAAACAGGGTCAGCCACCATTGTCTGAACAGTGTTACATAGCAGTGAGCTTTGCTGGCGTGAGCATCTGCACAGCTCAGAACATGTAAGCACAGGTCCTGTGACTAAAACAACACATAAAAATGCTTCCTGGCCACTAGGTGGCAGCATCACAATGGAAGTATATATGCATATAGTGACCGCTCATCTCCTCTAGTCCTGGACCTATAAAGGAAATACAGTGTTAAAATGCATAACACAAAAGCATTGAAAGAGACAGAAAAATCTATCTCTACATTACACCATACGGCTCCTCTCGTGAATAGGGGAGACTCCCTTCAATACCTTTCATTGCCCCCTTGCCTTATTTGGTGTCATTCCCGGCACCAGGAAAAATAAGCAACTAAAATAACTGAACAAAAACATAGATTCCTTTCACACAAATTGGGCCTTCTTCCGACAGTCTCTGAAGGCCCTCTTAGACTCAGTTCAGGCCCTCTTCAAAGTTACTTGGGCCTCAGGCTCAAAGCTTAGTAGTTACAGTCTCTCACAGGTGAGGCACATACTTAACAATTGCAGTCTCATACTCAAGGTCCCAGGACTCCCTTCTTTGTCTCAGTCTGATGCACAGCCTCTTGTCTTTCTCTTGCTGGGAGACTCCTCTCTACCCGCCTCTTGAACGCTTCCTTGTGGCGCATTACAGCTACTGAAATGCAGCCTTTCCTGGCTCCACAGCCTCTTGCTGGAGCTAGTCATCTTTCTTGAGGGAAAGGTGCACTTGGCAAGAGCGTACTCATGACGGTACAAGGGCGACAAGGGGCCACACAAACACTCTCCTATCTAATAAATATACAACGACACAATTAAAATTGGAAGGTGCTTGTCACAGCTTTATTGAATGTTTTCTTTTACAGAACCTGAGAATATATAAAAACAAGTATAAACATAATTAACATATTAAGATTATGTGGCTAAGTCCTTGACAACCTCCAAAACATAAATAAAGCAATACCCTTAAACCACTAGCCGTGACCATATAAGCTACAGTGGCGTCACCACGGGTATGCTAAAGCACCACGCTTCCCAGGGTCCGCCCCTTAGAGAAGCCCAAATCCATAGCTTTAAAATAAAACCAATATATTGTGTCAAAGACAGCAATATATAAAAACATAAATAGTGTTGCCAAGGACCCGCCACAGCATGAAAACTTGACTCCTTAAATTTTCATGCGCCGCCACACTTGAAAACCCAACTCCAGGCCTTCTTGGAGGCCAAAATTTAAAACATCCAGGCCCACATCTGTTAAGTGAACCCCATCCTTTCCAATGTACGCACCCCGATCCTCCAACAGTGGGTGACGAACTACCAACCCACCATTGAGGCGAACAAACTTGGCCACTTTCTTATTAATCTTATCCCTGGTTCTATTCAGCGCCGACAATGACTGCGCATTGCGCCATTTTACCCGCTGTACAATTTCGGACCATATAATCAAAAGCCCAGGATGGGCGTCTAAAAAACATAAGAAGTCCCTCTTAATGTTCCTAATGAGGTTCCGCATGGGATAACTCCCGATGTCATTACCCCCAGCATGAATTATCAAAATATCAGGTAGACCCCAGGACCTAACCGCATCCTGAAACAAAGGCCTTACCTGATCCCAGGTCAGGCCACGAACTCCGAACCAGTGTACCTCCACCTCATCCTTATCTAAATCCAAATACCTACCATTCGGACGCACACGGGCACGCCTTTCAGCCCAGTAAATATAGGAATGGCCAAGAAGCCAAACCACACATTTTGCAGAACCTGAAAGCAACAGAAAATTAGTGAAACAGAACAAGAATGACATCCCCACCCAAAATAAACCCAAGATAAAGAAATCAAAATTCCAGCAAATGCGGCCTAACATAGGAACGAAAACGGCTGGACTCCCAGCGGCCAATCCTCTTAACTGAAGCAGTGTCGAGCCCAAAACAAGAAACCTCAGTAGCGGCTCCAATCCTAAAAGAATGTGAGCTGTAATCCAGATGTGAAAGGCCCAAACCTTGTACGCATTTCTTAAAGACAGCAATAAATTGATATCTGGACAATGCTGACCCATCCGCATGCACCAGCAAAGAGGAAGAACCCTGAGGACACATAGCCATGAAACGCAGAAAACACCCCACTGGGCACGATTCCCCCTCATGAATTTTAGTCAAACAAATCTCAAAACCTTTTCCCTTCCTGTCAGTTTTGGAATGATACAACATTATTCTCAACACACCATCCCGAAAAACCACATCGGTTAAATGAATACCGCCCTGCCCCCTTTTTGAGGGACTAGCCAATTCGCCAACCCGAAAAGCATCATAGAAAGCCCAAGAAAAAGCCAATTGAAACAACAACCTGTTAAGGATCTGCCAGGCACAGCTTCTGTATCCACGCCCATAGGTAATCAGTCTGCACCTGCTTCTATGTCTGTGAGACTGGCCACAGCCTGGCCAGACGGAGCTAGCTCCCACCCTCTGTCTATTTATACCTGCCTTTCCTGTTCCTCCTTGCTTGTGATTCTTCTCATTTTGTTTCCTGGCCCTGCTGCAGCTTCTTGCACCATTTGACCCTGCTTCATATTGACCCTGGCTTACTGACTACTCTCCTGCTCTGCGTTTGGTACCTCGTACACTCCTGGTTTGACTCGGCTTGTTCACTACTCTCCTGCTCTGCGTTTGGTACCTCGTACACTCCTGGTTTGACTTGGCTCGTTCACCACTCTTGTTGCTCACGGTTTTGCCGTGGGCAACTGCCCCTTTTCCCTTGCTTCTGTGTACCCTTGTCTGTTTGTCTGTCGTGCACTTATTGAGCGTAGGGACCGTCAGTCGCCCAGTTGTACCCCGTCGCCTAGGGCGGGTCGTTGCAAGTAGGCAGGGACTGAGTGGCGGGTAGATTAGGGCTCACTTGTCTGTTTCCTTACCCCCATCATTACACAACCTCTCATAATCTGAATGGGATATCCTGCGCAACTGAGAAAAAAGTCCCTCCAACATTGCAAAAGACACCGGCCTACGCTTATCCTTCCCGTCATGTCCTTTCTGAAAACCCTGCAGAGCACGCCGTGTCAAATAAATGCTTAGTAACATCCATACAACCAATTAACTTAAAGGAAAGTGCCGCTACTGACTTAACAACAGAGGAAACTGAAGACCCACTCTCCATAAGAGATAACAAAAACAAAACATCCCCCTAAGGCACTAAACGGACTCCCTTGACTACACCACAAATCCTCCAGCCGGAACCATCTCACCCTGATCTTGTTATAAGCATCCGACGTAGCAGGGGCCAGCGAACATTTCGCCCACCATATCAGACGAGCGACACCACCCTCCAAAGGTGTTCGGGGCAAGAAGCCGGATCCCTCTCCGCCTCTGGAGCTAGCCGACGGAAATGATGCCACTGCAACCGAGATAAAGCATCCGCAATGTCATTGGAAACACCGGGAACATGATGAGCCCTAAATAGAATGTTCCACCTCAAGCACAGTAGGACCAACTGGCGTAACACTGTGATCACCGGGGGGGAATTGGCAGACAAACTATTAATAGCGCACACGACTGCCATGTTATCACAGTGAAAAACCACTGACCGATAGGACAAAAGGTGTCCCCAAATTTCCACCGCAACTAGAATGGGAAACAACTCCAGAAAACAAAGGTTACCTGTCAAACCACACTCCCTCCACCCTAGTGGCCAAGTACGAACACACCATTTCCCCTGAAAGTACGCTCTGAAACCGATAGAACCAGAAGCATCAGTACACAATTGTATCTCCACATTCGAAAGTCCCGCTGCAATCCATAATCATCTGCCGTTATATTCTACCAAAAAGGAAACCCAAACCCTCAAATCCGCCTTATGCTCCTTGCCAAGGCAAATAAAATGGTGGGGACTTCTAACACCAGCAGTTGCTTGCGCCAAGCGCCTACAAAAAAAAAACCGGCCCATAGGCATAATTCTATAGGCAAAATTGAGTTTCCCCATTAAAGATTGCAGGAGCCGCAGGGTGATTTTTGTTTTCACCAGAGCCTCCTGCACCGTTGCCCACAGATCAACAAGTTTTGCCTCCGGCAACCTACATTCCATTGCCTGGGAATCAATTTAATTTCCCAAAAAAAAGAGCGTCGTGGTTGGTCCCTCCGTTTTTTCAAACGCCAACGAAACCCCAAAGTCATCAAAAACATCAATCACAGCCTGTAAATATTGCACACGACGGCCGAGCCGCAGGGCCGACACAAAAGAAGTCATCCAAATAATGAATCACTGCTTTAGAGCCGGCTCGTTCATGGACCACCCACTCCAAAAATGTGCTGAAGGCTTCGAAATAGGCACAAGAAATAGAGCACCCCATAGGAAGGCACCTATCAATATAAAAAAGGCCATCAAACGAGCACCCCAGCAAGTGCATGGATTCTGGGTGCACTGGCAAAAGGCGAAACGCAGACTCCACATCCACCTTAGCCATCAGCGCCCCCTGCCCCGCCGTCCTAACCAAACGAACCACCTCATCAAATGACGCATAGGAAACCCGCGTCAAAGACTCATCAATATCATCATTCACCGAAGAGCCCTTCGGATAAGATAAATGATGTATAAGCCGAAATTTTCCCGCCTCCTTCTTGGGGACAACCCCCAGCGTGGAGACACGCAAATTGGAAATAGGAACATTAGAAAAGGGGCCTAACATTCTACCCAACAAAACTTCCTTCCACAACTTGTCTTGTACCACTTCTGGATGATCCCGCACCGAACGCAGATTATTAGCCATCAAAACCCCCACCCCCGGGGAGAACAGAATCCTAAATCCATCCCCAAAACCGTTCAATAACAGCTGCGCCTTCTCCCTGTTGGGGTACATCTTTAGCCAAGGCGTCATAGCGTCGAGGTTGACTGGACTCACCCCCTTTAGCAGGACGATCCCCTGGCTTCGTCGTGCCTCCTCGTGCCCGCTTAAAACACTTGAAGACGGGGTGGTTACCACCCCTACACCCGGCACATTCGTGTCTATAGACACAATTAGTTCCCGATTTACAGGTGCTCTCGTTGTAGAGCCAGCAGACCCCTTTTTTTTAAAACTCCCAAATGAACCCGCTCATCTAGACCCGCCGAGTTAGGACTGAAAGGGTTATGCAAACCCGCGACTTCAACACGCCCCCTCCTGACCAGCCCCCTTTGGTGTAGTCATAAGGCGCATCCAAAGGCTTATGTCCTTATGATCCCACCACAGGGATGACTGAACCGCCATACGCTGACGAAACTGCTCGTCATATTTAAGCCAAGCAGTTCCCCCATACGTTCTATAAGCCTCCCAAATAGAATCTGGTAGCCTAATAATACGCTGAGCAGCAACGCCATTGTGTGGTCAATGCAGGGAAATGCACACTATGTCTATTATATATTTTAGAAAGTTTGTTTGAAGCCCGATTGTGATACGCTAAACAGCAGAGCCATCGTGTGGTCAATGCTGAGAAATCTCACTAAATTGAATGTAATGCAGGCAGCCTAGTGATACGCTGAGCAGCAGCACCATCGTGTGGTCAATGCAGGGAAATGCACACTATATCTATTTATTATATATTTTAGAAAGTTTGTTTGAAGCCCAATAGTGATACGCTAAGCAGCAGCGCCATCGTGTGGTCAATGCTGAGAAATCTCACTAAATTGAATGTAATGCAGGCAGCCCTAGTGATACGCTTAGCAGCGGCACCATAGTGTGGTCAATGCAGGGAAATGCACACTATATCTATTATATATTTTAGAAAGTTTGTTTGAAGCCCGATTGCGATACGCTAAGCAGCAGCGCCATCGTGTGGTCAATGCTGAGAAATCTCACTAAATTGAATGTAATGCAGGCAGCCTAGTGATACGCTGAGCAGCAGCGCCATCGTGTGGTCAATGCAGGGAAATGCACACTATATCTATTTATTATATATTTTAGAAAGTTTGTTTGAAGCCTGATTGTGATACGTTAAGCAGCAGCGCCATCTTGTGGTCAATGCTGAGAAATCTCACTAAATTGAATGTAATGCAGGCAGCCCTAGTGATACGCTGAGCAGCAGCGCCATCGTGTGGTCAATGCAGGGAAATGCACACTATATCTATTTATTATATATTTTAGAAAGTTTGTTTGAAGCCCGATTGTGATATGTTAAGCAGCAGCGCCATCTTGTGGTCAATGCTGAGAAATTTCACTAAATTGAATGTAATGCAGGCAGCCCTAGTGATACGCTTAGCAGCAGCGCCATTGTGTGGTCAATGCAGGAAATGCACACTATATCTATTATATATTTTAGAAAGTTTGTTTGAAGCCCGATTGTGATACGCTAAGCAGCAGCGCCATCGTGTGGTCAATGCTGAGAAATCTCACTAAATTTAATGTAAGGCAGGCAGCCTAGTGATACGCTGAGCAGCAGCGCCATCGTGTGGTCAATGCTGGGAAATGCACATTATATCTATATATTACATATTTTAGAAAGTTTGTTTGACGACCGATTGTTACATAGTTACATAGTTACATAGTTTGTACGGTTGAAAAAAGACACATGTCCATCAAGTTCAACCAATGGATGGGAAAGGGGAATTGGAATGGGAAAGGGGAAGTAAAAAAATTCTATACATAGGAGCTAATATTTTTTTGTTCTAGGAAATTATCTAACCCTTTTTTAAAGCCATCTACTGTCCCTGCTGTGACCAGCTCCTGCGGTAGTCTATTCAATAGATTCACAGTTCTCACAGTAAAGAAGGCTTGTCGCCTCTGCAGGTTGAACCTTTCTTTTTCCAGACGGAGGGAGTGCCCCCTTGTTTTTTGAGGGGGTTTTACATGGAATAGGATTTCACCATATTTTTTGTATGTGCCATTCATATATTTATATAAGTTAATCATGTCCCCCCTTAGTCGTCTTTTCTCAAGGCTAAATAGGTTTATAGTTCTTTTTTTTTTTTTTTTATTCTTTATTTTCATGGCTAACAGCCAAATTTTTTACAGTAAAAAAAAATACAGATACGCATACATAAGGGAGGGTGAAATACATGTACAAGGTTAGGAATGCATTGAATTGAGTGACATAACCAAAATTTAACCACGTGTAGCAGCCTCGTTATTTCTAGAAAATACTGCTATATACTCCCCCCCTGTGCACACAAGAGATGATACAAGACAAAATGAGGGAGGAAAAGATGAAGAATGGGCAAGGGGTTGGAGGGGTAGCTGCTCCCCCCGGGACATCTCCGCTCCTCCAGACTGCGTCCAATATGGACTATTCACCAATGCCCGTCTGTCCCAGAATGTCTTTGTAGGAGTCGGAGTCCTGAAATATAATCCAAGGAGCCCAAGTGTGGCAGAATCTGGCATGATTATCATGAATGCTCGAGCTCAGGTCCTCCATGTGCATTATATCGTTGACCTTGGAGACCCAGAGGGACAGAGTGGGAGGAGAGGAATTCTTCCATCACAAGGGAATGCAGTGCTGCGCCGCCATCACTAGATAGTGAAGCAGGGAGAGTTTGTAGGTGTTTGCTGGGGTGTCATAGTGATGGAGGAGGAAGAAAGCCACATCCATAGTAAAGCTGGTATCAGTTACCTCGCAAATCACCTTTTTAACCCGATCCCAGAATTCTGAATGTGTGGAGGAGGGTACCATTGTCCAATCCACATCTCCAGCAGAGAGGTGATACGTTCGGAAAAATCAGATGCAGGCGAACCGGGGTCCCATACCAATGCGAGAGTAGTTTAAAACTAGCTTCTTGGTAGCTCGAGCTAATTGAGGTTTTATGGGCAAGAGAGAGAATACGAGAGCATTGGTTTGTGGTTAGGGTAATTCCCAGATCCGACTCCCATTCAGAAACGTAACCAGGCGCTGGGAGGTAAGGCGGGTTCAGGAGGAGGTGATAGATCGTGGACAATGAATGGCGAACCGGCTCAGAGCCAACGCACAAGTCTTCCAGTGGAGACCTAGGAGCTAGGAATAGCTCAGAGGGTGGTAAAGAGGAGTAGAAATGGCAGAGTTGAAATATGCGCCAGTAACCCAAAGGAAGGAGTTCAGGCATCTGTGTCAACTCCTCAAGGGAGAGCCACTCCGAATTCTTCAGAAAGTGCTCTGCCCTAAATACACCCAGCGCCGCCCAGGACTTGAACACCAAGTCACTCAGTCCCGAGGGAAAAGATGGGTTCCCCAGGATCGGAGACATGGGGGAGCAGAGAGGCAGGAGGTGTGAACGGACCGCTGCAAGGGCACAACATCTGAGCGTGGGACCGATCGTGGGGTGATGATGTAGGGATGTGAGAAGTCCGCGTTTCAGCCATGGAGATACTTCGAGAGGGACCGTCGAAAAGTTTTGTTCAATACCTACCCATGCCTTAAAAGGGGCGTGTCTACACCAATCCACTACGCGCACTAAGTGAGTTGCGTTGTAATACGCGCGAATGTCAGGAAGAGCCAGTCCTCCCGACACAGAAGCAAACGACTAAGGCGTGGATGCTTGCCATTAGAGACAAAAGATATTTGTATGGAGTTGATCGCTTTAAAGAATGATGGTGGCATTGCTATAGGAAGGGCCTGGAATAAGTAGAGTAGTCGAGGTAGGATATTCATTTTAAAAATAGTACATCGGCCCATCAACGTAAATGTGCCTCCCGACCACCTAGCACAGTCCGCCTTAATCTCAGTAAGAAACCTCGGAAAGTTAAAGTTAAATATTCCCTTTAAATCTGCCGGGATATACACTCCCAGGTACTTGAGCGCCACCGAGTTCCATTTAAAACTAAAGGATTGTTCTAGCGTAGATAGAATGGGGGCGGGGAGGGAGACATTCATGGCCTCTGATTTGGCAAAGTTTATTTTAAAATTGGAAAGGCTGGAGAAGCGACGAAACTCCTGCATCAGATTCGGGAGAGAAGTGATTGGGTTGGTCAGGAAAAACAAAAGGTCGTCTGCATATGCTGCCACCTTATTGACATGGGAGCCCTCCCCTAGGCCCTGAATGTCCTGATTGGTACGAACATGCCTTAGAAACGGTTCCAAGGTCAGGATAAAAATCAGGGGAGAGAGTGGGCAGCCCTGGTGTGTCCCATTATGGATGGCAAATTCTTCCGAGAGAATGCCATTCACTCGGACCCTCGCCGAGGGGCAAGAATACAAAGACATGATCCAACTCATCATCTGAGGGCCCAGGCCAAGTCGGAGAAGTGTTTCCTCCATGTATGTCCAATTGACTCTGTCAAAAGCTTTTTCAACGTCAGTTGACAAGAGCATCAGTGGAACCCGGGACAACTTAGCCTTATGTATAAGGTTGATCGCTTTCGTGGTGTTGTCTCGGGCCTCTCTGCCCACCATGAACCCCGCCTGGTCAAGATGAATGACCCCACTGAGCAACGGAGCCAAACACATTGCCAAAATCTTCGCGAAGAGTTTAATGTCTGTATTGAGAAGTGAAATCGGCCTGTAGCTAGCACACTGAGAAGGGTCTTTCTCTGGTTTGGGAATCACAGCAATGTGGGCCCTGAGTGTGTCTGGTGGAACGCGAGCTGAGGAGGAGAAGGAGTTCAAGGATGCTAGAAAATGTTGGCTAAGGGTAGCGGTGTATTTTTTATAGTAGGGGAGTGTGAACCCGTCAGGTCCCGGGGCCTTACCATTAGCGAAGCTCCTAAGTGCATCCGCTAGTTCTGGTGGAGAGATTGGAGCCTCCAATGTGCCTAGTACCTCCTCTGACAAAGAAGGCATACCTGAGTCTGCAATGTAGTTTTTGATACGTGTTTGGAAGTTGTTCGCCGTCGTGGCCGGATTGGTGGAATCTGTGTTATATAGGGAGGCATAAAAGTCGCGGAACTGTGAGGCTATGTCTAATGGCAAGTTAGCCCGAGTAGTGGGGGATGTTGCAATAAAGGGTACGTAGGTACGTGCTTGTTGAAGTCTCAGTGCTCTGGCCAGAGACCTGCTACATTTGTTCCCATATTCGTAGAAGTGGCGCTTGCATTTCGAGAGGGTAGCTTTGGCCTTAGACAATAATAGGATACGGAGCTCTTCTCGTTTCTGGAGTAACGCGACTTTACATGCTAATTCATGGGAACGCTTGTGAGTAGACTCTAAAACCCTAATTTCCGATAGAAGCCGAGCAGTGGTCTCCGTACTCTCCCTTTGAATCGAGCCCCGTGTTTAATAAAGGTGCCACGTACAACACACTTGTGCGCCTCCCACAGTACCCGTGGGTTTGTGTCTGCAGGGGTATTGGCCGTGAAGTATTCTTCAAGTGTACGCTGCACGTCTGAAGAAACCAAGGAGTCATTAAGAAGCAACGGATTGAACTTCCACTGGGATTGGTGTAATATCGGGGCCTGCAATGTTAAGGATAGAGTGACAAGGGCATGATCTGAGAAAGAGATTGAGTCAATATCGACGGCCTGTAAAATTGGGAGTGAGCAATGTTTGACAAATATTAGATCGAGTCTGGAGTAAGTGTCATGGACGGATGAGTAAAAAGAAAAATCTTTATCACCCGGATGTAATAGGCGCCATGTGTCCACAAAATTATGCTCGTGGAACGCTCGTTTAATACGGCGCAGTTGGGAATGCGGGATTGACGATGTCCCCTTTGAGACATCCATGGTGGGCTCCAATGCGACATTGAAGTCACCTCCCAGGACAATGGTGCCCTCCCCAAACTCCTCTAGCTCATCCAAAAAGCCAAGCAGAGCTGAACCTTGACCCACATTGGGTAGGTAGAAGGAAGCAAAGGTGTAGATCTGCGAATTAATGCAGCCCTTGAGTAGTAGCATTCGCCCCATCCCATCACTGCGAGAGACCAGAAATTCCCATGGAAGAGTACGAGACAGGAGGATACTCGTCCCCCTAGATTTCGGATCAGGAGAGAAACTATGATAGGCGTGTGGAAACCAAAGATTAGACATCTTAAAAGGTTTTTGTTCACTGAGGTGCGTTTCCTATAGGAAAGCTACATGTAAGTGTCTACCTTTCAACATGTTGAGCAAAATGGATCGCTTCCCGGGACTATGCAACCTCTTGACATTCAACGAGCCTATCCGAAGGTCAGTCTGGGAGTGGCGGGCCATGTCCCCGATAGGTGATGAAAAAAATTAATAAAAAGAGGGGGGGGGGGAGACAAAGAGGGGTAGGGGGAAAGACCAGAGAGAAAAAGGAAAATTGACAGAGAAAGAGAAAAGGACCCAAAGGCCGACACCCACGCGGCAAGAAAACCTGTGGAGAAAAGGTTAGTAACAAAACGGGAACAAGGAAAACCAAAGAGAAGTGGGGGGGGGACCCCATGCAGCGAGCAGCGCAAAACGTTAAACAAAAACTCGTCCGATGTCCACCAAGAGGCGGGCAAGGGAGGACATAACATTGTATGTTACCTGGCCCTACAAAAAACACGGCCATATAAGCCAGCTGAACCCTTCACCTGAAAAACTGTGAGAAAAGAACACTGTAAACACAGAGCGACATTATCTGTAACCTAAGATATGAAGCATTAAACTCCTCCTATTTGGAGGACCCGGAAGACTAGTACGTCCTGTTATAAAAGGGTGAGGGGGGGGAGGTTGAGGAGGGGGGGAGGAAAGAGGAGAAAGGGGGGATAGGAGAGGGTATGAGGAGGAGGGGAAGGGGAAAGAGGGTGGAGAGAGGAAAGAGATAAGTGAGAGATTCATCAGAAAGAGCACTAATGCGACACTCAACAAGATACAGATAAAACAAATCGGATCACAAATTAGGTCTCAGGTAGTGAATGAAACCTTATGAGTAGTAATACTACTGCCTGTGACAACATCATGTGGCCTTGTGTAACAATACTAACAGGATATCGTACCACGAGCAACTTCCTGACAATTCACGAGGGGGAGAGAGGGGAGGGAGGGGGCGCATGGGTCCGATACCAAAGACATCACTAAAATGCAAGGAAGGGATAAGGGGGGGGGGGTGAGGACCAGGAACAAAAGAAGGGTAAACTGTATGTCGGGTCATATCTACAGTTCTGTGGCCATCTGTGGAATCTTCGGTGACAGCTCACTGTCCACGGAAGTCTCGGAAAGTCACGGAGGAAGTACCGGGACTGCTCACAAAGTTCTGTTGGAAAAGGCACTCCTCGGAGGAGCTGTCAGGACACCCTGTAACAAAAAAGAGACGCTAGGCGCTGTACAGAGCCCAGCGCTATAAACTGTAGATCAGGTATTGCCATGGAGATCTGAGGGTTCTTCAGAAGGTAATCTACGTCAGGCCTCAGGAGGTAGTAGCAGCGAAAGATCCAGCTGAGACCTTAATGACTCTCGGAGCGAAGGCATGTTGAGATGTTGGCTAGGGCACGGAGTGCGCCGGCGTTGCGATGGTTCCGGCTGGTCCAGTGCCAGCCAATCCGGGACCGGAAACGATTCGATCTGCAGGAAATTGAATAAGGCCTCCAAATCTGAGAAATGGCGCAAGAGGAAGGTGGCTGATTCTTTCCTGACGACCACGTGGAACGGGTGACCCCATCTATAAGTGGCTCCCGCAGCTTTGATCTTCTCTAGTAGTCGGTGCAGGAGACGCCGCATGTAGAGCGTGCGTGGGGAGACATCTGGCTATATCGTGACCCTGCATTCATCCACCGTAACCGGACCATGTGACCACGCGCCTTGAATGATTAAATCCTTGTCCGAGTAGTAATGTAGTCTACACAAAACATCACGAGGGTTGGATGGGTCGTTCGGACCGGGTCGAGAAACCCTATGGACACGATCCAGTAAAAATGTCGCTTCCAACGGCCTATTAGTGACCGTACTAAAGATGGCAGTTATCCTGGCTGGAAGGTCATCTCTGGGACCCAGGTCTGGGAGGCCTTTCAGTCGGATATTGTTCCTACGACCCCTGTACTCTTGATCGTCCAATTGTAACGCCAGGGACTGTATATGTGTTCTGCTGGAAATGGCTGCCTGCTCCAGAGCTAGCACTCTGCTGTCAATATTGGAGACCGTTTGGTCCGTGTTGGCAATCCTAGTGTCCACCCTATCCACTTCTTGTTGTAAGGCAGCGATGTCTTGTTGGTGGGATTGTTCAATTCTAGTCACCAGGGAATCTAAGTCCTGTCTGGTAGGGAGAGCTTGGATCAGTTCCCTGAGCAGGTGCAAATCTGCATGTAATGCGGGCTGGAAGGGTACTGAATCTGGGCTTCTGGGCAGGGACACGGTGGCTGGCTGAAGTACAGGTCCAAATAGGACAGGGGACACGTGCGGTACCTCATTCTTGCTGGCCCCAGGCTGTAGTGCGGTCGTCTGTCCCTGTGCTTGAGCTCCTGCTGCTGCGTGCTGAAGGCCTGTAGTTCTGCACGTGGCAGGATGCAGTGCCGGGTGCGCCATGACACCTGGGAGTTCCTGAGAAGCGGGCGCCGCTGATAAGAAGCGCTCCATGCTAGCACTCCGTGTCTGCAAGCTAGGTAAGGAGCGGGAGGGTGTAGTGCCTTGTCCCCTACGTTTTGCTGGCATCTCCTACCGGTTTCAGACGGGCTCAGGCTGCTATTAAGCACTCTGCTGCACGTGCTCCCCCGAGATGTGTGCTTACTCCGCCATAGCTAAGCCCCGCCCCCCCAGGTTTAGTTCTTTTAATCTTTCCTCATAACTTAAATTCTCCATGCCCCTTATTAGCTTCGTTGCTCTTCTTTGTATTTTTTCCAACTCCAGGGCATCCTTTCTATGAACTGGAGCCCAGAACTGAACTGCATATTCTAGATGAGGCCTCACTAATGCTTTGTAAAGTGGTAATATTACATCCCTGTCCCGCGAGTCCATGCCTCTTTTGATACACGACAATATTTTGCTGGCCTTTGAAGCAGCTGATTGACACTGCATGCTGTTATTTAGTTTATGATTTACAATTACACCCAGATCCTTCTCATCAAGTGACTCCCCCAGTGTAGCTCCCCCTAGGACATATGATGCATACAGGTTGTTCGTACCCAGGTGCATAACTTTACATTTATCTACATTAAACTTCATCTGCCAAGTGGACGCCCAAACACTTAGTTTGTTTAAATCTGCCTGTAATTCATGAACATCTTCCATAGACTGAACTATATTACATAGCTTGGTGTCATCTGCAAAAATAGAAATAGTGCTATTAATCCCATCCTCTATATCATTAATAAATAAGTTGAATAATAGTGGTCCCAGAACTGAACCCTGGGGTACACCACTTATAACCGGGGATCATTCAGAGTAGGAATCATTGACCACAACTCTCTGGATACGGTCCTTGAGCCAATTACAAACTATACTTTCTAAACCTATAGTCCTTAATTTACCCATTAGACGTCTATGGGGACAATGTCAAATGCCTTTGCAAAGTCCAAAAACACTATATCCACAGCGGCCCCTCTGTCTAGGCTTCTGTTTACCTCTTCATAAAAACAAATCAGGTTGGTTTGACAGCTTCTGTCCTTTGTAAAACCGTGCTGGCTGTCACTTATAATACTATTTTTTGTCACATAATCCTGTATATAGTCCCTCAATAGCCCCTCAAACATTTTCCCCACAATTGATGTTAAGCTTGCTGGTCTATAATTACCCGGCGAAGACCTAGAGCCCATTTTGAAAATAGGGATCACATTTGCCCTGCACCAGTCCCTTGGCACTATACCAGTCATGAGAGACTCTCTAAATATTATGAAGAGGGGGACAGAAATAACTGAACTAAGCTCCTTAAGAACTCTAGGGTGTAACCCATCTGGTCCCGGGGCCTTGTGTACATTTATTTTATTTAATTTAGCTTGCACCATATCTACATTCATCCAATTCAGTATATCAACTGATATATTAACAGCACTGGCAGCGGCTACATCAGCTGCTCCTTCTTCTGTTGTATATACAGAGCGGAAGAACCCATTTAGTAACTCTGCCTTCTCTTGATCCCCTGTGACCAACTCCCCATTACCACTATCTAAGGGGATTGTGATACGCTAAGCAGCAGCGCCATTGTGTGGTCAATGCTGAGAAATCTCACTAAATTGAATGTAATGCAGGCAGCCTAGTGATACGCTGAGCAGCAGCGCCAACGTGTGGTCAATGCTGGGAAATGTGCACTATATATTATATATTTGAGAAAATTTGTTTGAAGCCCAATTGGGATATGCTAAGCAGCAGCGCCATCGTGTGGTCAATGTTGAGAAATCTCACTAAATTGAATGTAAGGCAGGCAGCCTAGTGATACGCTGGGCAGCAGTACCATCGTGTGGTCAATGCAGGAAATGCACACTATATCTATATATTATATATTTTAGAAAGTTTGTTTGAAGCCCGATTGTGATACGCTAAGCAGCAGCGCCATCGTGTGGTCAATGCTGAGAAATCTCACTAAATTTAATGTAAGGCAGGCAGCCTAGTGATACACTGAGCAGCAGCGCCATCGTGTGGTCAATGCTGGAAAATGCACAATATATCTATTATATAGTTTAGAAAGTTTGTTTGAAGCCCGATTGTAATACGCTAAGCAGCAGCACCATCGTGTGTTCAATGCTGAGAAATCTCACTAAATTGAATATAAGGCAGGCAGCCTAGTGATACGCTGAGCAGCAGCGCCATCGTGTGGTCAATGCAGGAGAAATGTACATGTATGCGATTCCGCTGCAAAAAAACGCAACTTATTAATAATTTTAATCTTATACTCACCTAGAATTCTGTTTCTTTTTCCGGGCCAGCCTCCTGGGACGACGTTTCATCCCATGTGACTGCTGCAGTCACAAATAGGCTTCTACCTGGCTATACACGTTGTGCCTCATGACGTACACACTATCCCTCCATGTTTCACACACTTGCACCCCATTATCCATTTTATTTCTATTGAGGCACTTTACTCATTACTGTCCCCTATATTTCACTCATAGTATTACACTTGCACACACACACTATTCATTTATTATTTCTTACTACACATCCCATGCACCACACACCACTCCCCTCAAGACCAGTGGGAGTGGCTATTATTATTTAAAGCACCTGCTCACTCCTTCATCAGCATTTTCTGACCTGGCTGTGTCCATTTGCAAGTATGGCCTTTTTCTGTGTTTTCATATATGTCCCCTTGTTTTTATCGGTTCTGTTTGTACATCAGGAACGTTCTGTTCCATTTAAGGAGTTAGGGACTCGCAAGTCTGGGGATCCTTGTCGTGGATTGCGAGCTTGCGTCCTTTTGGCCAAAATGATTACTAATACCCCAGGTATTTTTCATTACTACATATATTCGCTTCTCTTGGACACAGCTGGGTCTTTGATGCTGGGAGAGCATGGTGTGTTGTTGTTTGGCATAGCAAGCAGGGTAGCCCGCTCTATGAACTATCAAGGCGTCACAAATAGGCTTCTACCTGGCTATACACGTTGTGCCTCATGACGTACACACTATCCCTCCATGTTTCACACACTTGCACCCCATTATCCATTTTATTTCTATTGAGGCACTTTACTCATTACTGTCCCCTATATTTCACTCATAGTATTACACTTGCACACACACACTATTCATTTATTATTTCTTACTACACATCCCATGCACCACACACCACTCCCCTCAAGACCAGTGGGAGTGGCTATTATTATTTAAAGCACCTGCTCACTCCTTCATCAGCATTTTCTGACCTGGCTGTGTCCATTTGCAAGTATGGCCTTTTTCTGTGTTTTCATATATGTCCCCTTGTTTTTATCGGTTCTGTTTGTACATCAGGAACGTTCTGTTCCATTTAAGGAGTTAGGGACTCGCAAGTCTGGGGATCCTTGTCGTGGATTGCGAGCTTGCGTCCTTTTGGCCAAAATGATTACTAATACCCCAGGTATTTTTCATTACTACATATATTCGCTTCTCTTGGACACAGCTGGGTCTTTGATGCTGGGAGAGCATGGTGTGTTGTTGTTTGGCATAGCAAGCAGGGTAGCCCGCTCTATGAACTATCAAGGCGTCACAAATAGGCTTCTACCTGGCTATACACGTTGTGCCTCATGACGTACACACTATCCCTCCATGTTTCACACACTTGCACCCCATTATCCATTTTATTTCTATTGAGGCACTTTACTCATTACTGTCCCCTATATTTCACTCATAGTATTACACTTGCACACACACACTATTCATTTATTATTTCTTACTACACATCCCATGCACCACACACCACTCCCCTCAAGACCAGTGGGAGTGGCTATTATTATTTAAAGCACCTGCTCACTCCTTCATCAGCATTTTCTGACCTGGCTGTGTCCATTTGCAAGTATGGCCTTTTTCTGTGTTTTCATATATGTCCCCTTGTTTTTATCGGTTCTGTTTGTACATCAGGAACGTTCTGTTCCATTTAAGGAGTTAGGGACTCGCAAGTCTGGGGATCCTTGTCGTGGATTGCGAGCTTGCGTCCTTTTGGCCAAAATGATTACTAATACCCCAGGTATTTTTCATTACTACATATATTCGCTTCTCTTGGACACAGCTGGGTCTTTGATGCTGGGAGAGCATGGTGTGTTGTTGTTTGGCATAGCAAGCAGGGTAGCCCGCTCTATGAACTATCAAGGCGTCACAAATAGGCTTCTACCTGGCTATACACGTTGTGCCTCATGACGTACACACTATCCCTCCATGTTTCACACACTTGCACCCCATTATCCATTTTATTTCTATTGAGGCACTTTACTCATTACTGTCCCCTATATTTCACTCATAGTATTACACTTGCACACACACACTATTCATTTATTATTTCTTACTACACATCCCATGCACCACACACCACTCCCCTCAAGACCAGTGGGAGTGGCTATTATTATTTAAAGCACCTGCTCACTCCTTCATCAGCATTTTCTGACCTGGCTGTGTCCATTTGCAAGTATGGCCTTTTTCTGTGTTTTCATATATGTCCCCTTGTTTTTATCGGTTCTGTTTGTACATCAGGAACGTTCTGTTCCATTTAAGGAGTTAGGGACTCGCAAGTCTGGGGATCCTTGTCGTGGATTGCGAGCTTGCGTCCTTTTGGCCAAAATGATTACTAATACCCCAGGTATTTTTCATTACTACATATATTCGCTTCTCTTGGACACAGCTGGGTCTTTGATGCTGGGAGAGCATGGTGTGTTGTTGTTTGGCATAGCAAGCAGGGTAGCCCGCTCTATGAACTATCAAGGCGTCACAAATAGGCTTCTACCTGGCTATACACGTTGTGCCTCATGACGTACACACTATCCCTCCATGTTTCACACACTTGCACCCCATTATCCATTTTATTTCTATTGAGGCACTTTACTCATTACTGTCCCCTATATTTCACTCATAGTATTACACTTGCACACACACACTATTCATTTATTATTTCTTACTACACATCCCATGCACCACACACCACTCCCCTCAAGACCAGTGGGAGTGGCTATTATTATTTAAAGCACCTGCTCACTCCTTCATCAGCATTTTCTGACCTGGCTGTGTCCATTTGCAAGTATGGCCTTTTTCTGTGTTTTCATATATGTCCCCTTGTTTTTATCGGTTCTGTTTGTACATCAGGAACGTTCTGTTCCATTTAAGGAGTTAGGGACTCGCAAGTCTGGGGATCCTTGTCGTGGATTGCGAGCTTGCGTCCTTTTGGCCAAAATGATTACTAATACCCCAGGTATTTTTCATTACTACATATATTCGCTTCTCTTGGACACAGCTGGGTCTTTGATGCTGGGAGAGCATGGTGTGTTGTTGTTTGGCATAGCAAGCAGGGTAGCCCGCTCTATGAACTATCAAGGCGTCACAAATAGGCTTCTACCTGGCTATACACGTTGTGCCTCATGACGTACACACTATCCCTCCATGTTTCACACACTTGCACCCCATTATCCATTTTATTTCTATTGAGGCACTTTACTCATTACTGTCCCCTATATTTCACTCATAGTATTACACTTGCACACACACACTATTCATTTATTATTTCTTACTACACATCCCATGCACCACACACCACTCCCCTCAAGACCAGTGGGAGTGGCTATTATTATTTAAAGCACCTGCTCACTCCTTCATCAGCATTTTCTGACCTGGCTGTGTCCATTTGCAAGTATGGCCTTTTTCTGTGTTTTCATATATGTCCCCTTGTTTTTATCGGTTCAGGATGTAGGAGGGAAGCGTCGCCATGGTAAGTATCCATTCCTGGCCGAAAAACTGCGGCACAGGGCAGTGCTTTTACACAGCGTATCTGCCTTGCATGAACATACCCGTACAGTATATACATATAGTAGCTGCTGTCTTACAACGATACAGCTGCAAACCACGTCAACATGTTGCATTCCCACGAGTCAGCACAGTTTTCAAATGATTGTTAATGTCCATGAAGTTTTTTGCAGACATTAACAATCATTTAAAAACTGCACCTTTTGATAAAACTGCATGTGCTGCATGTTTTACCGGACAATGGTTTTTACGATCTGATTGTTTGCATTAACCCCTTCCCTCTTTAGCCACTTTTGACCTTCCTGACCGAGCCTCATTTTTCAAATCTGACATGTGTCACTTTATGTGGTAATAACTCCGGAATGCTTTCACCTATCCAAGCGATTCTGAGATTGTTTTCTCGTGAAACATTGGACTTTAAGTTACTGCCAAAATTTGCTTCATATGTTCAGTATTTAATTGTGAAAAACACCAAAATTTAGCGAAAAAATGCAAAAATTAGCATTTTTCTCAATTTAAATGTATCTGCTTGTAAGACAGGCAGTTATAACACACAAAATTGTTGCTAACTAACATCCCCCATATGTCTACTTTAGATTGGCATTGTTTTTTGAACATCCTTTTATTTTTCTATGACATCACAAGGCTTAGAACTTTAGCAGCAATTTCTCACATTTTCAAGAAAATTTCAAAAGGCCATTTTTACAGGGGCCAGTTCAGCAGTGAAGTGGCTTTGAGGGCCTTATATATTAGAAACCCCCAAAAATTCACCCCATTTTAAAAACTTCACCCCTCAAAGTATTCAAAACAGCATTTAGAAAATGTCTTAACCCTTTACACATGTCACAGGAATTAAAGCAAAGTAGAGGTGAAATGTACAAATTTCATATTTTTTGGCAGAAATAAATTTTTAGTACAATTTTTTTTATAACACAGAAGGTTTTACCAGAGAAATGCAACTCAATATTTGTTGCCCCGTTTATGCAGTTTTAGGAAATATCCCACATGTGGCACTAGCATGCTAATAGACTGAAGCATCGGCCTCAGAAGCAAAGGAACACCTAGTGGATTTTGGGGCCTTATTTTTGTTAGAATAAATTTTAGGCACCATGTCAGGTTTGAAGGGCTCTTGCGGTGCCAAAACAGTCAAAATCCCCCAAAAGTGACCCCATCTGGGAAACTACACACCTCAAGGAAATTATCTAGGGGTACAGTGAACATTTTGACCGCACAGTTTTTTTACAGAAATTATTGGAAGTAGGACGTGAAAATTAAAATCTACATTTTTTCAAATAAAATGTAGGTTTAGCGATTTTTTTTCTCATTTCCACAAGGACTAAAGGAGAATAAGCACCATAAAATTTGTAAAGCAATTTCTCCCGAGTAAAACAATACCCCACATGTGGTAATAAACGGTTAGAGAAGGGCTGAGAAGGGAAAGAGCGCTATTTGGCTTTTGGAGCTCAAGTTTAGCAGGAATGGTTTGCGGAGGCCATGTCACATTTACAAAGCCCCTGAGGGGACAAAACAGTGGAAACCCCCCACAAGTGACCCCATTTTGGAAACTACACCCATTGAGGAAATTATCTAGGGGTATAGTGAGCGTTTTGACCCAACATAATTTTTGCATAAATTATTGGAAGTAGGCCCTGAAAATGACAATCTAAATTTTTTCAAAGAAAATGAAGGTTTAGCTAATTTTTTCTCATTTCCACAAGGACTGAAGGAGAAAAAGCACCGTAAAATTTGTAAACCAATCTCTCCCGAGTAAAACAGTACCCCACATGTGGTAATAAACGGCTGTTTGGACACACGGCAGGGCTTCAAAGGGATGGAGTGCCATTTGGCTTTTGGAGTTCCCATTTAGCAGGAATTGTTTGCGGAGGCCATGTCACATTTACAAAGTCCCTGAGGAGACAAAACAGTGGAAACCCCCACAAGTGACCCCATTTTGGAGACTACACCCATTGAGGAAATTATCTAGGGGTATAGTGAGCGATTTGAGCCCACAGTTTTTTTGCAGAAATTATTGGAAGTAGGCCCTGAAAAGAAAAATCAACATTTTTTCAAAGAAAATGTAGGTTTAGCTTATTTTTACTCATTTCCACAAGGACTGAAGGAGAAAAAGCACCACAAAATTTGTAAAGCAATTTCTCCCGAGTAAAAAAATGCCCCACATGTGGTAATTAACGGCTGTTTGGAGACACGGCTTGGCTTAGAAGGGAAAGAGCGCTATTTGGCTTTTGGAGATCACATTGAGCAGGAATAGTTTGCGGCGGCCATGTCACATTTGCAAAGCCCCTGAGGGGAAAAAACAATGAAAACGCCCAAAAAGTGACACCATTTAGGAAACTACACCTCTTGAGGAATTTATCTAGGGGCGTAGTGAGAATTTTGACCCCACAGATGTTTCATAGAATTTATTAGAATTGGGCAGTGAAAATAAAAACAATCCTTTTTCTTCAATAAGACGTAGCTTTAGCGCAAATTTTTTCATTTTCACAACAAATAAAGGAAAAAAAAGAACTCAACATTTGTAAAGCAATTTCTCCCGAGTACGGCAATACCACATATGTGGTCATAAACTGCTGTTTGGGCACACGGCAGGGCTCAGAAGGGAAGGACCATTGCTGGATTGGTTTCTGGGCGCCTGTGGGCCCAAAACAGTGGAAACCCCCCAGAAGCGACCCAATTTTGGAAACTACACCCCTCAATGCATTTACCTAGGGGTGTAGTGAGCATGTTAACCCTGCAGGTGTTTTGTAGAAATTAGTGTGAACTCGATGTTGCAGAGTGAAAATGGGATTTTTTCCACAGATATGTGGACAATATATGGTGCCCGGCTTGTGCCACCATAACAAGACAGCTCTCTAATTATTATGCTGGGTTTCCTGGTTTTAGAAACACCCTACATGTGGCCCTAATCTCTTGCCTGGACAGTCGACCAGGCTCAGGAGTGAAAGCGTACCATGTAAAATTGAGGCCTAATTTGGCGATTTACAAAGTATTGGTTCACAACTGCAGAGGCTCAGATGTGAAATAATAAAAATAAACCTCTGGGAAGTGACCCCATTATGGAAACTGCACCCCTCAATGCATTTATTAAGGGGTGTAGTGAGCATTTTCACCCCACAGGTCTTTTCCATAAATGAATGCGCTGTGGATGGTGCAAATTAAAAATTTATATTTTTCCCTAGATATGCCATTCAGTGGCAAATATGTAGTGCCCAGCTTATGCCACTGGAGACACACACCCCAAAAAATGCTAAAAGGGTTCTCCCGGGTATGACGGTGCCATATATGTGGAAGGAAACTGCTGTTTGGGGACGCTGTAGGGTTCAGATGGGAGGAAACGCCATTTGGCTTTTGGAGCGTGGATTTTGCTTGGTAGTAGTTTTGTTTGGAGTCTTACTGGTGTTTCCGTTTATAATGTAGGGCATATGTAAGCCGGGCGGAGTATATAAGGGGCATAGTCAGGTGGTATAATAATGGGGTAAAAAAAAACAATAAAATGATCCATAGATGTGTGTTACGCTGTGACACAATCATTTCTGCACAGGCTGGTGTCGCACTGATATATGGCGTCCTTTATTATCCCCCTTTTGATCCACACTCCGCGCCTTTGTAGTTTGGGGAATTTTGCTAGGAAGTGTTGTCCTGGTATAATACGGGCACTGTCGCTTCCAGCGGATATGTTTGGGCCCTCCCTTTCCTGGTTCCCTAATTTTAGGTCCTTGATAAATCGCCTCTTCAAACAGAAGAAATGTTCCCCTCGGGCACAACTGCATATTTTTTTATTTCCTGACTTATTGGAGCCATAACTAATTTTATTTTTCATAGACGTAGCGGTATGAGGACTGGTTTGTTGTGGGACGAGCTGTAGTTATTATTGGTACCATTTTGGGGTACATGCAACTCTTTGATCACCTTTTATCCTATTTTTTGGAAGGCCAGGTAAACAAAAAAATGCAATTCTGGCACAGCTTTTGTCTTTTTTTTTATACAGCGTTCACCATGCGTTATAAATTACATGTTAACTTTATTCTGCGGGTCAGTACGATTCCGGCGATACCTATTTTATAGGACTTTTTTATGTTTTACAACTTTTTGCACAATAAAATTACTTTTGTAAAAATAATGTATTTTTTCTGTCGCCAAGTTGTGAGAACCATAACTTTTTAATTTTTTTGTCGACGGAGGTGTATGAGGGCTTGTTTTTTGCGGGACGAGCTATAGTTTTTATAGGTACCATTTTTGGATACGTGCGACTTTTTGATCACTTTTTATTCTAACATCTGTAGGGCAAAGTGACAAAAAAACAGAAACTCTGGTAACGTTTTTTACGGGTTTTTTTTACGCTGTTCACCGCGTGCAATAAATAATATAATATTTTGATACCTCTGGTCGTTACGGTCGCGGCGATATCAAATACATATGGTTTATTATTATTTTTCAATAATAAAGGACTTGATAAGAGTAAAAGGGGGATTGGGTTTTATTTGATTACTTGAAACTTTTATTGTTTTCAAACTTTTATTATTTGCACTTTTTTTTACACTTTTTCTCAAGTCCCACTAGGGGACTTGAAGGTCCAATGGTCAGATTATTTTTTTTCTAATACATTGCACTACCTATGTAGTGCAATGTATTAGATCTGTCAGCCATTCACTGACTGCAAGCCGATTAGGCTTCGCCTCCCGGCGGGGCCTAAATCGGCTTCCGTAATGGCAGAGCAGGAGACCATTGTGTCTCCTGTTGCCATAACAGCAGTCGCCAGTCCTGATTGCCTGTCAGGGCTGGCGATCTGCTAGTAACCGCTACGATGAAGCAATCGCTTTCGATTGCTGCATCGAAGGGGTTAATGGCAGGGATCGGAGCTAGCTCCGGTTCCTGTCGTTACAGGTGGATGTCAGCTGTACAGTACAGCTGAGATCCGGTGATGATGGCACCGGCTCATCTTCTGAGCTGGTCCCAAACATTCGGCGTATATGTACGGCAAGATGCGGGAAGTCAATGCTTTCCATGACGTACATTTACGGCAAATGTCGGGAAGGGGTTAAAGGTTATGAACACCTTTTGAAACTTTTTTTTTTTTTAAATGTCAGTCAGTGTGTTTTGTGCAACTTTATAATTAGTTTTTATTAAAAAATCTTTTTACTTTTTGAGATACAGCTGCTCTGTTACCTGTATACAGAGAAGCTGTATCCTACGCTGAATACTGAACTTGTCAGGTCTGTGGGACTGATGGGTTCAGTGTCAGCGGGTCCTGTGTGTCCTGTGTGTCTGACATGCTGGATCCACCTGTAATACATCACATCTAAGTTAGATGTGATAGATTATAGGTGGATACAGTCGACTACTCTATTGACACCGCCAATAAAACGAAAACCTTGTGAAACGGAGACAAACAGAAACCATTAGCAACGGAAGCGTTACCATTGAAATGGTAACAGAATGCTATGGTTTCCGTTTGGTTTCCGTTCGTAGGTTCCCCTGACGGAAAGGTCTGACGGAACCCATGAACGGAACCACGATGCAGGTGAGAACGAAGCCTAATTATTACTGTATGATCTTTACAGATGGTGGAGGGTACTATTTTTTGGGGTATAAGCAACTCCCAGAATATGATTACCATAATTCTGGTCATACTGGAAGCTGCTAACCTGACTTTGCAAATGATCTCTGTACTGAAATGTATTTGTACTGAGCTTTGTTCTGGTCCTGTATTCATGTACTGAGCTTGGTTCTGGTGCTGTATATATCTAATGAGATTTGTTCTGGAACTGTACATATGTAATGAGCTTGGTTCTGGTGTTGTGTATAGAACTATATTGCTTGTAAAATGTACAAATGTTTTTATGCTCGGGTTACATAAAAAAAATTTGGAAAATAAATGACACGTCATTGATTGGTAGAGAAAACAAACATGGCGAGGGTGGAAGGAGATGTTGGGAAAGAGGTTGGGGGGGGGGGCGCCAAACTGAATCTTTGCCCCGGGTACTGGAGAACCTAGCTACGACCTCTGCTATGTGTGTTGTATGTATGTGTCTGTGTGTGTGTGTGTGTGTGTGTGTGTGTGTGTGTGTGTGTGTATATGTTCCAGTATGTGTGTGTATATGTGTACATATGTCTCTATGTTAGTGTATATATATTTATGCCTCTGTGTGTGTTTATATATGTGTGGGTATACTCAGGGCCGTCGTCAGCACCCGGCGAACCCGGGCAAGTTCCAGGGCCCATTACCCTTGGGGGGGCCCACTCGGCCGCCGGGTGCTGTCGCTGCTGTCATCACGGCATCACTGTCCATATATGGACAGTCCGTGAAATTCATGGACAGTCCGTGAAATGAGAGGACTTTTGGAAACTGTCCGGAATAAAAAGAATGCGTCCGTGATTTCTATATTTTTTTGTTGTGCAAGGAGCTGCACATATGCCAATTGTGGCTGCGTGATGACCTCTCATGTAGAACATTGTTAGCAGCCTTCCCAGCCTCCGCGCACCACGTCTGGTCTGTAGGACTAGCAGGGGCCTCCTACCTGCCAGAGAGGACAACGGAGAGGAGGAAATCCGACAGCGGAGAGAGTGCGGCTTGGCTGGGACCTGACAGGTGACACAGGAGAATCTATGCAGAGCAGGACGCTGGGCTGCCGTTACTTCAGCTTGTACTGCTGATATGTGAAGCCCCTGCCCGGTGGCTTGCTCTGTATCTAATTCACTGCCCAGCAGCTGTACAGGTCAGCAGCACCCGGCTCCTTCACTGTGTCTGCACCACTGACCTGCATAGCTGCTGCTGCTGCTAAAATGTCTACTAAACCCTGTACAGCCCAGTACTCCCTTGATAGCCCCTTCAGTTCCTAATCTCCCTCTGTACACCCCTCCCCCCAGCACTGGAGCACCACCCCGTGCTGAAGAAGTCAGAGGAGACAGAAGTTGCCGAAGAAGCAGTCTACAGGAAGGAGATAAGTGTCAATGTGTCTAAAGACAAAGAGGTGACTGGAGTGTGACTCAATGTATGTATGTATGTATGTATGTATGTATGTAGTGTGTGTGTAATGGCTCTATATGTGTGTGTATATGTAGTTTGTGTGTGTATGTAATATTTGTGCGAGTGCGTGTGTATATTTGTGTGCATTTTGTATATATATGTAGTGTGTGTGTAGTGTATGTGTGCAGTATGTATGTGTGCAATGTGTGTATATGTAGTATGTGGGCAGTATGCATGTATGTATGTATGTATGCAGTATGTATGTGTGCAGTATGTATGTGTGCAGTGTGTATGTGTGCAGTGTGTATATGTGCATTGTGTGTATATGCAGTGTGTGGGCAGTATGTTTGTATGTGTGCAGTATGTATGTATGTATGTATGTATTTATTCAGTATGTATGTGTGCAGCATGTATGTATGTATGTATTTATTTATTCAGTGTGTATGTGTGCAGTATGGATGTGTGCAGTATCTATGTGTGTATGTGTGCAGTATGTATGTGTGTATGTATGTATGTATATGTGCAGTATGTATATGTGTGCAGTATGTATATGTGCATTGTGTGTATCTGTAGTGCATGGGCAGTATTTATGTATGTGTGCAGTATATATATGTGCAGTGTGAGTATATGTAGTGTGTGGGCAGTATGTGTGTGTGCAGTATGTATGTGTGCAGTATGTATGTATGTATGTGTGCAGTATGTATGTATATATGTATGCAGTATGTATGTGTGCAGTATGTATGTGAGCAGTATGTATGTGTGCAGTGTGTATGTTTGCAGTGTGTATATGTGCATTGTGTGTATATGCAGTGTGTGGGCAGTATGTTTGTATGTGTGCAGTATATATGTATGCATTTAGTATGTATGTGTGCAGCATGTATGTATGTATGTATTCAGTGTGTCTGTGTGCAGTATGGATGTGTGCAGTATCTATGTGTGCAGTATGTATGTGTGTATGTATGTATGTATGTATGTGCAGTATGTATGTGTAATATGGATATATGTATGTGTCCAGTATGTGTATGTGCAGTGTGTGCAGTATGTATGTGTGCAGTATGTGTATATGTAGCGTGTGGGCAGTATATATGTATGCATGTATGTCTGCAGTATGTATGTGTGTGCAGTATGTATGTATGTATGTATGTGTGCAGTATGTATATGTGCAGTATGTATATAGGTATGTATGTGTGCAGTATGTATGTGTGTGTGTGTGCAGTATGTATGTGTGTGCAGTATGTATATGTGCAATATGTATGTATGTATGTATGTATGCATGCAGTATGTGTAGTGTGTGCAGTATGTATGTGTGCAGTATGTATGTGTTCAGTGTGTATATATGTAGCGTGTGGGTAGTATATATGTATGCAGTGTGGGCAGTATGTATGTGTGCAGTATGTATGTGTGCAGTATGTATGTGTGCAGTATGTATGTGTGTGTGCAGTATGTATGTGTGTGCAGTATGTATATGTGCAATATGTATGTATGTATGTATGGATGTATGTGTGCAGAATGTATGTGTGCAGTATGTATGTATGTATGTATGTATGTATGTATGTGTGGAGTATGTATGTGTGTGTTTGCAGTATGTATGTGTGTGCAGTATGTATGTATGTATGTATGTGTGCAGTATGTATGTGTGTGCAGTATGTACAGTGAAGGAAATAAGTATTTGATCCCTAGCTGATTTTGTAAGTTTGCCCACTGTCACAGACATGAATAGTCTAGAATTTTTAGGCTAGGTTAATTTTACCAGTGAGAGATAGATTATATTTAAAAAAAAAAAACAGAAAATCACATTGTCAAAATTATATATATTTATTTGCATTGTGCACAGAGAAATAAGTATTTGATCCCTTTGGCAAACAAGACTTAATACTTGGTGGCAAAACCCTTGTTGGCAAGCACAGCAGTCAGACATTTTTAGTAGTTGATGATGATGGCCCACTCCTCTTTGCAGATCATCTGTAAATCATTAAGATTTTGAGGCTGTCGCTTGGCAACTCCGATCTTCAGCTCCCTCCATAAGTTTTCGATGGGATTAAGGTCTGGAGACTGGCTAGGCTACTCCTTGACCTTAATGTGCTTCTTTTTGAGCCACTCCTTTGTTGCCTTGGCTGTATGTTTTGGGTCATTGTCGTGCTGGAAGACCCAGCCACGGGCCATTTTTAATGTCCTGGTGGAGGGAAGGAGGTTGTCACTCAGGATTTGACGGTACATGGCTCCATCCATTCTCCCATTGATGCGGTGAAGTAGTCCTGTGCCCTTAGCAGAGAAACACCCCCAAAACATAATGTTTCCACCTCCATGCTTGACAGTGGGGACGGTGTTCTTTGGGTCATAGGCAGCATTTCTCTTCCTCTAAACACGGCGAGTTGAGTTAATGCAAAAGAGCTCAATTTTAGTCTCAACTGACCACAGCACCTTCTCCCAATCACTCTCAGAATCATCCAGATGTTCATTTGCAAACTTCAGACGGGCCTGTACATGTGCCTTCTTGAGCAGGGGGACCTTGCGGGCACTGCAGGATTTTAATCCATTACGGCGTAATGTGTTACCAATGGTTTTCTTGGTGACTGTGGTCCTAGCTGCCTTGAGATCATTAACAAGTTCCACCCGTGTAGTTTTCGGCTGAGCTCTCACCTTCCTCAGGATCAAGGATGCCCCACGAGGTGATATTTTGCATGGAGCCCCAGATCGATGTCGATTGACAGTCATTTTGTATGTCTTCCATTTTCTTACTATTGCACCAACAGTTGTCTCCTTCTCACCCAGCGTCTTACTTATGGTTTTGTAGCCCATTCCAGCCTTGTGCAGGTCTATGATCTTGTCCCTGACATCCTTAGAAAGCTCTTTGGCCTTGCCCATGTTGTAGAGGTTAGAGTCAGACTGATTAATTGAGTCTGTGGACAGGAGTCTTTTATACAGGTGACCATGTAAGACTGTAGTCTTTAATGCAGGCACCAAGTTGATTTGGAGCGTGTAACTGGTCTGGAGGAGGCTGAACTCTTAATGGTTGGTAGGGGATCAAATACTTATTTCTCTGTGCACAATGCAAATAAATATATATAATTTTGACTATGTGATTTTCTGTTTTCTTTTTTATATAATCTATCTCTCACTGGTAAAATTAACCTAGCCTAAAAATTCTAGACTGTTCATGTTTTTGACAGTGGGCAAACTTACAAAATCAGCAAGGGATCAAATACTTATTTCCTTCACTGTATATGTGCATTGTGTGTATCTGTAGTGTGTGGGCAGTATTTATGTATGTGTGCAGTATATATATGTGCAGTGTGTGTGCAGTATGTATGTGTGCAGTATGTATGTGTGCAGTGTGTGTATATGTAGCGTGTGGGCAGTATATATGTATGCAGTGTGGGCAGTATGTATGTATGTATGTATGTATGTATGTATGTATGTGCGCAGTGTGTGAATATGTAACATGTGTGCATTATGTATAGGTATGTATGCAGTGTGTAGATGGTGTGTGCAGTATGTTTGTATGTATGTATGTATTAGAAACAGGGAGAGAACCTCCAGCTCACCGGTCTGCGTCTCCAGCAGCGTCACTCGGATCCCCGCGACGGCCCGCGGTAAGGAACAGCAATGTAGGAGAAAAAATGATCCAGCGCTGATAGTAATTTAAAAGGGAAATGAGAGTCCCATGTTTATTGAAGAAAGATCTTAAAATCGGAGGGGAGACGCAGTCCCAAGGTGCAAGTAGTCAGGGTAGATACCCAAGCCTACGCGTTTCGAATGCGATCTGCGTTCTTAATCATGGCAAGTATGTAAGTATGTGTGCATTGTGTAGATGTAGTGTGTGCAGTATGTACACTACCATTCAAAAGTTTGGGGTCACCCAGACAATTTTGTGTTTTCCATGAAAACTCACACTTATATTTATCAAATGAGTTGCAAAATGACTAGAAAATATAGTCAAGACATTGACAAGGTTAGAAATAATGATTTTTATTTGAAGTAATAATTTTCTCCTTCAAACTTTGCTTTGTGGGAAAGGACACAGAGACATAAGAGACTTTCTACGCCAGTTTTCACACTTTTTAAGAAATGGGACGTGGTAAAGGCAAAGGGGCTGTGAGCCAACAAATTTATTATGATTAACCCCAGAAAACTGGCGTCAATTATAGTGGAAGTCTACGCCAGCTCCTCGCTAACATAGATTTCACTCCATGGGGCATAGCAAGGTAGAGGCCCGTGCTGGACCTCATACTTTGCCCCCCCCCCTTCATCTGACCAAACCCTGGCCTCCCATTGGACAGTTAAATTAAAAATATATATATACACTACCATTCAAAAGTTTAGGGTCACTTAGAAATTTCCTTATTTGCACAGTTTTTTTTCAATGAAGATAACATTAAATTAATCAGAAATACACTCTATACATTGTTAATGTGGTAAATGACTATTCTAGCAGCAAACATCTGGTTTTTAATGCAATATCTACATAGGTGTATAGAGGCCCATTCCCAGCAACCATCACTCCAGTGTTCTAATGGTACATTGTGTTTGCTAACTGTGTTAGAAGGCTAATGGATGATTAGAAAACACTTGAAAACCCTTGTGCAATTATGTTAGCACCGCTGTAAACAGTTTTGCTGTTTAGAGGAGCTATAAAACTGACCTTCCTTTGAGCTAGTTGAGAATCTGGAGCATTACATTTGTGGGTTCGATTAAACTCTCCAAATGGCTAGAAAAAGAGAAACTCGACAGTCTATTCTTGTTCTTAGAAATTAAGGCTATTCCATGCGAGAAATTGCCAAGAAACTGAAGATTTCCTACAACGGTGTGTATTACTCCCTTCAGAGGACAGCACAAACAGGCTCTAACCAGAGTAGAAAGACAAGTGGGAGGCCCCGCTGCACAACTGAGCAACAAGCCAAGTCCATTAGAGTCTCTACTTTGAGAAATAGATGCCTCACAGGTCCTCAACTGGCAGCTTCATTAAATAGTACCCGCAAAACGCCAGTGTCGACGTCTACAGTGAAGAGGCGACTCCGGAATGCTGGTGTTAGGGATCTGCCAGGTACTACGTCTAGGTATACTCCTGGGATTAATCAATCCACACCTGAGGCCAGACCTGTTCGACTGACACCATCTCCCACCAACCAGGGTGGCAGGCTCAGGAGTGGGAGAGCCTATCGCGGCCTGGTCAGTCGGAGTTAGCTCCGCCCCCTGTCCTTTATTACCTGCTGTGTTCTCCTCCTCAGTGCTTGTAATTCTTTTGGATTCCTGGCCCCACTGCTGCTTGCTCCAGCCTGCTTCTGCCGTGCTTCTGCCTTGCTGCTGTTCTGCTTAACCCGCTTTGCTTTTCCTCCGGCTTGCTTCCTCCTCCGTGCTCACTGGGGTATACTCCACTTCATCCTGGTCCTGACAACTCATTCACCGCTCCGTTTCCTCGCGGCGTTCCGTGGGCTACTGCCCCTTCCCTTGCGTGTTCCCTGTTTGTTCTCCCGTGCACTTAGACAGCGTAGGGACCGCCGCCCAGTTGTACCCCGTCGCCTAGGGCGGGTCGTTGCAAGTAGGCTGGGACAGGGCGGTGGGTAGATTAGGGCTCACTTTCCCTTCACCTCCTTCCTGCCATTACAGCTGGTCTTCAGGGCAGAGTGGCAAAGAAAAAGCCATATCTGAGACTGGCTAATAAAAGGAAAAGATTAATATGGGCAAAAGCACACAGACATTGGACAGAGGAAGATTGGAAAAAAGTGTTATGGACAGACGAATCGAAGTTTGAGGTGTTTGGATCACACAGAAGAACATTTGTGAGACGCAGAACAACTAAAAAGATGCTGGAAGAGTGCCTGACGCCATCTGTCAAGCATGGTGGAGGTTATGTGATGGTCTGGGGTTGCTTTGGTGCTGGTAAAGTGGGAGATTTGTACAAGGTAAAAGGGATTTTGAATAAGGAAGGCTATCACTCCATTTTGCAACGCCATGCCATACCCTGTGGACAGCGCTTGATTGGAGCCAATTTCATCCTACAACAGGACAATGACCCAAAGCACACCTCCAAATTATGCAAGAACTATTTAGGGAAGAAGCAGGCAGCTGGTATTCTATCTGTAATGGAGTGGCCAGCGCAGTCATCAGATCTCAACCCCATAGAGCTGTTGTGGGAGCAGCTTGACAGTATGGTACGCAAGAAGTGCCCATCAAGCCAATCCAACTTGTGGGAGGGACTTCTGGAAGCATGGGGTGAAATTTCTCCCGATTACCTCAGCAAATTAAGAGCTAGAATGCCAAAGGTCTGCAATGCTGTAATTGCTGCAAATGGAGCATTCTTTGACGAAAGCAAAGTTTGAAGGAGAAAATTATTATTTCAAATAAAAAACATTATTTCTAACCTTGTCAATGTCTTGACTATATTTTCTAGTCATTTTGCAACTCATTTGATAAATATAAGTGTGAGTTTTCATGGAAAACACAAAATTGTCTGGGTGACCCCAAACTTTTGAACGGTAGTGTAAGTGAATACAGTGCAGTGAAATTCAGTGACTCACAGGTGACATCTTCTCAGAATGGAGTCGTTCATGTTCTCTTTTCTTCTTCATCCGACCCAGAACACCATGTTGACTTCCAGTCTTCTTCATCTCCAATGCCCAAGCGCGAACCACAAGATATGTCATGAAAGTGTTGATGTAACCTGTATACCACGTTCACGTGACCCAATGTGCCACGTCACAGCTTATTCAAATCATGGAAGCGTTCAGTCTACATGACTACCGCCCGTCACGGTGTGCATACCTTAGATCAAAATTTTGACATATAACTAACTCTAAACCTCATAAGCTAATTTTCTTTAGCTATTATACTAGGATGTACAATTCTATATTAAAATATTATCATATTAGTCATGTGGCCTAGTATACCCACATCCAGCGATGGGTGGGATGGGTGAAACATAAAATAGTTTTCCATGAGTTTTGGACTGTGATGTGCTGCTGATCTCCCCTTTTGGGGGTAATATACAGGGAATATGGGGGTTATATAAGGGACTCCCATCATCCCTGTATATACCAGCCATCATCCCCATATATAACCACCATTATCCGTGTATGAACCAGCCTACCATTATCTCAGTATAAAATCTCCATCACCCCTGTATATACCATTAGGGCGGGCACTGTCAGCTTGCTGTGGCGTGCGGGCATTGTGGCTAAAGAAGAAGTAAATGGGGTGGGCATTGAGGACACCGTGGACCAATAGGATGCCTGAAATGCCGGTATATGGGAGAAGTCCAGCAGAATCTGAAAATATGCCTCCTGATTGCTTAGGCTGGGTTCACACGACTTATTTTCAGACGTAAACGAGGCGTATTATGCCTCGTTTTACATCTGAAAATAAGGCTACAATACGTCGGCAAACATCTGCCCATTCATTTGAATGGGTTTGCCGACGTACTGTGCAGACAACCTGTCATTTACGCGTCGTCGTTTGACAGCTGTCAAACGACGACGCGTAAAAATACAGCCTCGTCAAAAGAAGTGCAGGGCACTTCTTTCACACGTAATTTGAGCCGTTTCTTCATTGAACTCAATTAAGCACAGCTCAAAATTTACGGCTGTCAGAGAAGCCCCGCAAAATGCGAGGAGGAGCATTTACGTCTGAAACAAGGCAGCTGTTTTCTCCTGAAAACAGTCTGTCTTTTCAGACGTAAAAGCCTGCTATTGTGTGCACATACCCTTAAAGGCTATGTACACCTTTGCACAGTTTTTTTTTAAATTGCCTTGTATGTATTTTGTAAAATAAATCACATTTCTAATTGGTCTACCATTTGTCTTCTGTACCTGCAGTGTATTTCAGTTCATGGCCAGCTGCTGTATTCAGTTATCTCTCTAAGGCCCTGTTCACACCTGCGTTGGTGTGTTTCGTTGTTCTGCTCCATCAGTGGTGCAGAACAAAGGAATAACGTAAGCAACTGTTCCGTCGCACAACGGACACCGCCACCTGCCGACAGAACCCATTCACTTTAGTGTGTTCCATTGGCTTTCCGTCAGGCGGGGGACCGTGATTTTACCAGAGACAATAGTGCAGATGTGAACGAGGCCTTATCCGTCAGTCATCACCCTAATGGCAAACTGAGCAGCTCCTCCTTTGCAGGCTCATGAACAAGCATTTACTGTGGAATCTGCGCATGTGCATGGTCCTAATTACTGCATACCTCCTAACCGTCCCGGATATAGGGGGGTAGTCCAGGATTCTGGGCGCTGTTACACTGTCCCAAGCGGCCGGTGGTATGTCTTGGTGTCAACTGTATCTGCGTCCTCAGGATGCAGATACAGTTTAATCCAATGCTAATGAAAGGGATCGTCAGCTCCCTGCTTCTGTATTAGTACCACTCGCCGAGGAATTCCCGGGCACAGCGCTACTTTAAGTGCGGAGCCCCTTGTCTCACTATCCATATATGAACATTGACGTCGGGGACTACTCCTGGAACGGAATCCACTGCCTTTCCATTGCCGATGGTCTGGCCGGGGATTCCGCTCCTAGGCGGAACCCCTGATGTCACTTTCCATATATGTACAATTACATCAAGGGCTCCTCCTGGAGAGCAATCCTTGGCCACAGCGTGGCCGACGCTCTGGACAGAGATTCTGCTCCTATAGGGAATGCCTTACGTCACTGTCCATATATGGACAGTGACGGCAGGGGCTCCTCCTGGAGTGGAATCCCTGGGGGAGTGGCACCATCTACATGGGCACTGTGTGTGACACTATCTATATGGGCACTGGCGCTTTATATGTGTGCACTGGTACTAGGGGTAGCTAAGGGGGCATTAAACTGTATGGGGGCAGCTATTTGTCATTATACTGTGTAGGGGGTCCTATGGGAACATAATAATGAGTGGCCTGAACCGGGTATGTGTGGGCGGAGATTACTTAGATTAGATACTTGAAAGTTGGTAGGTATGTTTACTGGTGTGTGCTGGGGCAGAGCGAGTGTGCCTACTCCAAATTTGCAGCATAAGGCAATGAGGTTGCTTTACCACATGCCAATGCTGCAATTTTGGGAATTGCTCCCTCTAGTGACCAGCACATGGAAATGTTATAAATTAGAATCTGATTTATAATATTTCCTGACTTGTGAAAAAATTAAAAAATTAAAACAATGTTTAATCACTTATATACTAACTGTTTAACTGAAAAAAATAAATAATTCCTAGCGACACATTCCCTTTAATACTGGCGTTTCATACACCAGTCCTATTAAACAGTTTGCTGGAGTAAGATGCAACACATTTATTAACAGGCGAACGACTCTTAATAAATGTGTCACATCTTTTAGCTGCAACGCGGCCTGTCATCAGTACTTTCTACGTGCTGTGGCCTGCTGTACATTTAAAGTACATTTTAAAAATATATTTTATTGTCTGATTGGGGGGGAGGTATGGGTCTGGCACGGACCTTTGCCTTGTTACGCCCCCCAGAGATAAATCAGGGCCACACTATACATATAGATTTCTGCTATAATTTACATCAGTTACTGGCGTAAATTATAGTAAAATTGTTGGCCATTTCTGCTAAGCCCCGCTCATTTTTTGCCCCCAAAAATTATGACATTTGCGTATTTTGTGAATTTTCTACGCTAATAAACTGTTGTAGAAAGGTTAATATATTCCCCCCAAAGGCTACAGACCGTAATACAATATCTTAACCCCTTCCCTCTATAGCCACTTTTGACCTTCCTGACAGAGCCTCATTTTTCAAATCTGACATGTGTCACTTTATGTGGTAATAACGTCGGATTGCTTTTAGCTATCCAAGCGATTCTGAGATTGTTTTCTCATGACACATTGGACTTGTTGTTACTGGCAAAATTTGCTCGATATGTTCAGTATTTAATTGTGAAAAACACCAAAATTTAGCGAAAAATTGCAAACATTTGCATTTTTCTCAACTTAAATGTATCTGCTTGTAAGACAGGCAGTTATAACACACACAATTGTTGCTAACTAACATCCCCCATATGTCTACTTTAGTTTGGCATCGTCTTTTGAACATCCTCTTATTTTTCTAGGACGTTACAAGGCTTTGAACTTTAGCAGCAATTTCTCACATTTTCAAGAAAATTTCAAAAGGCTATTTTTACAGGGGCCCGTTCACTTGTGAAGTGGCTTTGAGGGCCTTATATATTAGAAACCCCAAAAAAGTCACCCCATTTTGAAAACTTCACCCCTCAAAGTATTCAAAACAGCATTTAGAACATTTCTTAACCCTTTAAACTTTTCACAGGAATTAAAGCAATGTAGGGGTGAAATTTACAAATAAATTTTTAATCCATTTTTATTTATAACACAGAAAGTTTTTCCATAGAAATGCAACTCAATATTTATTGCCCAGATTCTGCAGTTTTAGGAAATATCCCATATGTGGCCGTAGCGTGCTACTGGACTGAAGCACCGGCCTCAGAAGCAAAGGAGCACCTAGTGGATTTTGGGCCCTTATTTTTATTCAAATATATTTTAGGCACCATGTCAGGTTTCAAGGGCTCTTGCGGTGCCAAAACAGTGGAAATCCACCAAAAGTGATCCCATTTGAGAAACTACACACCTCAAGGAAATTATCTAGGTGTATACTGACCCCGCAGGTTTTTTGCAGAAATTATTGGAAGTAGGCCCTGAAAATAAAAATCTAAATTTTTTCAAAGAAAATGTAGGTAAAGCTAATTTTTTCTCATTTCCACAAGGACTGAAGGAGAAAAGGCACCACAACATTTGTAAAGCAATTTCTCCCGAGTAAAACAATACCCCACATGTGGTAATAAATGGCTGTTTGGACACACGGCAGGGCTTAGAACGGATGGAGCACCATTTGGCTTTTGGAGTTCACATTTAACAGGAATGGTTTGCGGAGGCCATGTCACATTTACAAAGCCCCTGAGGGGATAAAACAGTGTAAACCCCCCACAAATGACCTCATTTTGGAAACTACACCCATTGAGGAAATTATCTAGGGGTATACTGAGCGTTTTGACCCCACAGGTTTTTTGCAGAAATTATTGGAAGTAGGCCCTGAAAATAAAAATCTACATATTTTCAAAGAAAATGTAGTTTTAGCACATTTTTTCTCATTTCCACAAAGACTGAAGGAGAAAAAGTCAGCAAAATTTGTAAAGCAATTTCTCCCGAGTAAAACAGTACCCCACATGTGGTAATAAACGGCTGTTTGGACACACGGCAGGGCTTAGAATGGAAAGAGCGCTATTTGGCTTTTGGAGATCACATTTAGCAGGAATGGTTTGCGGAGGCAATGTCGCATTTGCAAAGCCCCTGAGGGGCAAAACAATGAAAACACCCAAATAGTGACTCCCTTTAGGAAACTACACCCCTTGAGGAATCCATCTAGGAGTATTGTGAGCATTTTGACCCCATAGATGTTTCATAGAATTTATTAGAATTGGGCAGTGAAAATAAAAACAATCCTTTTTCTTCAATAAGACGTAGTTTTACCGCAAATTTTTTGGATTTCTCAACAAATAATGCAAAAAAAGAACACAACATTTGTAAAGCAATTTCTCCCGAGTACGGCAATACCCCATATGTGGTCATAAACGGCTGTTTGGGCACACGGCAAGGCTCAGAAAGGAAAGAGCGCCATTTGGAGTGCAGATTTTGCTGGATTGGTTTCTGGGCACCTGTGGGACCAAAACTGTGGATACCCCGCAGAAGTGACCACATTTTGGATACTACGCCCTCAATGCATTTGCCTAGGGGTGTAGTAAGCATGTTAACCCTGCAGGTGTTTTGTAGAAATTAGTGTGCACTCGATGTTGCAGAGTGAAAATGGGATTTTTTTTCCATAGATATGCCAATATGTGGTGCCCAGCTTGTGCCACCATAACAAGACAGCTCTCTAATTATTATGCTGGGTTTCCTGGTTTTAGAAACACCCTTCATGTTGCCCTAATCTTTTGCCGAACATTCGACCAGGCTCAGGAGTGAAAGCGTACCATGCAAAATCGAGGCCTAATTTGGCGATTTATAAAGTATTGGATCACAATTGCAGAGGCTCAGATGTGAAATAATAAAAAGAAAGCCCTGAGAAGTGACCCCATTTGGAAACTGCACCCCTCAAGGCATCTATTAAGGGGTGTAGTGAGCATTTTCACCCACAGGTATTTTCCATAAATGATTGCGCTGCGGGTGGTGCAAAGTAAAAATTGATATTTTTCTCTAGAAATGCCATTTCAATGGCAAATATGTCATACCCAGCTTATGTCACTGGAGACACACACCCCAAAATTTTTTAAAAGGGTTCTCCCGGGTATGACGATGCCATATATGTGGAAGGAAACTGCTGTTTGGGCACACTGTAGGGTTCAGATGGGTGGGAGCGTCATTTGGCTTTTGGAGCGTGGAATTTGCTTGGTAATAGTTTTGTTTGGAGTGTTTCCGTTTATAACGTGGGGCATATGTGAGCTGGGCAGAGTACATCAGGGGCATAGTCAGGGGGTATAATAATGGGGTAAAAAAACTATAAAATAATCCATTTATGTGTGTTACGCTGTGAAGCAATCCTTTCTGCACAGGCCAGGGTCGCACTGATATATGGCGTCCTTTCTTATGCCCCTTTTGGTCCGCATATTTGCAGTTTGGGGAATTTTGCTGTGAAGTGTTGTCCTGGTATAATACGGGCACCCTCGCTTCCAGCAGATATGTTTGGGCCCTCCCCTTCCTGGTTCCCTAATTTTAGATCCTTGATAAATCGCCTCCTGAAACAGAGGAAATGTTCCCCTCGGGCACAACTGCATATTTTTTATTTCCTGACTTATTGGAGCCATAACTAATTTTATTTTTTCATAGACGTAGCGGTATGAGGGCTGTTTTTTTGCAGGACAAGCTGTAACGATTATTGTTACCATTTTCGGGTACATGCGACTTTTTGATCACCTTTCATCCTATTTTTTGGAAAGCCAGGTAAACAAAAAACCGCAATTCTGGCACAGCTTTTTTATTTATTTTTATACAGTGTTCACCATGCGTTATACATTACCAGTTAACTTTATTACGTGGATCCGTACGATTCTGGAAATACCTAATTTATAGAACTTTTTTATGTTTGACAACATTTTGCACATTAAAATTGCTTTTGTAAAAAGAATGTATTTTTTCTGTCGCCAAGTTGTGAGAACCATATCTTTCCAATTTTTTTGTCGACGGAGCTGTATGAGGGCTTGTTTTTTGCGAGACAAGCTATAGTTTTTATAGGTACCATTTTTGGATACGTGCAACGTTTTGATCACTTTTTATTCCAATATTTGTAGGGCAGAGTGACCAAAAAACAGAAACTCGGGTATAGTTTTTTACAGGTTTTTTTTACGCTGTTCACCGTGTGCAATAAATAATATAATATTTTGATACATCAGGTCGTTACGGTCGCGGCAATACCAAATACGTATGGTTTATTATTTTTTTTCAATAATAAAGGACTTGATAAGCGAAAAAGGGCGATAGTGTTTTATTTTATTACTTGAAACTTTTATTGTTTTCAAACTTCTATTTTTTTCATTTTTTTTCTAATACTTTGCACTACCTACGTAGTGCAATGTATTAGATCTGTCAGTTATTCACTGACAGCAAGCCGATTAGGCTTCGCCTCCCGGCGGGGCCTAATCGGCTTCCGTAATAGCAGAGCAGGAGGCCATTGTGTCTCCTGTTGCCATAGCAGCAGTCGCCAGTCCTGATTGCCTGTCAGGGCTGGTGATCTGCTAGTAACCACTACGATGCAGTAATCGCTTTCGATTGCTGCATCGAGGGGGATAATGGCAGGGATTGGAGCTAGCTCCGGTTCCTGCCATTAAAGGTGGATGCCATCTTTCCGGCGGCTACGGAAGCCGATCAGGCTCCGCCGCCGGGCGGATCTTGACCGTCTTCCGTATTAGGCAGACCGGGAGGCCAGTATTAGGCCTCCGGTTGCCATTGCAGCCACCGGAACCCCGGCAATTTCGGCAATTTCATTGCTGGGGTTCCGATGAGCTGCAAACACCTTAAGTGCAGCACTCGCGTTTGAGCGCTGCACTTAAGGGGTTAATGGTGGGGATCGAAGCTAATTTCGGTCCCCGCCATTACAGCCGGATGTCAGCTGTAAGATACAGCTGAGATCCGGGGATGATGGCACCGACTCAGCTTCTGGGCCGTTGCCAAACATTTGGCGTATGGATACGGCAATTTGCGGGAAGTCATAACTTTCCATGGCGTACCCATACGGCAAATGTCAGGAAGGGGTTAATGTAAGGATGTGTACACTTAATTGTGCAGCAACGCTTGTTGTCTCCATTCTATGTCAGTGTGGGAAGTAGATGTCCGGCCTTATGATTTTGTGATATGTGATAGACCCAGAATCCCAATCACCAAACCAAAGAATGCAAAATAAAGACACAAAACATTATAATTGGGTGTTAAATGGTCAAAACTTTTATTATATTATATGACCAAACTCAAAATGGCAAACCTCCGACTCACGAAGAGTCACCCTCCAGCACGCAGGAAAGGAAAAACCCCCTGTGGGGGAAACCTCTAGGGAAACCATGGCTGGAGGATTGCCCTTCCTCTGGGCTTAGAAGGTGCCAAAATAGAATTTGTAACAGAATTTGTAAGTTTTCTCAGATTTTCAAGGAAAGACAATACAATGAACGAACAACATAAAACACATAAATCGGCTGATCTGGTTGGCTAGGCGGGTGTCTCTCTTCCTGGGCACCCATTAAAATGAATGGGTGATCCACGGATGAGACGGGTCCTCCAGATGCCTCCTTGTAGCATCTGTCTCCGCTCCGGCCAATAGAAGGGGATCTCCTGCTGGAAACCCCCCTCTATTACAGACAACCCGTATGAAGAGGATGGCATCACTGTGATGAAGAAGTGGTCTTGGGTGTAGGGTTTCCCTGCTAGAATCTCCAAATTACATCAAGTCGGCATTGGTGGAGAAGTCAAGCTCAAGGTCCTCAGTCCCATCCAATATGGCGCTGAATGTGGCAGTAAAACCTTCTAATATGGAATCTTCTTTATGTCATAAACATTTGTGTTTATGACATCAGCACATTCATCATCATTACTACAGGAGTTTCTTACCACTGCCGCCTCATTCATTGTGACGTCACCCACAGTGGTCTGAAGTGTTAACCCTTTACTGACTGGCAGTGTACTTACCACAGTGGCCATAAAGCTGAATAGAACATATCAGCGGCCATAAAGGAAAAGGGATATTGCAGGGAGCATCTCCGCACAAGAACAATGCATGACAAAGGGTTGTCCAGGATAAGATAACTTGTCTGTTTTCTCCAAAAACCAGCACCACACCTGTCCATAGGTTGTGTGTGGTATTACAGCTCATTAATATTCACTTCAATGGAGAAAACCTGCAATACCAGATACAACCTGTGGATAGGTGTGGTGCTGTTTTTGAAAGAAAGCAGCCATATTTTTCTAACTCTGCAGAGCCCCTGTTAGAAATAGTTCAAAAAAAGGGGGAGAGAAGAAATTAAAAAAAGGGAAAAAGAGGAACTCTGAGGTAAAAGAAATCAAACTAGACTGAAAGGAGTCTGCTGGAGGTGCCAGATGGAAAGACATGTTTCTGCCATGGGGACCAGATTAGTTGAAAAACTATGCAGTTCATCTTCGAATGCAGCGTCACAAAAACAAATTATTTTGTAAAAAAATTAAAAAGTGTTTTTATTGTGCAAAACTAGAAAAACTTTTACGTACATGTTGGTTCAGGAGTCCTGGGGGTCCTCCATGGGCTTTACCCATGGAGTGTTTGGAGACATGTTGGAGCTGTGGGATAATGGTAGGTACGCTTACTGACATCTGATGGGATTGTAGGCACATCGCACCATTTTGGTTGGCAATAAATGCTCTCTTTGAACATGCCCTCTCCGCTCCATTCTCTCCAGATCTATTTCTTTCCAGAAGAAGGTTCTCCTCCATTTATTCAGACTAGATTGTGCCTAGACATTGGTAGTCTGCAATTCCCCGGTACAAATCTAAATGTTTAGCCACATTCACTGATATTCAGAATCCAGCAACTCTGCCGATTGTTGAAGTAATCTCAGGCATTTTCTGAGTAGTTGACCGCTAACTCCCTCCACTCTGCTACCTCGCTGTAGTGCCCGACCATTCAATTTTTTTCTTCTCTCTCTGTAATTGTCGTCTGTCTATTGCTTGTTGTTTTAACCTTTCTCATTGATAAAAGTACAGATTTGGTAAAGACGACGCTTACATTGTTTCCTAATTGTCTTTTGGTGAGCTGCATTTTTTTTTAACATTTTGTACTGCTTTATGGTTTTAATAAAGATTGAGCAGAGTTACTGCAGTTAAGCGGTGATAAATATTCTTCTACGTCCTGCTCCTGAGATGACCTCAGGGAGAACAGAAGCCTCCCATAAAGCAGAAGGAGACCGGGGTGGTGGACATTGTTAGGTAAAAGTTAAACAGACTTACCATCAGGGGTGCTCAGGGATATACCGCTAATCCCCAAGTCAAGACTAGCTAGGAGGTCAATGCTTCCTGAGCCCTGCTCACACCATAGTCAGGAGCCCCCCAGCTTGACTGTGTCTGATTTGGGACAGGTAGTGGCTCAATTACTGGCTGGTGTTAGAGAGGCTTTGGTGCAGCGTGAGGTCCCACCACCTGTGGTCCCCGTTGCTCCTTCTCCTGTTGCGGCATGGTACGGTTCGGTATCTGGGGCTGCGGCGCTAGGTTCTAAAGTCACTGGGAGTGCTGGTGGGTCTGGCGCTCCTGTTGCGGTTCAACTGCATGGGGTTCGGTTAGCCAAATGTTTGTTTTGAGAGCTCCCTTAAGACGGAGATTAGAGATCGTATTTGGCGTGATGAATATGTTGAGATTTTCTCTCTTTTGCCGTTAGAGAAATTAAATTTGAATAGAGGAATGTCTGACGAGAGTAAGGCTGGATTCACACGAGCACATTACGTCCGTAATGCACGGAACGTATTTCACACTGCTGGGAGCCAAAATAAGTGTCAGACAATATTAGCACCATACAATACAATACAATACTGCTGTAGTACAGCGCCCTAATAATACAGTGTACTTAACAATAAATGAAATTTACTACATATTTCAAGGAGTTTTCCAGGAACATTTAAATGGGTTTATATGGCCACAAAACATTAAAAAAAAAAAACCTTTACAATATACTGATGTTCTCCATTCCAGGCTGTATCACGTGCTTGTATTGTCAGGTCAGTTTGATCGCTGTTGTATCTGATCCCATCAGAGGAAAGCAGGAAAAACCTTCCCACATCTCTCCCTTATGGAAAAGTTTTCCCTTCATTCCACTAATGGGAACCATATAAAAAATACACAATGCTCACATTGCCTAATACGACAGAAACATACAGGAGAAAATAAGAAAACAGTGTCTAAGCTTTACAATATAGTACTGGGGGGGATTGTGTACAAAAAGGAAAAATAAGTTGTACGGCCACCAAGACGAGCTGGAGATCCTTCAGCTTCAATTAGAGTCTGTTCACATGTTGATTTTCACCACATTTTATTAAATTGGCATTAGAATTTTAGTGATCTGAATAGTAATCTGAAAATTGTTAACTGTTTTCCTGCCATTTTTTTTTCACTTTTCAAAGGTTTAATTTATAATTTTGCACAAAAAAAAAACGGACAAAAAAACTACAAAGCATGAAAAGCAAATAATAACACATTGAATTCTATTTAACCAACAAACCCAACCAGTCACACAGAGAAGCGTCCATTTCCTCATCTAAGGCTTCATTCACATCTGCATCAGGACTCTGTTCATGGGTTCCGTCGAACCTTTCCGTCAGAGGAACCCATGAACGGAATCCAAACTGAAACAAACAGAAACCATAGGTTTCCGTTTGCATCACCATGGATTTCAATGGTGACGGATCCGGTGCAAATGGTTTCCGTTTATCACCGTTGTGTGAGGGTTCCATCGTTTTGACAGAATGAATAGCACAGTCGACTATGGTATTTATTCCGTCAAAATAACAGAACCCTTACACAACGGTGACAAATGGAAACCATTTGCACCGAATCCGTCACCATTAAAATCAATGGTGATGCAAACGGAAACCTATGGTTTCAGTTTGGAGTCCGTTCATGGGTTCCCCTGGCGAAAAGGTCCGACGGAACCCATGAACGGAGTCCCAACGCCGATGTGAACGAAGCCTTAGTTATAAGGATAGATAATGATTTCCTTCACATTTGAGCTACATGTTACGTAGCCGTTCCTTTCAGCTTAACCCATCGGGACCAAATCTTTTCTAATTTGTAGGGACATTTCCTACTCATATATAAAATGTTATACAGGAGGACATATTTATTGACAAGTTGTAACTAATGAGAAAGGGCAGGGGGGAAGTGTCTGTGGATTTCCAGGTCATATTTCCCTGTGTTTTTTAAATGTTGTAAGAATCCTCGAAGGAAACACCACGTTTGTTACATATCGTATAATATGTCCCTGAAAAAATCTGAGAGCTCAAAATATGCATGAAAAGATTTAGGCCTCGGTCACACAGTGCAGAACATGCACTTCTATTAAATACAGGATTGCTGCCAACATGTTGCCAACTGCAATTTCGCCATAGCAGTTTCTTCTGGGGCCAGTGTGAGGAATGGGGGGGAACCACTTTGTCCATTTTGCTGCAGGTGGAGAGAGACTTTTTCTGTTATTTGCCCCTTGTCCTGAGCTCAGGAGGTTCTTAATTCAAATGAGACAAGCAGCCGATCAAACTGAGAAACCAGTGAACCAGTACAAACCAGTGTAGAAGTGTCTGAAAATAATCCTCTCCACTGTCAGCTTCAGACTGTCCGACCACAATGGTGAGGATATGCGTAGCAGCAGCCGCAGGTGGGCATGGATTATAAACTTAGGGCACGGCCAGACGTGGCGGAATTCCTCCGCAACTGTCCGCATCAATGCCGCACAGAATCTGCGTTGCAGATTCTGCTGCGGATCTGCACAAAATGTGCAGAAAATTGATGCGGACTAGCTGCTGCGGACTGCGGGAAAAGTGCTTCCCTTCTCCCTATCAGTGCAGGATAGAGAGAAGGGACAGCACTTTCCCTAGGGAAAGTAAAAGAATTTCATACTTACCGGCCGTTGTCTTGGTGACGCGTCCCTCTTTCGGCATCCAGCCCGACCTCCCTGGATGACGCACCAGTCCATGTGACCGCTGCAGCCTGTGCTTGGCCTGTGATTGGCTGCAGCCGTCACTTAGACTGAAACGTCATCCTGGGAGGCTGGACTGGAGACAGAAGCAGGGAGTTCTCGGTAAGTATGAACTTATATGTTTTTTACAGATACATGTATATTGAGATCGGTAGTCACTGTCCCGGGTGCAGAAACAGTTACTGCCGATCGCTTAACTCTTTCAGCACCCTGGACAGTGACTATTTACAGACGTCTCCTAGCAACGCTCCCGTCATTACGGGAGCCCCATTGACTTCCTCAGTCTGGCTGTAGACCTAGAAATACATAGGTCCAGCCAGAATGAAGAAATGTCATGGTAGTAAAAACAATACGCTCCGCAGCACACATAAGATCTGCGGACTACATTGCAGAATTTTGACTCTCCATTGAAGTCAATGGAGAAATTCCGCCATGAGTCCGCCACTGCTCCGCAACAGACAGAGCATGCTGCGGACACCAAATTCCGCTCCGCAGCCTATGCTCCGCAGCGGAATTTTACGCCTCGTCTAAACGAACACTGCTAAATTAAAGTGTAAGTCAATGGACAAACGGCACCGCTGCGGATTAACGCTGCGGAGTGTCCGCAGCGGAATTTAAGTGAAATTCTGCCACGTGTGAACCCGCCCTTATAGTTGATGATACTTTTGATTGTTGTGTTTTTATTTACAAGTTGAGCACCAAGCGCGTCACCTATGTAAACATGTATGCCACCTATGTAAACGTGTATGTGTATATCATTTCAGTGCTTTGCTGCCATCTAGTGAACAAACTGCATAAATAGTTTGTGTAGTGCTGTTGTGTTATGTGTGCAGGACCTGTGATCACATGACCAGAGAGGCAAATTCTCAAATTCGTGCAGGTGCTGCACAGCTACTCAAGTAGGGGAGAAGCTGAATCTTTATTTAACAGGAGTTTAGCACCATATTTAAATATGCAATATTTAAAAAACAAATCGACATAAAAGTCATCAAACTGCATATTATGAGAGGAAAATGACTGTTATGCTATGTCGTTGATATATACATTGTGTATTAAGTGTTATTCCACTTAAGTAAACATATAACACATCATTCCTCCAATTAAGACCCTTCGGGAATCTTGTATGAAGCTGCAGATCGAAGGAAACACCTCCCTATTCAGGAAGTGTCTTCTCCAATATCCACCCGTCTTTGGTTTCTTCACTACTTCAAGGCCATAAAAACATTGGGGGGAATTTATTAAGATGGCATTTCGTATGCCAGTCTTAATATAAAGAAAGTTGGAGTAAGATGCAATACATTTATTAAATGTGTCACATCTTTCGGCCGTTCTTGCGCCACAATCGTTATGTAGCGACCGCGGCCATGCTCCATCTATTCCCCCTACCCATCGGACAAAATGTAAAATAAAAAATAAGTATAATCTTTTTTCCGCTTCTCTTCTTCCCCCTTGATCCCCTAAGGCTCCCTGCTGCCCATACAATGCACTGACACCGAGCAGCGTCAGGTACTTTATATGCGACACAGCACTCAACGTCATCAGTGCATTGTTTGAGCCGCAGGCTGCGGAGAGAACATGAGGGGACCAGAAGAGGAGTGGTGAGGTGAGCATTCATTTTTTATTTAATTGTCCGATAGAGGGGACGGAGAGGAGCCTGGCATGGGCCTCTACCTTGGTACGCTCCACATAGTGACATTTTTGCCAGTTATTAGCAGGAGTAGATTTCGACTATAGTTTACGCCAGGTGTAAATTATTATAAATTTGTTGTGCTGCTGTCACCTTGCCCCCTTTTGGGAAGCCCCCTTTTAGAAAACTGGCGTAGAAAGGTTAATACATTTCCCCATAAGCTTTAAAAATTACCATTATGTGTTTCTAAGAAGTGTTTTTCTGCACCAGAGAGGCATTAGTGTTTTTTTTGTTTTTGTATCTGAAATGTGTTCTACAATGCGCGTTTTGAAGTTTCTAATCGTGCGCCCTACAGATGTAGCCGGCTTTATCTTGACTTTCAATGCCTTAAAGAGGCTCTGTCACCACATTATAAGTGCACTATCTTCTACATAATGTGATTGGCGCTGTAATGTAGATTATAGCAGTGTTTTTTATTTAGAAAAACGATAATTTTTGACGGAGTTATGACCTATTTTAGCTTTATGCTAATGACTTTCTCAATGGACAACTGGGCGTGTTTTACTATATGACCAAGTGGGCGTTGTACAGAGGAGTGTATGACGCTGACCAATCAGTGACAAATCAGCGTCATACACTTCTCTCCATTCATTTACTCTGCAGATAGCGATATATCTATATCGCTATGTGCAGTCACATAAACACACTATAACGCTACTCATGTGTCATGACCATGAATATACATTACCTCCAGCCAGGACGTGATGTGTATTCATTCTCCAAACCACTTCTCTGCACGTCTCTGTGATTTACAGCACAGCACAGCGAGATCTCGCTGTGAATGACAGTTTACAGCGTAATCTCACGAGACTACCCCTGCTATGCTTTAAAAACACAGAGACGCTACAGAAGTGGTCAGGAGAATGAATACACGTCACGTCCTGGCTGGAGGTAATGTATATTCATTGTCATGACACATGAGTAGCGTTATAGTGTGTTTATGTGACTGCAAATAGCGATATAGATACAGTATATCGCTATCTGCCGTGTAAATGAATGGAGAGAAGTGTATGACGCTGATTGGTCGCTGATTGGTCAGCGTCATACACTCCTCTTTACAACGCCCACTTGGCCATATAGTAAAACACGCCCAGTTGTCCATTGAGAAACTCATTAGCATAAAGCTAATAAAGGTCATAACTCCGTCAAAAATGATAATTTTTCTAATTAAAAAACACTGATGTAATCTACATTACAGCGCCGATCACATTATGTAGAAGATAGGGCACTTATAATGTGGTGACAGAGCCTCTTTAAATACACAGTGGCTGTGTTTTTTCAATGACTTTTTAACGACTTTTGTTGTGTGATATCACGCTTCAGCAAGTTATCATAAAGATGGCTACATCCGTACATACACGCGATCACATTGTTTGCATTTAATGGCATAAATTACATGATGCTTAGTACAATTTTTATAAACGCATCAATATCGTAAGTACTTTTGAAAAAATAAAAAACTTTTTGGGAAAGTCAAGTTTTGTTGTTAGCGACACTGTAGAAAAGACTTGTAACAACATGTAACTAAGAGATCTCATCCTCTAGGTGACCCAAGGGCTGCCTTTACCCACAATTTGTGTCAGGACTGGATCCGGATTTAACATGGGTTAATTTTTTCTGAATAATGTTTTGATATTTCTCCAAACTTTTGGCTCTATGCCGTTGAAGAAACTGGTAATTGATCTCTCGTGCTTCAGTATTTATTATTAAACAAGATGGATTATTGTGTCCTTTGTTTTGATGCCCTTCTTAACATCCATTGTTAACCCCTTCCCGACATTTGCCTTATAGGTACGTCATGGAAAGCATTGACTTCCCGCGTCTTGACGTACCTATACGCCGAATGTTTGGGACCGGCTCAGAAGCTGAGAAGCTGAGAAGCTCAGAAGCCTTCCATCACTGGATCTCAGCTGTATCTTACAGCTGACATCCGGCTGTAACGGCGGGGACCGAAATTAGCTTCGATCCCCGCCATTAACCCCTTAAGTGCAGCGCTCAAACGCGATCGCTGCACTTAAGGTGTTTGCAGCTCATCGGAACCCCAATAATGAAATTGCCGGGGTTCCGGTGGCTGCAATGGCAACCGGAGGCCTAATACTGGCCTCCCGGTCTGCCTAGCACCGAAGCCAGTCAAGATCTGCCCGGCGGCGGAGCCTGATAGGCTTCCGTAGCTGCTAGCAAGATGGCGCCGGGTCAGGAGCTGAGCCGGCGCCATCAGCGGTGGAAGTCAGCTGTACTGTACAGCTGACATCCACCTGTAACGGCAGGAACCGGAGCTAGCTCCGATCCCTGCCATTAACTCCTTCGATGCAGCAATCGAAAGCGATTGCTGCATCGTAGCGGTTACTAGCAGATCGCCTGCCCTGACAGGCAATCAGGGCTTGTGACTGCTGTTATGGCAACAGGAGACACAATGGTCTCCTGCTCTGCCATTACGGAAGCCGATTTAGGCCCTGCCGGGAGGCGAAGCCTAGTCGGCTTGCTGTCAGTGAATGACTGACAGATCTAATACATTGCACTACATAGGTAGTGCAATGTATTAGAAAAAAAAAAAAATCTGACCGTTGGACCTTCAAGTCCCCTAGTGGGACTTGAGAAAAAGTGTAAAAAAAGTATAAAAAAGTGTAAAAAAAAGTGCAAAAAATAAAAGTTTGAAAACAATAAAAGTTTCAAGTAATCAAATAAAACACAATCCCCCTTTTACTCTTATCAAGTCCTTTATTATTGAAAAATAACAATAAACCATATGTATTTGGTATCGCCACGACCGTAACGACCGGAGGTATCAAAATATTATATTATTTATTGCACGCGGTGAACAGCGTAAAAAAAACCCGTAAAAAACGTTACCAGAGTTTCTGTTTTTTGGTCACTTTGCCCTACAAATATTAGAATAAAAAGTGATCAAAAAGTCGCACGTATCCAAAAATGGTACCTATAAAAACTATAGCTCGTCCCGCAAAAAACAAGCCCTCATACAGCTCCGTCGACAAAAAAATTTAAAAGTTATGGTTCTCACAACTTGGCGACAGAAAAAATACATTCTTTTTACAAAAGTAATTTTATTGTGCAAAAAGTTGTAAAACATGAAAAAGTTCTATAAATTAGGTATCGCCGGGATCGTACTGACCCGCAGAATAAAGTTAACATGTAATTTATAATGCATGGTGAACGCTGTATACAAAAAACGAAAAAAGCTGTGCCAGAATTGCGTTTTTTGGTTTACCTGGCATCCCAAAAAATAGGATAAAAGGTGATCAAAAAGTTGCATGTACCCCAAAATGGTACCAATAATAACTACAGCTCGTCCCGCAACAAACCAGCCCTCATACCGCTACGTCTATGAAAAATAAAATTAGTTATGGCTCCAATAAGTCAGGAAATAAAAAAATATGCAGTTGTGCCCGAGGGGAACATTTCTTCTGTTTGAAGAGGCGATTTATCAAGGACCTAAAATTAGGGAACCAGGAAAGGGAGGGCCCAAACATATCCGCTGGAAGCGAGGGTGCCCGTATTATACCAGGACAACACTTCCCAGCAAAATTCCCCAAACTGCAAAGGCGCGGAGTGTGGACCAAAAGGGGGATAAGAAAGGACGCCATATATCAGTGCGACACTGGCCTGTGCAGAAAGGATTGTGTCACAGCGTAACACACATCTATGGATCATTTTATTGCGTTTTTTACCCCATTATTATACCACCTGACTATGCCCCTTTTATACCCTGCCCGGCTTACATATGCCCCCACATTATAAACGGAAACACCAGTAAGACTCCAAACAAAACTACTACCAAGCAAAATCCACGCTCCAAAAGCCAAATGGCATTTCCTCCCATCTGAACCCTACAGCGTCCCCAAACAGCAGTTTCCTTCCACATTTATGGCATCGTCATACCCGGGAGAACCCTTTTAGCAATTTTTGGGGTTTGTCTCTCCAGTGTCATAAGCTGGGCACGACATATTTGCTACTGAATGGCATATCTAGGGAAAAATATAAATTTTGAATTTGCACCATCCACAGCGCATTCATTTATGGAAAAGACCTGTGGGGTGAAAATGCTCACTACACCCCTTAATAAATGCCTTGAGGGGTGCAGTTTCCATAATGGGGTCACTTCTCAGGGGTTTATTTTTATTATTTCACATCAGAGCCTCTGCAGTTGTGAACCAATACTTTGTAAATCGCCAAATTAGGCCTCAATTTTAAATGGTACGCTTTCACTCCTGAGCCTGGTCGACTGTCCAGGCAAGAGATTAGGGCCACATGTAGTGTGTTTCTAAAACCAGGAAACCCAGCATAATAATTAAGAGCTGTCTTGTTATGATGGCACAAGCTGGGCACCGCATATTGGCATATCTATGGAAAAAAATTCCATTTTCACTCTGCAACATCGAGTGCACACCAATTTCTGCCAATCACCTGCAGGGTTAAAATGCTTACTACACCCCTAGGTAAATGCATTGAGGGGTGTAGTTTCCAAAATGGGGTCACTTCTGGGGGGTTTCCACTGTTTTGGGCCCACAGGCGCCCAGAAACCAATCCAGCAACATCTGCACTCCAAATGGCGGTCCTTCCCTTCTGAGCCCTGCCGTGTGCCCAAACAGCAGTTTATGACCACATATGGGGTATTGCCGTACTCGGGAGAAATTGCTTTACAAATGTTGGGTTCTTTTTTTTCCTTTATTTGTTGTGAAAATGAAAAAATTTGCGCTAAAGCTACGTCTTATTGAAGAAAAAGGATTGTTTTTATTTTCACTGCCCAATTCTAATAAATTCTATGAAACATCTGTGGGGTCAAAATGCTCACTACGCCCCTAGATAAATTCCTCAAGAGGTGTAGTTTCCTAAATGGTGTAACTTTTTGGGCGTTTTCATTGTTTTTTCCCCTCAGGGGCTTTGTAAATGTGACATGGCCTCTGCAAACCATTCCTGCTTAATGTGATCTCCAAAAGCCAAATAGCGCTCTTTCCCTTCTCAGCTTCGCCGTGTGTCCAAACAGCCGTTTATTACCACATGTGGGGTATTGTTTTACTCGGGAGAAATTGCTTTACAAATTTTATGGTGCTTTTTCTCCTTCAGTCTTTGTGGAAATGAGAAAAAATTAGCTAAACCTACATTTTCTTTGAAATAAGTTAGATTGTCATTTTCAGGGCCTACTTCCAATAATTTATGCAAAAAACCTGTGGAGTCAAAACACTCACTATACCCCTAGATAATTTCCTCAATGGGTGTAGTTTCCGAAATGGGGTCACTTGTGGGGGTTTTCCCCTGTTTTGTCCCCTCAGGGGCTTTGTAAATGTGACCTGGCCTCCGCAAACCATTCCTGCTAAATTTGAGCTCCAAAAGCCAAATAGCGCTCTTTCTCTTCTAAGCCCTGCCGTGTCTCCAAACAACCGTTTATTACCACATGTGGGGTATTTTTTTACTCGGGAGAAATTGCTTTACAAATTTTACGGTGCTTTTTCTCCTTTAGTCCTTGTGAAAATGAGAAAAAAAATCGCTAAACCTACATTTTCTTTGAAAAAATGTTGATTTTAATTTTCATGGCCTACTTCCAATAATTTCTGTAAAAAACCTGTGCGGTCAAAATGCTCACTGTACCCCTAGATAATTTCCTTGAGGTGTGTAGTTTCCCAGATGGGGTCACTTTTGGGGGATTTTGACTGTTTTGGAACCGCAAGAGCCCTTCAAACCTGACATGATGCCTAAAATGTATTCTAACAAAAATAAGGCCCCAAAATCCACTAGGTGCTCCTTTGCTTCTGAGGCTGGTGCTTCAGTCCAGTAGCATGCTAGGGCCACATGTGGGATATTTCCTAAAACTGCAGAAACTGGGCAACAAATATTGAGTTGCATTTCTCTGGTAAAACCTTCTGTGTTATAAAAAAAAATTGTATTAAAAATGTATTTCTGCAAAAAAATATGAAATTTGTAAATTTCACCTCTACTTTGCTTTAATTCCTGTGAAATGTGTAAAGGGTTAAGACATTTTCTAAATGCTGTTTTGAATACTTTGAGGGGTGAAGTTTTTAAAATGGGGTGACTTTTTGGGGGTTTCTAATATATAAGGCCCTCAAAGCCACTTCACAACTGAACTGGTCCCTGTAAAAATGGCCTTTTGAAATTTTCTTGAAAATGTGAGAAATTGCTGCTAAAGTTCTAAGCCTTGTGATGTCATAGAAAAATAAAAGGATGTTCAAAAAACAATGCCAAACTAAAGTAGACATATGGGGGATGTTAATTAGCAACAATTTTGTGTGCCCGAAGAGGGTTCACAAAATTATTCCTTTTCTGTATTACAATTCCCCTGTAACATAATCTCAAAGAAGGTAACAAAATCCATGGATGCCGAGCCTGTAACATTGTAAATTAAATATATTGGTTTTATTGTATTCCATAAATGGTGGTACAGACGCCACATCACGACCCCTAAACAAAAAAAAAGTCATCGATGTATCGTCCATTCCACACAATCCACTCGTAAAAGGGATTATTGGCTGAAAAAATGTTGTTCTCCCACCATGTCATAAACAAATTGTCCATGGAGAGGGAGAATTTTGACCCCATCAGGGCGTCTTCTATCTGCAATAAAATAACACTATCAAGGCAGAAGTAATTATGTGAGCGCAGATACTCCACTCACATTAAAATAAATTCTTGTAGATATTTGGAATACCTGGTGTATTTCCGCAAATGGAATTCCATTGCCTTGATTGCCGGAATATGTGGTATGCAGGCAGGCCCGCCATCAGAAATTTCTGGGCTTCATACAGTCAGTGGAATCCATTTGAGGAAATACATCTGGGTCCCCCATTATTAGGGGATTTGGAGAGGTGGCAACGGAAAGTCGTGGGATGGGAGCAGGACGCAAAGTGCCAGGGACTCTGTGAGCGGGCGGAGGAGTAGGCTAAGAGAACGGAAGGTGGCCGAGGCGGGAGTTGGGCCAGAGTGGATATGACGCTTGACCGGGGTCTGGGGAGGGGAAGGGGAGAGAGACCGGTGGAAAGGGGAGTGAGGCCGGTGGGAAGGGGAGAGAGACCGGTGGGAAGGTGGGAGAGAAGGGGCAACATAAAAAAATAATTAAACTGAATCTGCTGCTTTAAAACAGAGTCACTCACCAAGTTGCAGAGCTAGCCGCTGCTTCTGGCCCCTGCATGGGTCCCATTCCTTTCTACAAACCAATTACCGCTGATCATAACCTTGATGAGCGGCAGCTGCCCCCTTTATTTTACTTTTGTGGCCAGGCCCCTGACAGTATTACCAGCGGTACTACCCTGATGGCAGGACTGTTTGCAGGAGTACTAGCCAACTATGTCACAGATAACCCAAGTTTCAAGACCATGAAAAGTTATGGATTTTTGGCATCCCATGGAATATGGGAACAATAGGGAATTATATCAGTAAGTATTCAGCCTGTTTCTTGGCTAATACTTCTAATTCAATTCCTTCTTCTAGCAGATTTTTTAAAGGTTCTTTACATGTGGTGCTTGGTTTCGCCACAAGTTTGCGATATGTCGATTCATTGTCTAAAATGGTATGAACGTGTCTGGGTTATCTAGAACAACTCCTGCTCCATGCACTCCTAAGATTTGGAGGACACAGTTATACGCTGGATATATGGTGAGCACCTCTGTGTTTTCACCTTTAGCCCTTATGTGTATATAGTGAACCTTTTAGATGGTTAATCTTTACCCGCTAAGGTGGAAGGGTTGGTTCCAATGCCTAATTATGGTGGTGTCTGAGGAAATAAAGGTCATTTTAGATGTCCCGATACTGACCATTAAAACCAGCGCCAATCGACGATACAGCGTATCACAAGGAGCAATCACCAGTAATGTATGGGGAAAACAATCGTTACTACACGAGACCCCGCACCGATCTGCCAGTCCAGCTGCCTCCGGGCACTGGACAACACTGCCGGAAGCAGATGGTTCCGACCACTGCATAGCGGCCGTTCAGCAGAACTGCAGCTCGGCCTCTATTCTTGTGTACCTTTTGTACCATTTGTGACCCGCTTAAAAACCTTTTACGATATGAATCTCAGTGTAAAAAATTCAAGTATCTAGTCTACAATAAAAAACAATGAGTGCTCTATACTTTTTATTAGCTTCAGTCACTTGCAGGCTGCACACCCATTAATTTCAATATAAAACAGAGTAGACTTTTATTTTTTGACGTGTCATTACATCTGTATATTATATGTGGAGTTGTTATTATACACCGTCTCTATGATCTGATGTCGGGCATATTCCCCAAACTGCACCACCATGCTGCCCATACACTGACTGTATAGTCTGTCTCGCCAGCTAAGTCCTTGGTCATCTAATGTTGACGGATAACTGGCATCGCTGGACTCCACCGGCCGGTGAGTCTGCACCTTGTTCACACTCCTCGATGTAGGCCTGAGGCTCGTTCGCAAGTCAGACTGCTAGCTCTGCCCCCTAGATGTTAATATTGATGTTCAAGTCTTGACAGCTGATATTGATGTTCACAACCATTGGATAGTACATGGGGAAGTGATCTACAACCTTGATGTCTCTGTCCTCAGCGGTTCATCCCTGATAAATGCATTTTATTTGTTGGCACTGCCGATGTAAAACCACTTGGTGGCCAGAATGGAGACGGCCCTTTCATTGGCTTTTCTGATATTACATGAGAAGCCTTCGCAGTGCAGTGTGGCCAGAGCTAGACTGAGACTATATAAGTCCAGGTCTTACATGACATCATGGTTGATGGCATCTTTAAGAAATTCAACATGTCTGACTACAGCCTCCTTGTCCTCTGAGTTGACCAGACCGCTTGGGATCTGGAGGAGCATGGTCTTCATCAATTTTGGGTGGTTATGAGCCAGACAGCTGTAGATGGATTTCAGGTCATTGATGTTTGGAGAGATTTCCGTCCGGAAAAATCCCTGAATGTTGGCTCCTTTGATGTAGGAGAGGCAGCTCTGCAGAGATGAAGTACTGGCTGCTACTATCTCCTGGTTGTCACTATGTAATTTCAGGAGTAAAGTTGGTATACAGCTCCTGACTTTGTCTGTAAAATATCCAAATAGCAGAAGGCGGCAGCTCTCTGTCAGATCCCTTAACAGGTTTATGGCCGCAATCTGGACTTCTCCATCCGGATAGTCCATATGCTCCCGGGATATTTTAATGAATTGTCTACTGAGGACAGAAAGCTTCAGGCGTCTGATAATGGAGGACAGCGCCCTCAGTGCCGCCATGATGATCTTGATGCTGCTGGTTTTTGATAGTCTAAACTCCATGTGGGCAATGATCTTATTCTTGTAGCTCTCCACCAGTCTTGTAGCTCCGGTGGTGGCATTCCCCAGTGCCTCCATTGCGATGCTGCACAAGATGTTATCGTCCTCTTCTATGATCTTCAGCAGATGTTGGATTGCGCACTCTTGGTATTTCTGCTTTATAAGTCTTGGATGCTTCAAAGCCTCATTGAAGAACATAGCTGCTGTCATTTTGGCCGTTGGGTCCGCATTCTTCAGGGCATTGAGCAGAAACTGAAGGAAATCTTTTGTTATTTTCCTGCCAGATACCAGAGATGTCACAAGCATGTTCATCCCAATACGCTGCTTCTCTGTATCTTCCAGTTCCTTATTCTCCGCAGCAAATTGCTCCCTGTACTTTTCTAGGAGCTCGGCGTGAGGAAGGGTCTGTAACTCGTCATTGCCTGGCTCGGTCGGCTGGTTTTCCGATGATTCGGGTACAGTAAAGAATTCCAGGGCAACTTTGGTGGAGTCTTGAAGCTCAGCATGGACATCAGGCAACCAGGTGGAAATGTTGGCCTTCATGTTGCTTATGGCCTTCATAAGTTGCACTTTGCAGCTGCCACCCTTCACAATATATTCTTGGATGCTGCCGCATAAACGTCTTATAGCATAGCACAACGTCTCCTTAGATAGTTGGTCAGGAGCATTTTTGACCACTTGGCCCAGCACTGGCAGCATGTCCAAGATGTGTGGCATGATGACTGTAGCACACAGAGATGTCACTTCTGTCAAAGTGTCGACAATGGCAGCATTGAAATCCTCATAAACGATGTTGTATCTCAGTTCCCCGACCACCGCTTCAAGATGGAGGATGCTCAGCCAGACAATAACCTTCTTAGTCATGGCGTAGGAATAGTATTGTCCCTTCATGTACTCCACCTTCAAGTGCTCACATAGCACATTGATTATATATTCCTTCAGGTAGTGTGCCGCGTCTCTTCTGTACTGAATGACTCTGATGAAGAAGCGGCACATGGCGGCGTTGTATTGAGATGGTAACAGGCTACTCAGAATGGCTTTCTGAAACACATCCGTATAAGTGAAGAGATCTTCAGCCACCTTCTCCTGGATGAAATAAGGGACACAGGCTCCTAAGACGTCTTCTTCCACCAAATCCCAGGTGTCCAAAGCATTTCTGAGCTCTTGATTTGTGTCCACACAGAATGTCTGATGTTTTCTATTCATGATCTTCATATCCACAAATCTGCTGAGGCGAGAAATCATTGTGTGGTTACTTGTTTCTAAATCATCTTCCAAAAAGAAAATAGATTCTAGACTTCTCTGTCCTCAATTATCAGCCCCCTCCCCAATAAACATGTGATAACTGCATGAAGAGCGCCCTCCCAAGGCAGAGACAGGACAGTGCAGCCAGAGGAGACAGCGGCACTCCTCTACACTGCGCCCTCTGGTGGTGTAAGAATTTAAAGGTTTCAGAAAATGAAAGCCACATATAAGATTATATGTAATATTATATAGGATATTTTATTTGGGTAAATCAAAGATGGAGGATCATGGGTATAGTTGCGTTTCTTAATGAAATGTGTCTCATCAGTTTGCAAGATTCCTATTGTTTACCCTGATTCTCACAATAAATGACCCCGAGGTTCACAGGTATCTCTTACAGGTGCTAACCAGTAGTGTGAACCCAGTCTTACCCATGGACAAACTCAGGATGTCATAAATGCTAAAGGTGGTTGATAAGTGGCACCAGTATTCTATATCCGCATGTTACATGAGGGGGGAAGTTCTTTTTATCAGGAAGGTCACACTATTTGTCTCTAAGAGGGGCAGACAAGGGGGCATAAAAGACCCAAGCATGACATGAGGGCAGCCACTTGGGAGGCCACTTGAGGAGGGACATACTGGAAAGGAGACTTCCTGGAGTGTGGGGAGACCATGGATGGTAACTATAACCTGTCATGTAATTGTTGATGATAAGGAAAAAGTGTCTCTGTAAAGTTTCACTCTTTATACAATATACATTTTCATACACTCAATCTTGTATTTCATTTATTGCGCCTGACCTTAGAATCTAACCCAGTAAGAGGGTGAAAGAGAAACATTCTTACAGGGGCAGCACATGGAACTCGCTGCATTACTTCACAAGAAACATTCTACATGTTCTCCTCTTACCTCTGAATCGTGGATCTGAAGCTTCTGGATAAAGCAAGATTTCTAGAAGTCACAGGACTCAAGAAAAAGTCAAGTGAGAGCGACGTACCAAAAAGCAAGAAACTATTGGTCTATAGCGGCTCAACGGAATGTGACTGATCTGCAGCTTTTATAGAGAAGGTGAATTATGACATCACTGATGACCTCACACTTACCTTACATTCTAACACACATCAAATGTTTTTTTTCACATATCTTTATTGAATTTCAGTAATACAAACATTACAACATTTCAATATCCAGTGATTATAAATATCATAATGCTCAACAATTTATCTGCACAATTTACATCAGGCAACATATAGCTCCCCAATCCCATCCCCCTCCCACCCCAAAGATCATTAAGTACCATAATATTATAACCTTCTTATGATAAAATAATAATTATACCTTCCTATAGAACACCAATCAATTCCATATCCCCAATATTTCCTCCCACTTTTTTATACAATTTTTCTTGTCTGCTCTTATTTTCTCATATTCTTTAATTGTCTTAACCAACTTCAACCAATCCATAACAATTGGGGATTTACCAGCCATCCAATTTCTTGCAATTATTATTTTTGCGTAAAAGAGAACATTAACCCCTTTGTGCACCGTGACGTGCTATTACATCCGGGTGCGGGTGGTGATGTTTAGAGTACGCTCCATATGCTGCGTGCGTCGGCTGTGTTTTACAGTGGACACCCGGGACTAACAGTCGGGAGCAGTGATCGTGCTGTTCCTAGCTGTTTAACCCCTCAAATGCTGCGGTCGATCGCGAGCATCTGAGGCATTGAAAAAAGGGGGGCGGCCCCCTCTCACATTTCATCACCCCCCCAGTTAGATCAGGGGGTGACAATGATTGTAATGGCAGCTCATGGGCCTAATGATGGCACCCAGAGCTGCCTTCACTTAACTTAAGCCTGTAAAAATGACAATATACTGCAATACGTTAGTATGATCGCCGGTTCAAATCCCCTAGGGAGGCTAATAAAGTGTGTAAAAAAAGTGCAAAAAAGTTTTTAGTAGTGAAAAAAATTAAAAACAAATAGTTAAAAAAACCTTTTCCCATTTTCCCCCTAAAGTAATGTAAAAAATAAAAAAAGTTAACAAAATTGGTATTGCTGCATGCGTAAAAGTCTGAACTATTACAATATAGCGTTATTTAATGGGAGGCGCGAGAACAGCACCGGCGGACGTCATTGCTCATCAGCGCATGGGTCGGCAGCCCGCGCTGATGCGCTCCCCTCCCCCGCTCCCCTCTTAGACGATGGGGATACAGCGGTGGGGGGAGAGCTGTTGATGTCTGCCCCTGCTGTAATAAAGCAGAGGGCTTCGGGGGGAGCGGCGGCTGCTCAGGCTAGGTCACCCCGCCGCTCCCGTAGAACTCGCCCACCAGAGCGCCTTAGTCCAGACATGGCCCCGCGGGCCCGGCGTCGCAGGGGGAGCCCTTCAAGGGACGCTGCAGGCCAGGCTGCTGGGACGGGCGCTTCCTCCCAGGGCCTGCGTCCTGGCAGGAATCCCCAGCCGCGACGGGGCTCGGCGGTTACCAAGGAGTCGCAGGCCGGGCTCCATGTCACACCCCCGCCTTCAGCTGCTGTGTTCGGAGGGCAGTAGACGGCCGCCCCGCATGGTGATGTTCTGGCCAGGGGGCAGGCTTCCTCGAGAGCATCGGTGAGGACGCCAAGATCAGCGAAGACGACGAGGCAACAGGTCCGGTCGGAAGTCTGGGTCCCTGCGGTCGGGCGGCAGGTTGCCGGCCCATCGGTCAGCGTGCCGGGATCCCCGTGTCGTAGATGTCGGTGCGAGTACCAGTCGGCGGCGAGAGAGGATTTGGAAGATTGAGAGCTGGATGAGTCGCATCGCGGTCAGGATTTTCCGGCTGGCGGGAATACAGCGCCTGGGCAGCCTGGTGAGTGTGTAACTCCTACGTTACCGTATCCAGCAATTTTCATGTCGGGTGTTGGGGGTGGTTCAGCGAGCGGGGTAGCGGCTGTCGGTAGTGGCGTTGCCGGGCGCGATGGTTTAACAGATTTAGTGGGTTGTTTGCGCAAGCTAGTCGGGCGCTTAAATAGGACAGCGGCGCCGGTAGCGCCGGCTGGGTCTCCTGTGTTGGTATGGGAAGGGCCCATGGTCGGGGAGGTCCCGGGGGTGGCAAAGGAAGCGGTAGCAGTGTCGGTCCAAACCGAGGCGCTGAAGGATGGGGATAGGATTCGGCTTGATGATCGCGCTCGGGGCGAGGTTTACGTCTGTTTCGAGGGCCCGTTAGGGGCTCACCTGAAGCAAGAGGTACGCAAACGGATTTGGAAGGATGAATACGTGGAGATATTTTCTCTTCTGCCGCTTGCAAAGTTCAATTTGGATAAGGGCAAGCGGGACGAGAGTAAGAAAGAGGAAGAAGAACGCCGGCGGTATAGGCTTATCCCGCAGACGTTCGCCAACTGGTCGCAAGCTTTCGCTATTTTGGCAAGTGTGATCGGGGAAAAGGCGCCGGAAAATTGCTCGGCGTTGTTTTGTTACTTTGATGCCATCGGGGAGGCCTATCGGGCGTACAGGGGCCAGGCGTGGTTGCGGTATGATGAGCAATTTCGCCAGCGGAAGGCGGTCCCGACGGCGATCCGGTGGGATCAAAAGGATATTGCGTTGTGGTTGCGGGTTACGGCGCAGGCTAAGCAGTCCTTTCCCGGGAGTGTTGGCCAAGGGTGCCAGTCTAGTCAATCCGGGCAAGGTTCCGGGTCAAAACTGGGGTTCTGCTGGCAATTCAACGATGGCCAGTGTAAGTTCGGGGCCACCTGTAAATTTAAGCATGTCTGTTCGGAGTGCAATGGCTCCTCACACGGGGCCTCAAAATGTATGCGGAAGGGTAGGCGGTCAGGCCCTCAGTCCGCTTCAGTTGGTCAAGGGGCGGTCGCCGGTGAGGGTGGAAAGGATGCCCCCGTATCTAAGTGAATATCCGGATAGGGTTGCGGCCACGTTAATTTACGAGGGGTTTTTGTTTGGTTTTGTTATCCCCCTCCTCCATATGAGGTTCCGGTGACACGGCGCAACCTTAAGTCAGCTTATCTGCACTCGGCGGTCGTTTCAGAAAAGCTTTTGAAAGAGGTGTCTTTGGGTCGGATGTCCGGTCCTTTTGATGAGCCGCCGATTGAGAATCTAGTGGTATCACCCTTGGGAGTTGTGCCAAAGCGGGAGCCTCACAAATTCCGGTTGATACAGCATTTGTCGTTTCCCAGGGGAGCGTCGGTGAACGATGGGATAGATCACGAGTTATGTTCGGTTATTTACACTTAGTTTGACAAAGCGGTGGCGTTAGTGCGGGAGGCGGGGCCCGGTGCGTTGTTGGCAAAAACTGACATTGAGTCGGCCTTTCGCTTGCTGCCGGTACATCCAGATAGCCAACGGCTGTTGGGTTGCTTCTGGAACGGGGGGTTTTATGTTGATAGGTGTCTTCCAATGGGGTGCTCCCTTTCTTGCGCATACTTCCAGGCGTTTAGTAGCTTCGTGGAGTGGGTGACGAAGGGTGTGGCCGGGGTCGATTCCTTAATACATTATCTTGATGATTTTTTGTGCGTAGGCCCTAGCGGGTCCCCGGTTTGCGGGAATTTATTGTATTCCTTGCAGAAGGTTGCGACGGATTTCGGATTCCCTTTGGCGCCTGGAAAGACAGAGGGCCCGGTATCTACCATCTGTTTTTTGGGGATCCAAATTGATTCGCTGGCAATGGAGTGCAGGCTGCCTGAGGATAAATTATTGCCATTGCGACAGGAGGTCAGGCGGGCTTGTCAATTGAAGAAGATCACGTTGCGCGATCTTCAGTCGCTGCTTGGAAAGTTGAACTTTGCCTATCGAATTATGCCAATGGGTAGAGTTTTTAGCAGGAGGTTGGCGTCAGCGACGGCAGGGATTCGGGCGCCCCATTATTTTGTGAGGATTGGTGGGGATCACAGGGCGGACCTGCGGGTCTGGGATGAGTTCCTTGGGCAGTATAATGGTAGATCATTGTGGATGTCGCAGGTACAGGAGATGGGAGAGTTGGAACTGTTTACTGACGCGGCAGGGTCTGGTGGTTTTGGCGCGTATGCAGGAGGACAATGGTATTGCTGATGCTCTTTCTCGCTCGCAGTGGGATCGTTTTCGGCAAATGGCACCGGGAGCGGAGCTGGTCGGTTTGGCTTGCCCGGAACATCTCTGGGGTCTGATTTCGGTCCCGTGGAACGGTTGATTGAAAGGTTATTGGCTAGCTCGACGTGGAGCGCTTATTCGGCGTGTTGGCAGCAGTGGGAGGAGTGGGTAAGAGTGTTGGGTAACGTCAGCACGGCGCAAGACAGGTTGGTGGCGTTATTGTACTGGTTGGGGGATGCTGGGGAGGCGGGGTTTTCCCCGGCAAAAGTGAATCGTTTTGTTGCTGGTTTGGCGTTTGGATTCAAATTACGGGGTTTCCAGGATGTGACCAAACATTTTTTAGTACGGCAAGCTTTAAAAGGTCTGCGTTGGGGTAGGGCGGTAGCAGATCAGAGGTGACCCGTTTCTTTTTCCCTGCTTGGGTCGTTGGGTGCATCGCTGGGGGCTGTTTGTAATTTGCCTGATGAGGTAGTTTTGTTCCGGTTGGCTTTTTCCCTCGCGTTTTTCGGAGCACTCAGAATTGGGGAGTTGGTTTCTCCTAGTGCGGCTAGAGCTGGGGGATTGCGACAGGCTGATGTGGGTCTATATGAGGATAGATTTGAGTTGTTTTTGCAGCGGTCCAAGACTGATCAAGCAGGTCGGGGTAAGCGGATAGTGTTGTTTGCCCTCCCAGGGTCGGCAATGTGTCCAGTCGCTTGTATGGCGGTTTTTAAGCCACTGGTTGGGGGGCCTGAGGCGCCATTGCTCCGTCATAATAATGGCTCGTTTTTGTCCAGGTATCAATTTGGTGCAGTGTTTAAAAAATGCTTGACTGCGGTTGGCGTAGGGCAGGGGTATTACTCGTTCAGGATTGGCGCTGCTACTGAAGCGGGGCGGTGGGGGCTGGATGACGAGGGTGTGCGGCGCATAGGCCGGTGGGAGTCCAATAGGTTTCGGACTTATGTGCACCCTCATTTGTTGTGAGTCGGTCAGGTGTTTTGATTGTTTGACATGTGCGGTTTTGTTTCTCTTTTCAGATCATCAACCTTGCTTAGTGTGGATTTTAGGACATTCTTTTGTGCACTGGGGGGCATTGCGGGCTCACGTTCGCCCAGATGGCCGCCAGCTTCGCATTCCGCGGCACGATGCGGTTGTACACTGGCTGGGCTTCCGAGGTATGTTGTGGAGCCGGGTACTTGCTGAGTTTCAGACATACTCTCAGTTAGACAGGGTTCCGGAGTTTCTGGTGTTACATGTGGGGGGGAATGATCTGGGGGTGCGCCCGTTTCGCGAGTTAGTGCGGGATATTAAACACGATCTATTGAGTTTATGGGTATCTTATCCTCAACTGGTGATTGTTTGGTCGGACATCGTTCCGAGGAAGTTTTGGCGTTTGGCAAGATCGGTCGAAAGGGTTAACAAAGCCTGCATTATGGTAAACTACGCGGTGTCACGTTTTGTTGCTAAGCATGGGGTCATTTGTGTTCGTCACAAGGATTTGGACTCAGGGGTCGGTAATTATTGGAGAAGTGATGGGGTACATTTGACCGAGGTTGGAATTGATATGTGGAGCCTGGCTTTAGCAGAAGGAATTGAGAGGGCGGTGGTGGTTTGGAGGGACTCACAGGCTTGAGGTGGTCAAGGCCTGTTTCGCTGTGGCGGGGGGAGTCCTTGAGGTTGGTCAGTACAAAATGGTGGGGGGGTCGCATCGGGGGTATGCGTCCCCCAAAATGGTACATCATTTGAAGACTTCATAGGGTGTTATCTCTTTGAAGTGATCTTCTGGAGGTTGGAGCCATCTGCAGGGGTGAGCGGTGCTTCCGAGCTGGTTTACGGCTGGAGGTAAATAGTTGGTGGTGGTTTTCAGATGGCTAATTTAAAGGAAATCGGAAAAAATGGCTTCAAGGACTTTCCCTGCTCTGTTTAGTGTTAATTTACCCACGTTGGGTCATGTGAATTATAGTAGGAATTCTCTGGTCAAATTCCTAAAAGAGTTATCCGAATGTTTCGGATTAAATTGCATTTAATTTATGTTAAATAAATAAACGGCTGCTGTAGCCATTTCACATCCAACCTCGGTTGTCACGTGTCTTTATTGGGAAGGGGGCGAAAGAAGGGGAATAAAGGTAAAATGGTTAATCAGCACATGACTCTACTTAGGCTAGTCAAGCAGAGGCTGGACGGCAGCACGGAGGGCTTAACGGGAAGCCTCCATGACTGCCGTAGGAGGGAGGGTTCAACCAATAGGAAGACAGGTGGGTGAAGTAGGAGGGGGAGTGGGCAGGAGCCGGGGTGTGGTAACTGTTCCTCCCGCTGTTTTCGGCATTGAGCCGGAAGCAGCGGGAGGAGAAACAAGAAAAATTAGTTCCCACCCACCCGCCCTGAATTAGGTCCGGTTATGAGATCAGGGTGTGGGTTTATCTGTTTTCGTGTTTTGAAGTATGCTTATGTAACTTGTGTTTGTTTTATTTCTTTTAAGCAGGTCCGGGTGTCATGGCAGCTGGCGGGGGGAGTCCTTGAGGTTGGTCAGTACAAAATGGTGGGGGGGTCGCATCGGGGGTATGCGTCCCCCAAAATGGTAGATCATTTGAAGACTTCATAGGGTGTTATCCCTTTGAAGTGGTCTTCTGGTGGTTGGAGCTATCTGCAGGGGTGAGCGGTGCTTCCGAGCTGGTTTACGGCTGGAGGTAAATAGTTGGTGGTGGTTTGCAGATGGCTAATTTAAAGGAAATCAGAAAAAATGGCTTCAAGGACTTCCCCTGCTCTGTTTAGTGTTAATTGACCCACGTTGGGTCATGTGAATTATAGTAGGAATTCTCTGGTCGAATTCCTAAAAGAGTTATCCGAATGTTTCGGATTAAATTGCATTTAATTTATGTTAAATAAATAAATGGCTGCTGTGGCCATTTCACATCCAACCTCGGTTGTCACGTGTCTTTATTGGGAAGGGGGCGAAAGAAGTGGAATAAAGGTAAAATGGTTAATCAGCACATGACTCCACTTAGGCTAGTCATGGTTTGCGGAGGCCATGTCACATTTACAAAGCCCCTGAGGGGACAAAAGAGTGGAAACCCCCCACAAGTAACCCCATTTTGGAAACTACCCCCATTGAGGAAATTATCTAGGGGTATAGTGAGCATTTTGACCCCACAGGTTTTTTGCAGAAATTATTGGAATTAGGCCCTGAAAATGTAGGTTTAGCTAATTTTTTCTCATTTCCACAAGGACTGAAGGAAAAAAAAGCAGCACAAAATTTGTAAAGCAATTTCTCCCGAGTAAAACAGTACCCCACATGTGGTAATAAACAGATGTTTGGACACACGGCAGGGCTTAGAAGGGATGGAGCGCCATTTGGCTTTTGGAGTTCACATTTAGCAGGAATGGTTTGCGGAGGCCATGTTGCATTTACAAAGCCCCTGAGGGGACAAAACAGTGGAAACCCCCCCCCCCCACAAGTGACCCCATTTTGGAGACTACCCCCATTGAGGAAATTATCTAGGAGTATAATGAGCGTTTTGACCCCACAGTTTTTTTGCAGATATTATTGGAAGTAGGCCCTGAAAATAAAAATCTACATTTTTTTCAAAGAAAATGTAGGTTTAGCTAATTTTTTCTCATTTCCACAAGGACTGAAGGAGAAAAAGAACCACAAAATTTGCAAAGCAATTTCTCCCGAGTAAAACAATACCCCACATGTGGTAATAAGCGGCTGTCTGGACACACGGCAGGGCTTAGAAGGGAAAGAGCGCTATTTGGATTTTGGAGATGACATTTAGCAGGAATGGTTTGCAGAGGCAATGTCACATTTGTGAAGCCCCTGAGGGGACAAAACAATGAAGACGCCCAAAAATTGACTTCATTAAGGAAACTACACCTCTTGAGGAATTAATCTAGGGGTGTAGTAAGCATTTTGACAGCACAGATGTTTCATAGAATTTATTAGAATTGGGCAGTGAAAATAAAAACAATCCTTTTTCTTCACTAAGACATAGCTTTAGCGCAAAATGTTTCATTTTCCCAACAAATAAAGGAAAAAAAGAACCCAACATTTGTAAAGCAATTTCGTTCAAGTACGGCAATACCCCATATGTGGTCATAAACTGCTGTTTGGACACACGGCAGGGCTCAGAAGGGAAAGAGCGCCATTTGGAGTGCAAATGTTGCTGGATTGGTTTCTGGGCGCCTGTGGGCCCAAAACAGTGGAAACCCCCCGGAAGTGACTCAATTTTGGAAACTACACCCCTCAATGCATTTTAGTAAGCATTTTAACTATGTAGGTGTTTTGTAGAATTTAGTGTGCACTCGATGTTGTAGAGTGAAAATGGGATTTTTTTCCATAGATATGCCAATATGTTGTGCCCAGCTTGTCATCATAACAAGACAGCCCTCTAATTATTATGCAGTGTTTCCCGGATTTAGAAACACCCTACATGGGGCACTAATCTTTTGCCTGGACATTCGACCAGGCTCAGGAGTGAAAGTGTACCATGTAAAATTGAGGCCTAATTTGGCGATTTACAAAGTATTGGTTCACAACTGCAGAGGCCCAGATGTGAAATAATAAAAAGAAAGCCCTGAGAAGTGACCCCATTTGGAAACTACACCCCTCAAGGCATTTTCACCCCACAGGTCTTATCCATAAATGATTCCCTAGATATGCCATTTCAGTAACAAATATGTCATGCCCAGTTTCTGCCACACACACCCCAAAAATTATTAAAAGGGTTCTCCCGGGTATGAAGATGCCATATATGTGGAAGTAAACTGCTGTTTGGGCACATTGCAGGGTTCAGAGCGGAGGGAGCGCCATTTGGCTTTTGGAGAGCAGATTTTGCTTGTTAGTAGATTTGTTTGATTATTGCTGGTGTTTCCATTTATAATGTGGGGGTACATGTAATCTGGGCAGAGTACATCAAGGGCATAGTCAGGTGGCATGATAATGGGGTAAAAAAACAATAAAATGATCCATAGATGAGTCATTTCTTATCCCCCTTTTGGTCCAGACTCCGCACCTTTGCAGTTTGGTATAATACGGGCACCCTCGCTTCCAGCAGATATGTTTGGGCCCTCCCCTTCCTGGTTCCCTAATTTGAGGGCCCTGATAAATCGTATCTTGAAACAGATGAAATGTTCCCCTCTGATCTGCACAACTGCATGTTTTTATTTCCTGACTTATTGGAGCCTTAACTAATTTTATTTTTTTCATAGACGTAGTGGTATATGAGGGCTGTTTTTTTTGCTGGACGAGCTGTAGTTATTATTGGTACCATTTTGGGGAACATGCAACTTTTTGATCACCTTTTATCCTATTTTTTGGGAGGCCAGGTAAACAAAAAAATTCAATTCTGGCATAGTTTTTTTAGTTTTTTTTATACAGCGTTTACCAAGCATTATAAATTACATGTTAACTTTATTCTGCGGGTCCGTACGATTCTGGCGATACCTAATTTATAGTTTTTATAGGTACCATTTTTGTATACGTGCAACTTTTTGATCACTTTTTATTCCAATATATGTAGGTCAAAGTTTTCAAACTTTTTTTTTCACTTTTTTTTCCACTTTTTTTTCCACTTTTTCTCAAGTCCCACTAGGGGACTTGACGGTCCAACTCTCAGCTTTATTTTTTTCCTACGTAGTGCAATGTATTAGATCTGTCAGTTATTCACTGACAGCAAGCCGATTAGGCTTTGCCTCCCGGCAGGGCCTAATCGGCTTCCGTAATGGCAGAGCAGGAGGCGATTGTGTCTCCTGTTGCCATAGCAGCAGTCGCCAGTCCTGATTGCCTGTCAGGGCTGGCGATCTGCTAGCAACCGCTAAGATGCAGCAATCGCTTTCGATTGCTGCATCAAAGGGGTTAATGGCAGGGATCGGAGCTAGCCAAGGTGCAGATGTGACATTCAGGTTAGGGATTTGCAGTATTGAAGTTGTATTGTGCTCCCCTTGGAGCACTGTGCAAAGGCAAAACTCCTTTATTGGAATGATGTGTAGATGGTTGGTACTCTATTTGGGTGCGCAGGCTTACTTTGTTGTGTTCTCACTTGGCTATGTCGGCATTAATGAGTGAAATGTATACAGTACCTTAGGAAAATACATTGTGAGAAAAAGATGATAACAGGAGCGCTCCCTAGAGTAATACCTTGAAAAAAAAATGTAAACTAGTCTTCTCACCTTGTGAACCCCTTGGTTTTTTTCGTTATCAAAATTTTTTATTCGAAAATAAACAGAGCAGATAAAACAGTACACAAAATTGCAAAAGTTGGCACGCAGTGCAATACAATAAAGTCAAACTGTAAGAAATGTTACAGAAACATATGAGTAGTTGTAGGAGGTAGCCTCCCAAACATCAAAAGAATAGGAAGTAAAATAATAAAATCTAATGGTAAGTAACAATACCATAACCACAGCAAAAGTAGTGCAATATTTAGGGAAACCAGTCCCAAAAACGATTAGTAATGACACGGTTAAGTGCAAATTCTAACACAAAGTTACATAAACACAAGACAACAAAGGGGAACACATACGGACAAAAGCACACAGAATTTGGCGAGATGAGTGTTCAATAGAGGCCATCCAACCAAAGAGGCAGATCAGGACCCCCCCGGAATCCGGACCATACTGACCAAGTTCGAACAAAAATCTCGGACTTACCACGATCAGCAGACATCAGCTCCTCCATCCTCATAATCCCATTCAGCTCCTTTACCCATTCCTCCAAAGAAGGCACAGTACTAGACTTCCAATGACGTGGAATTACCGTTCTAGCTGCAGTCAGAAAATGTCTAAAGATCCCGTTTTTGAGGTATGGGAGTGATCCAGGAATCATGGAAAGCAATCCAACAGAAGGCGAGGTAGGAACGTCAGTGCCAAAAAGCTTATTGCCAAGATTAAAAAAAAATTCCCAGAAGGGACGGAGCTTGGGGCAATCCCACCAAATGTGCAACATGGTTCCAGGAGCCTCCCCACACCTCCAGCAAGCTGCAGACACATCAGGAAATATCCTATGTAGAAAGGAAGGACAGCGGTACCATCTGGTAAGGATTTTATACTTTTTCTCCTGAGCAAAACAGGAAGTCGGTAACTTATGAGCCAGGAAGAAAGAAGTTCCCCACTCCTCCTCAGAATATTGAACCCCCATTTCCTCATCCCAAGCTCTGGTGAATGTTAACTGAGAGGAGGAGTAACCAGGTTGGAGGATCCCATGTAAATAGGACAGCACATGAGAAGGAGCAGAAGTCAAAGACAGATAATGTTCCAGAGGAGTCTTACCCTGTAGCAACACAAGACAGTCACCCATGGAAGAAAGATAGGAACGTAGCTCAAAATAGTACCACCATATTGATCGTCTCCCCGGGCAGGCCTCAGAAACAGCAGCAAGCGACAAAATTGCACCGTCAGGTGTAAGGGTCTGAGCCAAATATCCGCCATCCTGTCTCCCCCAACAGAGGAATGTGTCCACACCCACCGCCGGAGGGAAGGAAGGATTATCAAACAGAGGAGTCAAAGGACCCGGACGGTGAGCAATGTCCAGGGCACCAATGATCCGCTCCCATACCACAAGAAAATGACGTGTGAGGAAAGGCAGAGAGGACGTTGGTCGCTGTACACCAGACAACCAAGGTAAAGAGGACAAGGCAAGAGAGGACATATTATTCACGATTCGCACCCATTGCTTACCCGCAGCCGCACGGTACCAATCCACCAACCTCATGAGGATCGCAGCATGATGGCAGCGCTTAAAGTCCGGCAAGCCCGCACCTCCCTCCACCTTGGGCCTACTGAGAATAGAATATCTAATCCGAGGCCGAGAAGAGCAGACAAATGTGTGGGGATATATATCCCTAAATATTTTAAAGATGCAGTTACCCACTTAAACGGGAAAACCCGAGCGAGATGAGCAGCTAGAGGGGCGTCCAGAGATACATTCAGCACCTCCAATTTAGAATAATTGACCTTGAAGTTACTCAAGTGACCAAATCGCTCAAACTCCCCAGTCAAAGATGGCAAAGAAATCATAGGAGTCGTAAGGTACACTAGAAGATCATCAGCGTACAGTGCTAACTTGTGATGCTGAGCACCAACACATATGCCCTTAATGCTAAGGTTAGTCCGCAGTGCCACAGCCAGGTGTTCCATGACTAACACATATAACAGAGGCGAAAGTGGACACCCCTGTCTTGTTCCATTTGTAATAGACAAAGAATCAGACAAAAGACCATTAACCCCTTCCCGCACCTTGACGTTAATGCACGTCAATGTGTGCAGTCACTTCGCGCACCTTGACGTGCACTAACGTCAGTGCTTTGACAGTTAACCGCCGCGCGGCACTACATCTCAGCGGCAGTTAACTGTGCAGGGTGTCAGCCCTGCTCTCCCCGTTGCCGATCAGCGGCCTGTCGCCGCTGAAATCGACAATTAACCCCTTTGATGCGGTGGTCGATTGCGATCACCACATTGAAGAGGTTTACAGCGGATCGGCAGCCCCCCACATGCATTTGCGGGGGCTGGCGATCCTTATCACGGCAACCAGAGGCCAGACAATGACCTCCGGGTTGCCATGTACGGAAGCCTCGGAGGATCAGCCTCCGGCCGGTCCTCCGATGTTTCCTGTTAGTGTGACTGTCACGTCACAATGACAGTTAGAACACATTACACTACATGTGTAGTGTAATGTGTTCCAGCAGCGATCAGAGCTGCAAGTCTAAGTGTCCCCTAGTGGGACAAGTGAAAAAAGTAAAAAAAAGATATTAAAAATGTTTTTAAAAAGTGTAAAAATAAAAGTTAGAAGTGACATAAACAAAGAAAGCTTTTTTTCCTATAATAAGTCTTTTATTATAGGAAAAAAATTAACACGTTAAAAAAAGAACACATATTTGGTATCACCGCGTTCGTAACGACCCCAACTATAAAACTGTAATATTATTTTTCCTGCACGGTGAACACCGCAAAAAAAAATTAACGAAAACCAGTGCCCGAATCACAATTTTTTGGTTATCACCCCTCCCAAAATATACAATAAAAAGTGATCAAAAAGTTGCATGTACGCCAAAATGGTACCAATACAAACTACAACCCGTCCCGCAAAAAATCAAGCCCTTACACTGCGTTTTTGACTGAAAAATAAAAAAGTTGTCGCTCTCAGGATATGGTGACACAAAAAATAATTAATTTTATAAATAAGTGATTTTATTGCACAAACGCTGCAAAACATAAAAAAAATATATACATCTGGTATCGCCGTAATCGTACCTTCCCGCAGAATAAAATATAATTGTAATTTATAGCCCAGGGTGAACGCCATGAATAAAAGAATAAAAAACATTGTCAGAATTGATGGTTTTTGGTCACTTTGCTTGCCAAAAAATGGAATAAAACGTGATCAAAAAAATTTCTGGTACCCCAAAATGGTACCAATGAAAACGACAGATTGTTCCGCAAAGAATAAACCCTCACACCGCTCCGGTGGAGAAAAAATAAAACAGTTCTGGCTCCCAGAATATGGCGATGCAAAATGTGCAGAGTGTCCAAAAGCGGATAAGATTGGGCGCCATTTATCAGTGCGACACATATCTGCGGATAATTATTTATTTACTGCATTATTATACCCTCTTATTATACCCTGATGTACCCCGCACAGATAACATTTACCCTGATGTACTCTGCACAGATAACATATGCCCCCACATTATAAACTGAAACACCAGTAAAACCCCAAACAGAACTACTACCAAGCTACATCTGCGCCCCAAAAGCCAAATGCTGCTCCCTCCCTTCTGAGCCCTGCAGCATGCACAAACACCAGTTTACGTCCATAGATATGGCATCGCCATACCCGGGAGAACCCGGTTAATATTTTATGATGTATTTGTCTTCAGTGGCACAAACTGGGCATAACATGTAGTGCACTAAAATGGCATATGAGTGGAAAATTGTAATTTTCACTCTGCACCATCCGCTGCACATTAACCCCTGCGCGCACCACGACATAGCATGTCGTAGTGTGGGGGGTGATGTATGGAGCGTCTCACGTGAAAAATAAAGCATTTAAAACAGCAAAATCACTGTTTTTTGGTCACCTTGGCTCTACCTAAAAATGTAATAAAAAGTGCTCAAAAAGTTGTATGTACCAAAAAATGGTACCAATAAAAACGACCGCTCGTCCCTCAATAAATAAGCCCTCATCCCGCTCTATTGACTGAAAAATAAAAAAGTTGTGGCTCTTGGAACGCGGGGAGGAAAAAACGAAAAAGGAAAAGAAAAAAATGGATCAGTCCAGAAAGGGTTAATTACTTTCTAATGAAAAACCATTTATGCCCACACGTGGGGTATTGCCGTACTCGGGAGAAATTGCTTTACAAATGTTGGGCAGCTTTTACCCCCTTTATCCTTTGTGAAATTGAAAAAATGCAACATTTTAGTGGAAGAAATGTCGATATTCATTTTCACAGCCTAATTCTAATAAATCCTGCAAAAGACTTGTGGGGTCTAAATGCCCACTATATCTATATCCCTAGATAGATTCTTTAAGTGGTGTAGTTTCCACTTTTGGGGGGTTTCCACTGTTTTGGCCTCTCAGGGGTTTTGCAAATGCGACATGGCACCCAAAAACCATTTCAGCTAAATTTGAGCTCCAAAAGACAAATAGCGCTCCTTCCCTTCTAAGACCTGCTGAGGGTCCAAACAGCAGTTTATTACCATATGGCATATTTCCGTAATCGGGAGAAATTGTTTTACAAATGTTGGGGTGCTTTTTCTCTTTTATTCCTTGTAAAAATTAAAAATGGCTACCTTTTTTCAGAAAAAAAGTAGATTTTTACCTTTACAGAATAATTGCAGTGAATTCAGCAAAACAACTGTGGGGTCAAAATGATAACTTTACCCTTAGAAAAATTCCTTGATGAGTGTAGTTTCCAAAATGGGGTCACTTTCCGGGGGTTTACACTATTTTGTTCCCTCCAGTGCATTTCAAACGCGACACGGCACTGAAAACTATTCCAGCAAAATCAGAATTTCAAAATCCAAATGGTGCTCCTTCCCTTCTGAGTCCTGCTGTGGGTCCAAACAGCAGTTTATTACCACATATGGGGTATTGCTATAATCGAGAGAAATTGCTTTACATATGTTGCGGTGTTTTTTCTCTTATATTCCTTGAAAAAATAAAAAATTTCTACGTTTTTTCAGAAAAAAAGTAGATTTTCATCTTCACATACTAATTCAAATAAATTTAGCAAAAAAACCTGTGGGTTCAAAATGCTAACTATACCCCTAGATAAATTCCCTGAGGGGTGTAGTTTCCAAAATGAGGTCACTTTTGGGGGTTTTTATTGTTTTGGCCCCACAAGACCTCTTCAAACCTGACATGGTACCTAAAATATATGTTAAAAAAAAGGAGGCCCCAAAATCCACTAGGTACTCCTTTGCTTCTGAGGCCTGTATTTCAGTAAATTACTGCACTAGGGCCACATGTGGGATATTTCTAAAAACTGCAGAATCTGGGCAATAAATAATAAGTTACATTTCTCGGGTAAAACCTTCTGTGGTATAGATTTTTTTTTATTACAAATGAATTTTGTAAAGCAGAGCTCCCTAAGCTGTCAGGAAGCGCCAAGGCACTTCTGGATTCTCCACTCACGTTGGAGGAATTGGAAGAAGCGGTCAAACAGATGGCTAATGATAAGGCACCTGGGGCGGACGGGCTACCAGTTGAAATATATAAAAAATACTCTGAGGTGCTCTTGCCCAAATTATTAGAAGTATTTCATTATTCATTGGATTGTGGTTCTTTGCCGGCTTCTATGCAAGAAGCCATTATTGTGGTCTTGCCAAAACCCGGGAAAGATCCTCAATTAGCTGATTCTTATCGACCGATTTCATTATTAACATCTGACATTAAGATTCTGGCAAAGGCATTAGCCCTGCGGTTGAATGGCGTTCTTTCTACCATTATACACCCGGATCAGACCGCTTTTATGCCTGCTAGGTCGACAGCCATGAATTTGAGACGTTTATTTTTAAATCTTCAGCTGAGGGCAGACAATGTAGGCGAAAGAGCAATTTTTTCACTGGACGCTGCCAAAGCGTTTGACAGTGTGGAATGGCAATATCTTTGGTGCACCTTGGAGGCTATGGGTTTTGGACCATCTTTTATAGCATGGATTAAGGTCCTGTATTCTTGCCCTACAGCCAGAATACAGGCAAATGGAGGATTGTCTCCCCGGTTTGCTCTTGAAAGAGGGACTAGACAGGGATGCCCATTATCGCCCCTCCTGTTTGCCGTGGCAGTAGAGCCCTTGGCAGCGCGCATACGTCTGTCTGATGATATTAAGGGCTTCTTGTATGGCTCGGTGCAAGAAAAGGTAGCGCTTTATGCAGATGATATGCTTCTATACTTGGGGGATATGGGTGGCTCTCTGGCAGAAACAATATCCCTAATTGAGAAATTTGGGGCATTGTCTGGGTTTAAAATAAATTGGGATAAATCCCATCTGCTCCCTGTGGATTCAAAGTGTTCTATACCAGGGGTGCATGGGGTACCTGTAGGATGCGTTAAACATCTTAAATATTTAGGGATCAAGATCTCGACCTCCCCTTCTGAATATGTTGCTCTCAATTTGCAACCCCTTCTGGTCAAATTTAAAATGAAAATAATGGCTTGGTGTAAATTATATCTGACAGTTGTGGGTAGGGTCAATCTTATTAAGATGATCCTAATGCCACAATTATTGTATATTTTACATAACTCCCCTGTATGGATCTCATTACGCAATTTTTATTACATTAATGCACTTTTTAGGGACCTAATATGGCGGAAGGGTCGCTCAAGAATTAGATTAGAAATTCTACAGCGCGCAAAGCATGACGGCGGTCTGGCCCTACCCAACCCTTGGATATATTTTCTTGCCTCCCAATGTCAGCACTTTAAGGGGTGGGGGGAAATTATATCAAAGGGATCCAATGGATCGATTCTACAGGCACAGTTTGGACCATCTGTTTTATTCTCAGTATTGGAGGCAGGTCACTCTATGTTGGCGGGCAGGAATACGCCCACATATACACTAATGCGTAAAGTATGGGATAAAGTCCGAGCTATTAGAGATATGGGGGTTTGCACAATTTTTACACCTTTATGGGGGAATAAGGCACTTCCGGAATTCTTCTCTCTTCAAGGATTTGAGGGTTGGAAAGCAAGAGGCATCCTTTATGTCTCACAGTTGCTCCAGGAGGATGTATTTAAAACTTATCAACAGATCCAAGAGGAGTTTGAATTATCTCGAAATTCCCTCTATCAATACTTACAGATAAGACATGCTTTTGATGCCCAGAAGAAGGCGGTGGATTTGGCAATACACGCAGATGGGGTGTTGTCTGTTTTACATACCGGGAGTGTTACATCGGGGGTTATTTCACATATTTATCAGTTGTTGATCAGTAAATTTTTTGATAAATACCCCCTGATGGCTTCTAAAAAATGGGAAAGAGATATGGGTCCCATCTCTGAAGAACAATGGATAGATATTATGAAAGCAGTTTTGAATACTTCTCTTATTGAGGCTGGGCGCCTTTCTCAATTATATATTATCCATAGAGTATACAGGACTCCTAAATTTCTTTTTCATATTGGGGTAAGGAGTGACTCAAAATGCCCCAGATGCGCGGAAGAGGGGGCTGACCATATGCATATGTTGTGGTCCTGTCCACAGTTAACCACGTACTGGATGGATGTACTAAAGGTGATTCAGGAGGCCTATGGACCTGTGTTGCAAGGGACTCCTATGGAATGCGTTTTGGGATGTATTATGGACACCCCAACCTCTACTTTGGAGTGGTTGGCTATTTTAAGGTTGCTATATATATCTAGAAAACTAATTGCCCTACATTGGATACAAGGTGCCCCGCCGACTATGAGCGAATTCATTGCAAAAGTGAATAAAATGATTGTATTGGAAAAGGTTGTCTATGTAAAGCGCAAAACGCTTAAAAAATTTGAATCCATATGGGGACCATGGGTAGGGGTAATGGAATCTGTATTATAAAATTTATTCAGGGACTCTGTATGACTGCCAGCCTTTACACGGTATTGGGGTTATGTATATAGATGTGGGATAAGGAGAAGGGGGGAAATAGAGAGGATTAAATATCTGCCATATATTATATCTGTTTTGTATTATACATGCTTGTACATGATTAAGCTACTTGACATTTGGAAAATGATCTGTCCCATGTACCTTGTATTTTGTGAATAATGTATTCGATATTTGGTACAATTTCTATTTCATATACTATCTAATTTGGAATTTTGTGACGGTGCCTGGGGGGAGGGTTTTGGATAGGGTTTGTTTAGTATGTTTTGTACTATATAATTTTGAAACTTCAATAAAAAAAGTATCTGATTTTAAAAAAAACAAATGAATTTTGTAAAAAAAAAATGAAATTTGTAACTTTCACCTCTACTTTGCTTTAATTCCTGTGAAACGCCTAAAGGGTTAAAACACTTTATGAATGCTGTTTTGAGTACTTTGAGGGGTGCAGTTTTCAAAATGGGGTGATTTATGGGGACTGCCTAATATATAAGGCCCTCAAAGCCACTTCAGAACTGAACTGGTCCTTGTAAAAATCGCCTTTTGAAATTTTCTTGAAAATATGAGAAATCGCTGCTAAAGTTTTAAGTCTTGTAATGTCCTAGAAAAATAAAAGAATGTTCAAAAAATGATGCCAAACTAAAGTAGACATATGGGAAATGTTAACCAGTGACTATTTTGTGTGGTATTACTATCTGTTTTACAAGCAGATACATTTAAATTTAGAAAAATGCAAATTTTCTTCAAATCTTGGTGTTTTTTACAAATAAATATTAAATTTATCGACCAAATTTTTTCCCTAACATAAAGTACAATATGTCACGAGAAAACAATCTCAGAATCACTTGGATAGGCAAAAGCATTCTGGAGTTATTACCACATAAAGGGACACAGGTCAGATTTGAAAAATCGGCTTCGTCCTGAAGGCCAAAATAGGCTCAGTCCTGAAGGGGTTAAGGATAATTGGTGTTGAAAAAAATCTTTGTATACTTAACCGCCATTTGATTAACAAGGAATGTGATGGGGGAGGGACCCGTTGGTATGGACAGTTAGGTGTCATCTGTAAAAGCCGTGAACATTGACAGGTATTATTAATTATTAGACCATATTAAATTCTGCCGATAATTTCATAGATTCTTTTACTAATAATGGAACATTAATTCTTTTTTTATGTTCAGACCTTTAGGAAACCTGGTTTTTAGTGTAAATATCCAGTATGCTTCTCGTGATAAGATTTTATGTTTGATGTTCCCCCCTCTGGTTGGAGTTTTGACTTTTTCTATGGCATAACATCTCAGACTTATAATTGATCTATTATGGAAGGTTATGAAAAGTTTTGCAACATTAGTGATGTTAGTGAGGTTAGGATTTCTTATATAGCCCAAATGTTCTAGTATCCTAGCTTTAAATTTTCGGCTGGTGCAACCTACATACATTAGATTGCATTTGATGCACTCCACAATGTATATTACTGCCTCACTGTTGCAATTAATGTAAGTTTGAATTGAAAAATTTGTATTGTTATCTGAATCTCTGAAGTTCTTAGTAGGCTTAGCATATGAACAGATTTTGCATGGATGCGAGCCGCATTTAAAGAAACCCGTATATTGAAGCCATGTCAGTTTGGTAGTGTTTGAGGAAAATATAGAAAGAGACAACAGGTCACCTAAGGAAGGAGCTTTTCTGGATACAACACGGCAACCATCTTTCAAAATATCTGACAGGGCCTCGTCTTCCATTAAGATGGCTAAATTTTTATGGACGATTTTCTTGATTTCATTAAACTGACTACTGTGTTTTAACACCAAAGTAGGTACGTTTAGACCAGTATTTTTATTATTAGGTTTTGCCTCTAGAAGTAGATCTCGGGGCTTTTTTTCTACAATGGAGGTTGCTCTTTTGAGGGTCCATTCTGCATACCCTCTTTTGCGTAGTCTCCTACAAATTTGCTGTTGTTCCACCCGGTAATTGGGGTCATTACTACAATTTCTTTTTGCTCTGTACATTTCTCCCACTGGGATTGATGAGATGGTTTGTCTAGGGTGACCGCTTGTTGCATGCAAGATAGTGTTCCCTGAAATCGGCTTACGATATGTTTTAGTGTTGATTATTTCCCCTGCATGTCCTTTGAGTTCTAGGTCCAGAAACTGGATAGTATCTTTTTGTGAAGAATAGGTAAATTTCAAGTTGAGTTGGTTATTAAGATAATTGATGAAATTTGGGATATCTGACATATTGCCTTCCCATATAAATAGCAGGTCGTCTATATACCTTGCATACCAGTTAATAGATCTGCCAAAAGGATTATCACTAGAAAAAATGAAAAGTTCCTCCCACAACGCCATCACAAGACTTGCCAGAGAAGGGGAGAATTTAGCTCCCATTGATACTCACTTAAGTTGTAGGTAAAACAACCCATCGAACTGGAAGAAATTGTGTGTCATCAGGAAGACAAGGACCTCAAGTATATATGATTGTAGCTCATAGCTGTAAGTGCTGTGTTTAAAAAGATGATATTCTAGTGCCCTATGGGCTATTTCGTGTGGAATGCTGGTATAAAGTGAGGTCACATCACAGCTCAGCCATGCAAATTTATTTTCCCATCTTTTTTTGTGAAATGAGCATAAAACATCTCTGGTGTCACGTAAATGGCCCAGGGTTCTTAATGCAAGGGGTTTTAACAAGGAGTCTAGCCATTCAGATAGTTTTTCTGTGAATGATCCTATCCCTGATACTATGGGGCGCATAGGTGGGGGGGTTTATGCCTTTATGTGTCTTGGTCAATGCGTGCATGATTGGAATTGAGGGACATTGGACCATAATATATTCTGCTTGCTTACTTGTTAATACGCCACTACCTAAACCATCGTTTATCCGTTTGTTGAGCTTTTTTTGGAACATAGATGTTGGATTGCACGTTAGTTTTTTATATGTGTCTGTATCTGCTATTAGTTTCAAAATTTGGGTCTTATACATTTCCCTATCTAACACAGTGATACTGCCCCCTTTTCCCGACATCTTAATAATGATATCCTTATTATTTTTTAACGATTTTATTTGCCATATTCAGCTCATTAGAGATATTAAAGTTCTTATTACAACACTACGAATTTTTGTATAGTTGCTGGAGATCCTTTTCAATTGCCCATTGAAATCTGTCCATAGAGTCTATCCTGGATGCCAGAGGATGGAAGCTTGGATTTTTTGTGACAAAGTCCGGGGAAAAATGAATATTTCTTGTAGGAAGTTCTGGTTTCAGACTCTCTAAGCATTGGATTGCCCTATGTTCCTCAAACGATAGTAATCTATGGTCGTTGATATTTGTATTGGGTTCTTTGAGATTATAATCTTCGGAGTCTGTTGTCATTTGGGAGCGTGTTGTAGAAATGCCTCTTTACTGTTAAATTCCTTACAAATCGATTAATGTCCAGAAGTGTGTTGAAAGTATTGAACGTACGATTAGGGGCAAAATTGAGGCCCAACGAAAGAACCTTGACTTGTGTGGAGTTAGTTCGGATGAGGAAAGGTTGATCACATTAATGCTGGGTGTGGGTTCCTGCGGTTCCGTAGGCGACGGTTTTGTTCCTGATCTGTTTGGGTGATGTTTCCTACCGCCTCTCCTTCCCCGTTTTTTTACTTCCTTGACTTGCTGACTGATTGGTATCCTTGGGAATATAGGATCCTAGAGTTATCACTATCTGAGGCTTCATTTATTCCTTCGATTGAATCAGGTTCAGAGGAGCTAAAACTGACTCTGTTCAGACTGCTGCCGGATCTTCTCTCCTGTCTGCGATTTTTTAAGATGGGTCTCATTTTGTTGTGTACTTTGTCTCTTTTATTCCAATCATACACCTCCTTGTTTGCATAGTCCCTGAGGTCTCGTTGGAATTTATTTTTCTCAGTTTCAGCTATGGATTTATTTAATTTTTCCAAGTGTAGAGAAGTACGTTGTTCCAGTATAGTAAAGTCGGGTGAGCTGGAGGAAGCATTAATTTGTTATTTTAGAGCGGAAATGTCAGTTTCCAATTTCTGTCAATTTGGCCTCCTCTTGTCTGGTAATTAGTTCCATTAGTTTTATAGAACATTCTGTTAATATAAAATTCCAGTGTGTGCTGAATTCTTCAGAGTAGGTAAAAGTAGAACTTTTTCTTAAACGTAGACCCCTTGGGATCATTTGTTTTGTAATATAATTACGTAAAGTCGTCAGGTCCCACCATATCTTAGCCTCCTGTACTGATAGTTTCTCTAGATCATGGAACATTTCCTGTAATGCACGATCACCTCCTTCTGGAGTATCATAATTGCCAAACACTTGGGCGGCCATTTCCACTCTGGAACATTGTGTATCTTGAGACATGGTTATTACTTGTTGTATATATATATACAGTGAAGGAAATAAGTATTTGATCCCTTGCTGATTTTGTAAGTTTGCCCACTGTCAAAGACATGAGCAGTCTAGAATTTTTAGGCTAGGTTAATTTTATCAGTGAGAGATAGATTATATTTAAAAAAAAAAACAGAAAATCACATTGTCAAAATTAGATATATTTATTTGCATTGTGCACAGAGAAATAAGTATTTGATCCCCTACCAACCATTAAGAGTTCAGCCTTCTCCAGACCAGTTACATGCTCCAAATCAACTTGGTGCCTGCATTAAGACAGCTGTCTTAAATGGTCACCTGTATAAAAGACTCCTGTCCACAGACTCAATTAATCAGTCTGACTCTAACCTCTACAACATGGGCAAGACCAAAGAGCTTTCTAAGGATGTCAGGGACAAGATCATAGACCTGCACAAGGCTGGAATGGGCTACAAAACCATAAATAAGACGCTGGGTGAGAAGGAGACAACTGTTGGTGCAATAGTAAGAAAATGGAAGACATTCAAAATGACTTTCAATCGACATCGATCTGGGGCAACATGCAAAATCTCACCTCGTGGGGTATCCTTGATCCTGAGGAAGGTGAGAGCTCAGCCGAAAACTACACCGGGGGAACTTGTTAATGATCTCAAGGCAGCTGGGACCACAGTCACCAAGAAAACCATTGGTAACACATTACGCCGTAATGGATTAAAATCCTGCAGTGCCCGCAAGGTCCCCCTGCTCAATAAGGCACATGTACAGGCCCGTCTGAAGTTTGCAAATGAACATCTGGATGATTCTGAGAGTGATTGGGAGAAGGTGCTGTGGTCAGATGAGACTAAAATTGAGCTCTTTGGCATTAACTCAACTCGCCGTGTTTGGAGGAAGAGAAATGCTGCCTATGACCCAAAGAACACCGTCCCCACTGTCAAGCATGGAGGTGGAAACATTATGTTTTGGGGATGTTTCTCTGCTTAGGGCACAGGACTACTTCACCGCATCAATGGTAGAATGGATGGAGCCATGTACCGTCAAATCCTGAGTGACAACCTCCTTCCCTCCACCAGGACATTAAAAATGGCTCGTGGCTGGGTCTTCCAGCACGACAATGACCCGAAACATACAGCCAAGGCAACAAAGGAATTGCTCAAAAAGAAGCACATTAAGGTCATGGAGTGGCCTAGCCAGTCTCCAGACTTTAATCCCATCAAAAACTTATGGAGGGAGCTGAAGATCCGAGTTGCCAAGCGACAGCCTCGAAATCTTAATGATTTACAGATGATCTGCAAAGAGGAGTCGGCCAAAATTCCATCTAACATGTGTGCAAACCTCATCATCAACTACAAAAAAACGTCTGACTGCTTTGCTTGCCAACAAGGGTTTTGCCACCAAGTATTAAGTCTTGTTTGCCAAAGGGATCAAATACTTATTTCTCTGTGCACAATGCAAATAAATATATATAATTTTGACAATGAGATTTTCTGTTTTTTTTTATATAATCTATCTCTCACTGGTAAAATTAACCTAGCCTAAAAATTATAGACTGTTCATGTCTTTGACAGTGGGCAAACTTACAAAATCAGCAAGGGATCAAATACTTATTTCCTTCACTGTATATATATATATAACCGAAATTCTAGTTAAGTTTTAAAAATTTGTATTTTAAAGCCAGAAGAAAAAATATATATATAAAGAAAAATTGTTGTACTTTAATAACTCTGTGAGTATATTAGTATGTTATAGAACTCTTTAACATTCGGGATATGGTCAAAATACAATTGTGCTTTTGTATTGTGAACCCTATATAACGGGCAGTAGGTGTGCACGGATGGATGCAGCCGTATAGCTATACAAACAAACAGTGGGAGGGATCCTCCAGCTCACCTTGATGCAAGTTTTAGACAGAAGAAAAATGGGCAAAAGTAGATGGTCCAGCACAGTCAAGTTTAAAACAGAACGTAGTTCCAATTTTATTTGGATGGTTAAAACAAGATCATTCCCGAATGCAAGGGTGAAAATGTAGGTAAAGTGCCTACGCGTTTCAGATGTATACCACGTTCTTCCTCATGGCTTTAATGCTAACAACTATTTGTAAGAACGAGGTTTATATCCGTTGCCAACAGGTGAAAATTAGTGCTGTCACAGCAAGGTGGTGCTGTCCAGCAGAGTAGTGTTGAACTAAGGAGACGCCTATAGAACATCGGCAGTCTATAAATAAAAGCTATCCAGCACAGTGGAGCTGTCTATCAAAAGTGGTGCTGAAACAGAGAGCCGGCGATAGAACATCACTGCTCTAATAGTAAGTTGTGTACTTACAGCATTGTTTGATAGATAGTTATCAATGATAGGATGAGGGATAACAATGATCCAATTTTATCCTTGAGTAGTGGATAGAGTATTAATGCTTATTTTTGTTTATTAGGCTGTCGGATATGAACCTCTGCAATACTCACATCGAGATATTAAAACATAAATAGACGCTAAAAAATACATCATTTAAACAGTTTAAGACAATACATGAATACATGAACTGGAAAAAAGGGAATTATATACTGGTTTTTAAAGGTAATTTTAGAGCATAACACTTCCCTCTAAAAAGCATGGGACAACAATAACAGTCCATAAGTTTTTGGAAAGGGCTCTTCAGCTCCTTTGCTTTGGGAAAATAGTTACTAGCTGCCAGACTCCAGCCATCCCTTAATAAGTGGATTTCCACGCCGTTGCATCCACTCCACCACTGAGGACCCTGTGTGGTAACAATCCTGAATCTTTTTGGAGAACTGTTGCCTACTAGGCACAGGTAACCCTTTATAACGACTCAGAAAAAATAATTGTGTTAACCATTTAAGATTACATTGATAATAAACATCAATTTAAACTATATAAGCAATATACCCATAAGCTCCATAATTCTAGGCACCCAAGGGGCCTTACAATAGAATACACTTGTTATGCTACTTTTTACCATAAAATGGGGGTTTGCCATACAGCACAGGCAAGGGGGGCATGTTATTTTGTTTCATTTTTGAGGGGTTAACACCCGACGGAAACCTCAGACGGAATCCCTCAACGGAAGGGCAGCGGTGATGTGAATAGTGTCGTCTTTTTCTTTATTTTCTATTTGTACATTATACCTGAGATAAATAACTATGTCCCTAGTGTGTTATACATATTAGGCTGGGTTCACACGACCTATTTTCAGACGTAAACGAGGCGTATTATGCCTCGTTTTATGTCTGAAAATAGGGCTACAATACGTCGGCAAACATCTGCCCATTCATTTGAATGGGTTTGCCGACGTACTGTGCAGACGACCTGTTATTTACGCGTCGTCGTTTGACAGCTGTCAAACGACGACGCGTAAAAATACAGCCTCGTCAAAAGAAGTGCAGGACACTTCTTTGGACGTTTTTGGAGCTGTTTTCTCATAGACTCCAATGAAAACAGCTCCAAAAATGGACGTAAAAAACGCCGCGAAAACGGCGCGAAAAACGCCGCGAAAAATGCGAGTTGGTCAAAAAACGTCTGAAAAGCAGGGTCTGTTTTCCCTTGAAAACAGCTAAAGAGGAAGAACCCTGAGGACACATAGCCATGAAACGCAGAAAACACCCCACTGGGCACGATTCCCCCTCATGAATTTTGGTCAAACAAATCTCAAAACCTTTTCCCTTCCTGTCAGTTTTGGAATGATACAACATTATTCTCAACACACCATCCCGAAAAACCACATCGGTTAAATGAATACCGCCCTGCCCCCTTTTTGAGGGACTAGCCAATTCGCCAACCCGAAAAGCCCCATAGAAAGCCCAAGAAAAAGCCAATTGAAACAACAACCTGTTAAGGATCTGCCAGGCACAGCTTCTGTATCCACGCCCATAGGTAATCAGTCTGCACCTGCTTCTATGTCTGTGAGACTGGCCACAGCCTGGCCAGACGGAGCTAGCTCCCACCCTCTGTCTATTTATACCTGCCTTTCCTCTTCCTCCTTGCTTGTGATTCTTCTCATTTTGTTTCCTGGCCCTGCTGCAGCTTCTTGCACCATTTGACCCTGCTTCATATTGACCCTGGCTTACTGACTACTCTCCTGCTCTGCGTTTGGTACCTCGTACACTCCTGGTTTGACTCGGCTTGTTCACTACTCTCCTGCTCTGCGTTTGGTACCTCGTACACTCCTGGTTTGACTCGGCTCGTTCACCACTCTTGTTGCTCACGGTTTTGCCGTGGGCAACTGCCCCTTTTCCCTTGCTTCTGTGTACCCTTGTCTGTTTGTCTGTCGTGCACTTATTGAGCGTAGGGACCGTCAGTCGCCCAGTTGTACCCCGTCGCCTAGGGCGGGTCGTTGCAAGTAGGCAGGGACTGAGTGGCGGGTAGATTAGGGCTCACTTGTCTGTTTCCTTACCCCCATCATTACACAACCTCTCATAATCTGAATGGGATATCCTGCGCAACTGAGAAAAAAGTCCCTCCAACATTGCAAAAGACACGCTTATCCTTCCCGTCATGTCCTTTCTGAAAACCCTGCAGAGCACGCCGTGTCAAATAAATGCTTAGTAACATCCATACAACCAATTAACTTAAAGGAAAGTGCCGCTACTGACTTAACAACAGAGGAAACTGAAGACCCACTCTCCATAAGAGATAACAAAAACAAAACATCCCCCTAAGGCACTAAACGGACTCCCTTGACTACACCACAAATCCTCCAGCCGGAACCATCTCACCCTGATCTTGTTATAAGCATCCGACGTAGCAGGGGCCAGCGAACATTTCGCCCACCATATCAGACGAGCAACACCACCCTCCAAAGGTGTTCGGGGCAAGAAGCCGGATCCCTCTCCGCCTCTGGAGCTAGCCGACGGAAATGATCCCACTGCAACCGAGATAAAGCATCCGCAATGTCATTGCAAACACCGGGAACATGATGAGCCCTAAATAGAATGTTCCACCTCAAGCACAGTAGGACCAACTGGCGTAACACTGTGATCACCGGGGGGGAATTGGCGGACAAACTATTAATAGCGCACACGACTGCCATGTTATCACAGTGAAAAACCACTGACCGATAGGACAAAAGGTGTCCCCAAATTTCCACCGCAACTAGAATGGGAAACAACTCCAGAAAACAAAGGTTACCTGTCAAACCACACTCCCTCCACCCTAGTGGCCAAGTACGAACACACCATTTCCCCTGAAAGTACGCTCCGAAACCGATAGAACCAGAAGCATCAGTACACAATTGTATCTCCACATTCGAAAGTCCCGCTGCAATCCATAATCATCTGCCGTTATATTCTACCAAAAAGGAAACCCAAACCCTCAAATCCGCCTTATGCTCCTTGCCAAGGCAAATAAAATGGTGGGGACTTCTAACACCAGCAGTTGCTTGCGCCAAGCGCCTACAAAAAAAAACCGGCCCATAGGCATAATTCTATAGGCAAAATTGAGTTTCCCCATTAAAGATTGCAGGAGCCGCAGGGTGATTTTTGTTTTCACCAGAGCCGCCTGCACCGTTGCCCACAGATCAACAAGTTTTGCCTCCGGCAACCTACATTCCATTGCCTGGGAATCAATTTAATTTCCCAAAAAAAAGAGCGTCGTGGTTTGTCCCTCCGTTTTTTCAAACGCCAACGAAACCCCAAAGTCATCAAAAACATCAATCACAGCCTGTAAATATTGCACACGACGGCCGAGCCGCAGGGCCGACACAAAAGAAGTCATCCAAATAATGAATCACTGCTTTAGAGCCGGCTCGTTCATGGACCACCCACTCCAAAAATGTGCTGAAGGCTTCGAAATAGGCACAAGAAATAGAGCACCCCATAGGAAGGCACCTATCAATATAAAAAAGGCCATCAAACGAGCACCCCAGCAAGTGCATGGATTCTGGGTGCACTGGCAAAAGGCGAAACGCAGACTCCACATCCACCTTAGCCATCAGCGCCCCCTGCCCCGCCGTCCTAACCAAACGAACCACCTCATCAAATGACGTATAGGAAACCCGCGTCAAAGACTCATCAATATCATCATTCACCGAAGAGCCCTTCGGATAAGATAAATGATGTATAAGCCGAAATTTTCCCGCCTCCTTCTTGGGGACAACCCCCAGCGTGGAGACACGCAAATTGGAAATAGGAACATTAGAAAAGGGGCCTAACATTCTACCCAACAAAACTTCCTTCCACAACTTGTCTTGTACCACTTCTGGATGATCCCGCACCGAACGCAGATTATTAGCCATCAAAAGAAAAAACACCACCGGGGAGAACAGAATCCTAAATCCATCCCCAAAACCGTTCAATAACAGCTGCGCCTTCTCCCTGTTGGGGTACATCTTTAGCCAAGGCGTCATAGCGTCGAGGTTCACTGGACTCACCCCCTTTAGCAGGACGATCCCCTGGCTTTGTCGTGTCTCCTCGTGCCCGCTTAAAACACTTTAAGACGGGGTGGTTACCACCCCTACACCCGGCACATTCGTGTCTATAGACACAATTAGTTCCCGATTTACAGGTGCTCTCGTTGTAGAGCCAGCAGACCCCTTTTTTTTAAAACTCCCAAATGAACCCGCTCATCTAGACCCGCCGAGTTAGGACTGAAAGGGTTATGCAAACCCGCGACTTCAACACGCCCCCTCCTGACCAGCCCCCTTTGGTGTAGTCATAAGGCGCATCCAAAGGCTTATGTCCTTATGATCCCACCACAGGGATGACTGAACCGCCATACGCTGACGAAACTGCTCGTCATATTTAAGCCAAGCAGTTCCCCCATACGTTCTATAAGCCTCCCAAATAGAATCTGGTAGCCTAATAATACGCTGAGCAGCAGCGCCATTGTGTGGTCAATGCAGGGAAATGCACACTATGTCTATTATATATTTTAGAAAGTTTGTTTGAAGCCCGATTGTGATACGCTAAACAGCAGCACCATCGTGTGGTCAATGCTGAGAAATCTCACTAAATTGAATGTAATGCAGGCAGCCTAGTGATACGCTGAGCAGCAGCACCATCGTGTGGTCAATGCAGGGAAATGCACACTATATCTATTTATTATATATTTTAGAAAGTTTGTTTGAAGCCCGATAGTGATACTCTAAGCAGCAGCGCCATCGTGTGGTCAATGCTGAGAAATCTCACTAAATTGAATGTAATGCAGGCAGCCCTAGTGATACGCTTAGCAGCAGCGCCATAGTGTGGTCAATGCAGGGAAATGCACACTATATCTATTATATATTTTAGAAAGTTTGTTTGAAACCCGATTGTGATACGCTAAGCAGCAGCGCCATCGTGTGGTCAATGCTGAGAAATCTCACTAAATTTAATTTTCTACAGGTAGTCTAGTAATACGCTGAGCAGCAGCGCCATTTTGTGGTCAATGCAGGGAAATGCACACTATATCTATTATATATTTTAGAAAGTTTGTTTGAAGCCCGATTGTGATACGCTAAGCAGCAGCGCCATCGTGTGGTCAATGCTGAGAAATCTCACTAAATTGAATGTAATGCAGGCAGCCTAGTGATACGCTGAGCAGCAGCGCCATCGTGTGGTCAATGCAGGGAAATGCACACTATATCTATTTATTATATATTTTAGAAAGTTTGTTTGAAGCCCGATTGTGATACGCTAAGCAGCAGCGCCATCTTGTGGTCAATGCTGAGAAATCTCACTAAATTGAATGTAATGCAGGCAGCCCTAGTGATACGCTTAGCAGCAGCGCCATAGTGTGGTCAATGCAGGGAAATGCACACTATATCTATTATATATTTTAGAAAGTTTGGTTGAAGCCCGATTGTGATACACTAAGCAGCAGCGCCATTGTGTGGTCAATGCTGAGAAATCTCACTAAATTGAATGTAAGGCAGGAAGCCTAGTGATACGCTGAGCAGCAGTGTCATCATGTGGTTAATGCTGGGTAATGCACACTAAATCTATATATTATATATTTTACAAAGTTTGTTTGAAGCCCGATTGTGATACGCTAGGCAGCAGCGCCATCGTGTGGTCAATGCTGAGAAATCTCACTAAATTGAATTTTCTACAGGTAGCCTAGTAATACGCCGAGCAGCAGCGCCATTTTGTGGTCAATGCAGGAAATGCACACTATATCTATTATATATTTTAGAAAGTTTGTTTGAAGCCCGATTGTGATACGCTAAGCAGCAGCGCCATCGTGTGGTCAATGCTGAGAAATCTCACTAAATTGAATGTAAGGCAGGCAGCCTAGTGATACGCTGGGCAGCAGCGCCATCGTGTGGTCAATGCAGGAAATGCACACTATATCTATTATATATTTTAGAAAGTTTGTTTGAAGCCCGATTGTGATACGCTAAGCAGCAGCGCCATCGTGTGGTCAATGCTGAGAAATCTCACTAAATTGAATGTAATGCAGGCAGCCTAGTGATACGCTGAGCAGCAGCGCCATCGTGTGGTCAATGCAGGGAAATGCACACTATATCTATTTATTATATATTTTAGAAAGTTTGTTTGAAGCCCGATTGTGATACGCTAAGCAGCAGCGCCATCTTGTGGTCAATGCTGAGAAATCTCACTAAATTGAATGTAATGCAGGCAGCCCTAGTGATACGCTTAGCAGCAGCGCCATAGTGTGGTCAATGCAGGGAAATGCACACTATATCTATTATATATTTTAGAAAGTTTGTTTGAAGCCCGATTGTGATACGCTAAGCAGCAGCGCCATTGTGTGGTCAATGCTGAGAAATCTCACTAAATTGAATGTAAGGCAGGAAGCCTAGTGATACGCTGAGCAGCAGTGCCATCATGTGGTTAATGCTGGGTAATGCACACTAAATCTATATATTATATATTTTACAAAGTTTGTTTGAAGCCCGATTGTGATACGCTAGGCAGCAGCGCCATCGTGTGGTCAATGCTGAGAAATCTCACTAAATTGAATTTTCTACAGGTAGCCTAGTAATACGCCGAGCAGCAGCGCCATTTTGTGGTCAATGCAGGAAATGCACACTATATCTATTATATATTTAAGAAAGTTTGTTTGAAGCCCGATTGTGATACGCTAAGCAGCAGCGCCATCGTGTGGTCAATGCTGAGAAATCTCACTAAATTGAATTTTCTACAGGTAGCCTAGTAATACGCCGAGAAGCAGCGCCATTTTGTGGTCAATGCAGGAAATGCACACTATATCTATTATATATTTTAGAAAGTTTGTTTGAAGCCCGATTGTGATACGCTAAGCAGCAGCGCCATCGTGTGGTCAATGCTGAGAAATCTCACTAAATTGAATGTAAGGCAGGCAGCCTAGTGATACGCTGGGCAGCAGCGCCATCGTGTGGTCAATGCAGGAAATGCACACTATATCTATTATATATTTTAGAAAGTTTGTTTGGAGCCCGATTGTGATACGCTAAGCAGCAGCGCCATCGTGTGGTCAATGCTGAGAAATCTCACTAAATTGAATGTAAGGCAGGCAGCCTAGTGATACACTGAGCAGCAGTGCCATCGTGTGGTCAATGCAGGAAATGCACACTATATCTATATATTATATATTTTAGAAAGTTTGTGTGAAGCCCGATTGTGATATGTTACGCAGCAGCGCCATCGTGTGGTCAATGCTGAGAAATCTCACTAAATTTAATGTAAGGCAGGCAGCCTAGTGATACGCTGAGCAGCAGCGCCATCATGTGGTCAATGTTGTGAAATCTCACTAAATTGGATGTAATGCAAGCAGCCTAGTGATACGCTGAGCAGCAGCACCATCGTGTGGTCAATGCTGGGAAATGCAAACTATATCTATATATTCTATATTTTAGAAAGTTTGTTTGAAGCCCGATTGTGATACGCTAAGCAGCAGCGCCATCGTGTAGTCAATGCTGAGAAATATCACTAAATTGGATGTAATGCGGGCAGCCTAGTGATACGCTTAGCAGCAGCGCAATCGTGTGGTCAATGCAGGGAAATGCACACTATATCTATATATTATATATTTTAGAAAGTTTGTTTGAAGACCGATTATGATACGCTAAGCAGCAGCGCCATCGTGTGTTCAATGCTGAGAAATCTCACTAAATTGAATGTAAGGCAGGCAGCCTAGTAATATTCTGAGCAGCAGTGCCATCGTGTGGTCAATGCAGGAAATGCACACGATATCTATATATTATATATTTTAGAACGTTTGTGTGAAGCCCGATTGTGATATGTTAAGCAGCAGCGCCATCGTGTGGTCAATGCTGAGAAATCTCACTAAATTTAATGTAAGGCAGGCAGCCTAGTGATACGCTGAGCAGCAGCGCCATCGTGTGGTCACTGCTGGGAAATGCATACTATATCTATATATTATATATTTTAGAAAGTTTGTTTGACGACCGATTTTGATACGCTAAGCAGCAGCTCCATCGTGTGGTCAATGCTGAGAAATCTCACTAAATTGAATGTAATGTAGGCAGCCTAGTGATGCGCTGAGCAGCAGTGCCATCGTGTGGTCAATGCTGGGAAATGTGCACTATATCTATATATTATATATTTGATAAAGTTTGTTTGAAGCCCGATTGGGATATGCTAAGCAGCATCGCCATCGTGTGGTCAATGTTGAGAAATCTTACTAAATTGAATGTAAGGCTGGCAGCCTAGTGATACGCTGGGCAGCAGTGCCATCGTGTGGTCAATGCAGGAAATGCACACGATATCTATATATTATATATTTTAGAACGTTTGTGTGAAGCCCGATTGTGATATGTTAAGCAGCAGCGCCATCGTGTGGTCAATGCTGAGAAATCTCACTAAATTTAATGTAAGGCAGGCAGCCTAGTGATACGCTGAGCAGCAGCGCCATCGTGTGGTCAATGTTGGGAGATGCGCTCTATATATTATATATTTGATAAAGTTTGCTTGAAGCCCGATTGGGATATGCTAAGCAGCATCGCCATCGTGTGGTCAATGTTGAGAAATCTCACTAAATTGAATGTAAGGCAGGCAGCCTAGTGATACGCTGGGCAGCAGTGCCATCGTGTGTTCAATGCAGGAAATGCACACTATATCAATATATTATATATTTTAGAAAGTTTGTGTGAAGCCCGATTGTGATATGTTAAGCAGCAGCGCCATCGTGTGGTCAATGTTGGGAAATGCACACTACATCTATATTATATATTTTAGAAAGTTTGTTTGAAGCCCGATTGTGAAACGCTAAGCAGCAGTGCCATCGTGTGGTCAATGCTGAGAAATCTCACTAAATTTAATGTAAGGCAGGCAGCCTAGTGATACGCTGAGCAGCAACACCATAGTGTGGTCAATGCTGGGAAAAGTACACTATATCTATATATTATATATTTTAGAAAGTTTGTTTGAAGCCCGATTGTGATACGCTAAGCAGCAGCGCCATCGTGTGGTCAATGCTTAGAAATCTCACTAAATTGTATGTAATGCAAGCAGCCTAGTGATACGCTGAGCAGCAGCGCCATTGTGTGGTCAATGCTGAGAAATCTGACTAAATTGGATGTAATGCAGGCAGCCTAGTGATCCGCTGAACAGCAGCGCCATCGTGTGGTCAATGCACACTATATCTATATATTATATATTTTAGAAAGTTTGTTTGAAGCTCGATTGTGATACGCTAAGCAGCAGCGCCATCGTGTGGTCAATGCTGAGAAATCTCACTAAATTGAATGTAATGCGGGCAGCCTAGTGATACTCTGAGCAGCAGCGCCATCGTGTGGTCAATGCTGGGAAATGCACACTACATCTATATTATATATTTTAGGAAGTTTGTTTGAAGCCCGATTGTGATACGCTGAGCAGCAGCACCATCGTGTGGTCAATGCTGAGAAATCTCACTAAATTGAATGTAAGGCAGGCAGCCTATTGATATGCTGAGCAGCAGTGCCATTGTGTGCTCAATGCAGGAAATGCACACTATATCTATATTTTATATATTTTAGAAAGTTTGTGTGAAGCCCGATTGTGATATGTTAAGCAGCAGCGCCATCGTATGGTCAATGCTGAGAAATCTCACTAAATTGAATGTAATGCAGGCAGCCTAGTGATACGCTGAGCAGCAGCGCAATCGTGTGGTCAATGCAGGGAAATGCACACTATATCTATTTAATATATATTTTAGAAAGTTTGTTTGAAGCCCGATTGTGATACGCTAAGCAGCAGCGCCATCGTGTGGTCAATGCTGAGAAATCTCACTAAATTGAATGTAAGGCAGGCAGCCTAGTGATACGCTGGGCAGCAGCACCATCGTGTGGTCAATGCTGGGAAATGTACACTATATCTATATATTATATATTTTAGAAAGTTTGTTTGAAGCCCGATTGGGATATGCTAAGCAGCAGCGCCATCATGTGGTCAAGGCTGAGATGTCTCACTAAATTGAATGTAATGCAGGCAGCCTAGTGATACGCTGAGCAGCAGTGCCATCGTGTGGTCAATGCTGGGAAATGCACACTATATCTATTATATATTTTAGAAAGTTTGTTTGAAGCCCGATTGTGATACGCTAAGCAGCAGCGCCATCGTGTGGTCAATGCTGAGAAATCTCACTAAATTTAATGTAAGGCAGGCAGCCTAGTGATACGGTGAGCAGCAGCGCCATCGTGTGGTCAATGCTGGGAAATGCACACTATATCTATTATATATTTTAGAAAGTTTGTTTGAAGCCCGATTGTGATACGCTAAGCAGCAGCGCCATCGTGTGGTCAATGCTGAGAAATCTCACTAAATTTAATGTAAGGCAGGCAGCCTAGTGATACGCTGAGCAGCAGCGCCATCGTGTGGTCAATGCTGGGAAATGCACATTATATCTATATATTACATATTTTAGAAAGTTTGTTTGACGACCGATTGTTACATAGTTACATAGTTACATAGTTTGTACGGTTGAAAAAAGACACATGTCCATCAAGTTCAACCAATGGATGGGAAAGGGGAATTGGAATGGGAAAGGGGAAGTAAAAAATTTCTATACATAGGAGCTAATATTTTTTTGTTCTAGGAAATTATCTAACCCTTTTTTAAAGCCATCTACTGTCCCTGCTGTGACCAGCTCCTGCGGTAGGCTATTCAATAGATTCACAGTTCTCACAGTAAAGAAGGCTTGTCGCCTCTGCAGGTTGAACCTTTCTTTTTCCAGACGGAGGGAGTGCCCCCTTGTTTTTTGAGGGGGTTTTACATGGAATAGGATTTCACCATATTTTTTTGTATGTGCCATTCATATATTTATATAAGTTAATCATGTCCCCCCTTAGTCGTCTTTTCTCAAGGCTAAATAGGTTTATAGTTCTTTTTTTTTTTTTTTAATTCTTTATTTTCATGGCTAACAGCCAAATTTTTTACAGTAAAAAAGAATACAGATACGCATACATAAGGGAGGGTGAAATACATGTACAAGGTTAGGAATGCATTGAATTGAGTGACATAACCAAAATTTAACCACGTGTAGCAACCTCGTCATTTCTAGAAAATACTGCTATATACTCCCCCCCCTGTGCACACAAGAGATGATACAAGACAAAATGAGGGAGGAAAAGATGAAGAATGGGCAAGGGGGTGGAGGGGTAGCTGCTCCCCCCGGGACATCTCCCCTCCTCCAGACTGCGTCCAATATGGACTATTCACCAATGCCCGTCTGTCCCAGAATGTCTTTGTAGGAGTCGGAGTCCTGAAATATAATCCAAGGAGCCCAAGTGTGGCAGAATCTGGCATGATTATCATGAATGCTCGAGGTCAGGTCCTCCATGTGCATTATATTGTTGACCTTGGAGACCCAGAGGGACAGAGTGGGAGGAGAGGAATTCTTCCATCACAAGGGAATGCAGTGCTGCGCCGCCATCACTAGATAGTGAAGCAGGGAGAGTTTGTAGGTGTTTGCTGGGGTGTCACAGTGATGGAGGAGGAAGAAAGCCACATCCATAGTAAAGCTGGTATCAGTTACCTCGCAAATCACCTTTTTAACCCCATCCCAGAATTCTGAATGTGTGGAGGAGGGTACCATTGTCCAATCCACATCTCCAGCAGAGAGGTGATACGTTCGGAAAAATCAGATGCAGGCGAACCGGGGTCCTATACCAATGCGAGAGTAGTTTAAAACTAGCCTCTTGGTAGCTCGAGCTAATTGAGGTTTTATGGGCAAGAGAGAGAATACGAGAGCATTGGTTTGTGGTTAGGGTAATTCCCAGATCCGACTCCCATTCAGAAACGTAACCAGGCGCTGGGAGGTAAGGCGGGTTCAGGAGGAGGTGATAGATCGTGGACAATGAATGGCGAACCGGCTCAGAGCCAACGCACAAGTCTTCCAGTGGAGACCTAGGAGCTAGGAATAGCTCAGAGGGTGGTAAAGAGGAGTAGAAATGGCGGAGTTGAAATATGCGCCAGTAACCCAAAGGAAGGAGTTCAGGCATCTGTGTCAACTCCTCAAGGGAGAGCCACTCCGAATTCTTCAGAAAGTGCTCTGCCCTAAATACACCCAGCGCCGCCCAGGACTTGAACACCAAGTCACTCAGTCCCGAGGCAAAAGATGGGTTCCCCAGGATCGGAGACATGGGGGAGCAGAGAGGCAGGAGGTGTGAACGGACCGCTGCAAGGGCACAACATTTGAGCGTGGGACCGATCGTGGGGTGATGATGTAGGGATGTGAGAAGTCCGCGTTTCAGCCATGGAGATACTTCGAGAGGGACCGTCGAAAAGTTTTGTTCAATACCTACCCATGCCTTAAAAGGGGCGTGCCTACACCAATCCACTACGCGCACTAAGTGAGTTGCGTTGTAATACGCGCGAATGTCAGGAAGAGCCAGTCCTCCCGACACAGAAGCAAACGACTAAGGCGTGGATGCTTGCCATTAGAGACAAAAGATATTTGTATGGAGTTGATCGCTTTAAAGAATGATGGTGGCATTGCTATAGGAAGGGCCTGGAATAAGTAGAGTAGTCGAGGTAGGATATTCATTTTAAAAATAGTACATCGGCCCATCAACGCAAATGTGCCTCCCGACCACCTAGCACAGTCCGCCTTAATCTCAGTAAGAAACCTCGGAAAGTTAAAGTTAAATATTCCCTTTAAATCTGCCGGGATATACACTCCCAGGTACTTGAGCGCCACCGAGTTCCATTTAAAACTAAAGGATTGTTCTAGCGTAGATAGAATGGGGGCGGGGAGGGAGACATTCATGGCCTCTGATTTGGCAAAGTTTATTTTAAAATTGGAAAGGCTGGAGAAGCGACAAAACTCCTGCATCAGATTCGGGAGAGAAGTGATTGGGTTGGTCAGGAAAAACAAAAGGTCGTCTGCATATGCTGCCACCTTATTGACATGGGAGCCCTCCCCTAGGCCCTGAATGTCCTGATTGGTACGAACATGCCTTAGAAACGGTTCCAAGGTCAGGATAAAAATCAGGGGAGAGAGTGGGCAGCCCTGGTGTGTCCCATTATGGATGGCAAATTCTTCAGAGAGAATGCCATTCACTCGGACCCTCGCCGAGGGGCAAGAATACAAAGACATGATCCAACTCATCATCTGAGGGCCCAGGCCAAGTCGGAGAAGTGTTTCCTCCATGTATGTCCAATTGACTCTGTCAAAAGCTTTTTCAACGTCAGTTGACAAGAGCATCAGTGGAACCTGGGACAACTTAGCCTTATGTATAAGGTTGATCGCTTTCGTGGTGTTGTCTCGGGCCTCTCTGCCCACCATGAACCCCGCCTGGTCAAGGTGAATGACCCCACTGAGCAACGGAGCCAAACACATTGCCAAAATCTTCGCGAAGAGTTTAATGTCTGTGTTGAGAAGCGAAATCGGCCTGTAGCTAGCACACTGAGAAGGGTCTTTCTCTAATTTGGGAATCACAGCAATGTGGGCCCTGAGTGTGTCTGGTGGAACGCGAGCTGAGGAGGAGAAGGAGTTCAAGGATGCTAGAAAATGTTGGCTAAGGGTAGCGGTGTATTTTTTATAGTAGGGGAGTGTGAACCCGTCAGGTCCCGGGGCCTTACCATTAGCGAAGCTCCTAAGTGCATCCGCTAGTTCTGGTGGAGAGATTGGAGCCTCCAATGCGCCTAGTACCTCCTCTGACAAAGAAGGCATACCTGAGTCTGCAATGTAGTTTTTGATACGTGTTTGGAAGTTGTTCGCCGTCGTGGCCGGATTGGTGGAATCTGTGTTATATAGGGAGGCATAAAAGTCGCGGAACTGTGAGGCTATGTCTAATGGCAAGTTAGCCCGAGTAGTGGGGGATGTTGCAATAAAGGGTACGTAGGTACGCGCTTGTTGAAGTCTCAGTGCTCTGGCCAGAGACCTGCTACATTTGTTCCCATATTCGTAGAAGTGGCGCTTGCATTTCGAGAGGGTAGCTTTGGCCTTAGACAATAATAGGATACGGAGCTCTTCTCGTTTCTGGAGTAACGCGACTTTACATGCTAATTCATGGGAACGCTTGTGAGTAGACTCTAAAACCCTAATTTCCGATAGAAGCCGAGCAGTGGTCTCCGCACGCTCCCTTTTTAATCGAGCCCCGTGTTTAATAAAGGTGCCACGTACAACACACTTGTGCGCCTCCCACAGTACCCGTGGGTTTGTGTCTGCAGGGGTATTGGCCGTGAAGTATTCTTCAAGTGTACGCTGCACGTCTGAAGAAACCAAGGAGTCATTAAGAAGCAACGGATTGAACTTCCACTGGGATTGGTGTAATATCGGGGCCTGCAATGTTAAGGATAGAGTGACAAGGGCATGATCTGAGAAAGAGATTGAGTCAATATCGACGGCCTGTAAAATTGGGAGTGAGCAATGTTTGACAAATATTAGATCGAGTCTGGAGTAAGTGTCATGGACGGATGAGTAAAAAGAAAAATCTTTATCACCCGGATGTAATAGGCGCCATGTGTCCACAAAATTATGCTCGTGGAACGCTCGTTTAATACGGCGCAGTTGGGAATGCGGGATTGACGATGTCCCCTTTGAGACATCCATGGTGGGCTCCAATGCGACATTGAAGTCACCTCCCAGGACAATGGTGCCCTCCCCAAACTCCTCTAGCTCATCCAAAAAGCCAAACAGAGCTGAACCTTGACCCACATTGGGTAGGTAGAAGGAAGCAAAGGTGTAGATCTGCGAATTAATGCTGCCCTTGAGTAGTAGCTTTCGCCCCATCCCATCACTGCGAGAGTCCAGAAATTCCCATGGAAGAGTACGAGACAGGAGGATACTCGTCCCCCTAGATTTCGGATCAGGAGAGAAACTATGATAGGCGTGTGGAAACCAAAGATTAGACATCTTAAAAGGTTTTTGTTCACTGAGGTGCGTTTCCTGTAGGAAAGCTACATGTAAGTGTCTACCTTTCAACATGTTGAGCAAAATGGATCGCTTCCCGAGACTATGCAACCTCTTGACATTCAACGAGCCTATCCGAAGGTCAGTCTGGGAGTGGCGGGCCATGTCCCCGATAGGTGATGAAAAAAATTAATAAAAAGAGGGGGGGGGGGAGACAAAGAGGGGTAGGTGGAAAGACCAGAGAGAAAAAGGAAAATTGACAGAGAAAGAGAAAAGGACCCAAAGGCCGACACCCACTCGGCAAGAAAAGAGGAGAAAGGGGGGATAGGAGAGGGTATGAGGAGGAGGGGAAGGGGAAAGAGGGTGGAGAGAGGAAAGAGATAAGTGAGAGATTCATCAGAAAGAGCACTAATGCGACACTCAACAAGATACAGATAAAACAAATCGGATCACAAATTAGGTCTCAGGTAGTGAATGAAACCTTATGAGTAGTAATACTACTGCCTGTGACAACATCATGTGGCCTTGTGTAACAATACTAACAGGATATCGTACCACAAGCAACTTCCTGACAATTCACGAGGGGGAGAGAGGGGAGGGAGGGGGCGCATGGGTCCGATACCAAAGACATCACTAAAATGCAAGGAAGGGATAAGGGGGGGGGGGTGGGGGTGAGGACCAGGAACAAAAGAAGGGTAAACTGTATGTCGGGTCATATCTACAGTTCTGTGGCCATCTGTGGAATCTTCGGTGACAGCTCACTGTCCACGGAAGTCTCGGAAAGTCACGGAGGAAGTACCGGGACTGCTCACAAAGTTCCGTTGGAAAAGGCACTCCTCGGAGGAGCTGTCAGGACACCCTGTAACAAAAAAGAGACGCTAGGCGCTGTACAGAGCCCAGCGCTATAAACTGTAGATCAGGTATTGCCATGGAGATCTGAGGGTTCTTCAGAAGGTAATCTATGTCAGGCCTCAGGAGGTAGTAGCAGCGAAAGATCCAGCTGAGACCTTAATGACTCTCGGAGCGAAGGCCTGTTGAGATGTTGGCTAGGGCACGGAGCGCGCCGGCGTTGCGATGGTTCCGGCCGGTCCAGTGCCAGCCAATCCGGGACCGGAAACGATTCGATCTGCAGGAAATTGAATAAGGCCTCCAAATCTGAGAAATGGCGCAAGAGGAAGGTGGCTGATTCTTTCCTGACGACCACGTGGAACGGGTGACCCCATCTATAAGTGGCTCCCGCAGCTTTGATCTTCTCTAGTAGTCGGTGCAGGAGACGCCGCATGTAGAGCGTGCGTGGGGAGACATCTGGCTATATCGTGACCCTGCATTCATCCACCGTAACCGGACCATGTGACCACACGCCTTGAATGATTAAATCCTTGTCCGAGTAGTAATGTAGTCTACACAGAACATCACGAGGGTTGGATGGGTCGTTCGGACCGGGTCGAGAAACCCTATGGACACGATCCAGTAAAAATGTCGCTTCCAACGGCCTATTAGTGACCGTACTAAAGATGGCACTTATCCTGGCCGGAAGGTCATCTCTGGGACCCAGGTCTGGGAGGCCTTTCAGTCGGATATTGTTCCTACGACCCCTGTACTCTTGATCGTCCAATTGTAACGCCAGGGACTGTATATGTGTTCTGCTGGAAATGGCTGCCTGCTCCAGAGCTAGCACTCTGCTGTCAATATTGGAGACCGTTTGGTCCGTGTTGGCAATCCTAGTATCCACCCTATCCACTTCTTGTTGTAAGGCAGCGATGTCTTGTTGGTGGGATTGTTCAATTCTAGTCACCAGGGAATCTAAGTCCTGTCTGGTAGGGAGAGCTTGGATCAGTTCCCTGAGCAGGTGCAAATCTGCATGTAATGCGGGCTGGAAGGGTACTGAATCTGGGCTTCTGGGCAGGGACACGGTGGCTGGCTGAAGTACAGGTCCAAATAGGACAGGGGACACGTGCGGTACCTCATTCTTGCTGGCCCCAGGCTGTAGTGCGGTCGTCTGTCCCTGTGCTTGAGCTCCTGCTGCTGCGTGCTGAAGGCCTGTAGTTCTGCACGTGGCAGGATGCAGTGCCAGGTGCGCCATGACACCTGGGAGTTCCTGAGAAGCGGGCGCCGCTGATAAGAAGCGCTCCATGCTAGCACTCCGTGTCTGCAAGCTAGGTAAGGAGCGGGAGGGTGTAGTGCCTTGTCCCCTACGTTTTGCTGGCATCTCCTACCGGTTTCAGACGGGCTCAGGCTGCTATTAAGCACTCTGTTAGGTAAGACTAAACGTGGACACCACAACACTACTCAGTTCTTTTCTAATCAACGGTTTACTGAAAAATCACAATTTCAAACAGGCCAAATAGAAACAATGCAGTATTCAAGTCAAGTCTCTCAGTAGCTGGGGCCCTCGCCCTCGTGGGAGTCCCACTCGCCCTTGGGTGGCTGCGCCTGGCGCTCACTGACCCGGCCCGGCGGGTCTCAAGAAGGAATGGGCCGTCTCCGCGGATCACTGTGGTGCTACCACTCACACTGCGGAATCCCCAAAGGTGGAAGCTATGCCCCTCGCCCTTTGGCTACGGCGTGAGTCCGGCGGATATATTACCGCGTGCGCCTCCGCGGGTCAGAGTGAGAGCTACTCACTACCACGCGGCATACCACCCTTACCTCCGATTTCTGCTCCTCTGTTGATGAAGATGACGTCTTTTCCCTTGTGTCTCCTGACACCGCTGAGCTGTAGTGAATGTCCAGCTAGTCCTCTTTTAGGAACGTTGAGCCAAGGATACTTCTCCTACAAATGGCGGCAGCCTGGTCACTGTGCTCTCTCTCTGTCACACTGCAAGTCCTCTTTTTCTTGTCCCCACTCCGCTCTGCATCCTCTCTCCTGCCCAAGTCTCCTCCCTTTTTTCCTCCTCCTTCCTCTTCCTGGGGTCCTGCCAATTTCCCCTTCCCTCTCTCTTCATCTGTGCTTTTGTTCCTCCCTTTTTCTGTCCTAATGGCCTGTCTGTTTTCTCACTCCTGCTGTGTTCCACTGCCCCCCAGTGGTCATTGTTAACTTTACGGTTTCTACACATTGTTTCTAAGACATATGTCTAACCTTTGCTGCAAGCGGCCTGACGTCACACAAACGGGGGAAAACACGAGGCCCAGAAGGGGCTGAGAGCACAAATGGACACCTAAGGCTCGTGGAGATGGTGGGAGGCGAGGGGGCTGCGGCCCCTATCATGTCATGAGGGTGCAGGAGGCTGGTACCCCCATTACAACTCTGCTGCACGGAGCTCCCCCGAGATGTGTGCTTACTCCGCCATAGCTAAGCCCCGCCCCCCCAGGTTTAGTTCTTTTAATCTTTCCTCATAACTTAAATTCTCCATGCCCCTTATTAGCTTCGTTGCTCTTCTTTGTATTTTTTCCAACTCCAGGGCATCCTTTCTATGAACTGGAGCCCAGAACTGAACTGCATATTCTAGATGAGGCCTCACTAATGCTTTGTAAAGTGGTAATATTACATCCCTGTCCCGCGAGTCCATGCCTCTTTTGATACACGACAATATTTGGCTGGCCTTTGAAGCAGCTGATTTACACTGCATGCTGTTATTTAGTTTATGATTTACAATTACACCCAGATCCTTCTCATCAAGTGACTCCCCCAGTGTAGCTCCCCCTAGGACATATGATGCATACAGGTTGTTCGTACCCAGGTGCATAACTTTACATTTATCTACATTAAACTTCATCTGCCAAGTGGACGCCCAAACACTTAGTTTGTTTAAATCCGCTTGCAATTCATGAACATCTTCCATAGACTGAACTATATTACATAGCTTGGTGTCATCTGCAAAAATAGAAATAGTGCTATTAATCCCATCCTCTATATCATTAATAAATAAGTTGAATAATAGTGGTCCCAGAACTGAACCCTGGGGTACACCACTTATAACCGGGGATCATTCAGAGTAGGAATCATTGACCACAACTCTCTGGATACGGTCCTTGAGCCAATTACAAACTATACTTTCTAAACCTATAGTCCTTAATTTACCCATTAGACGTCTATGGGGACAATGTCAAATGCCTTTGCAAAGTCCAAAAACACTATATCCACAGCGGCCCCTCTGTCTAGGCTTCTGTTTACCTCTTCATAAAAACAAATCAGGTTGGTTTGACAGCTTCTGTCCTTTGTAAAACCGTGCTGGCTGTCACTTATAATACTATTTTTTGTCACATAATCCTGTATATAGTCCCTCAATAGCCCCTCAAACATTTTCCCCACAATTGATGTTAAGCTTGCTGGTCTATAATTACCCGGCGAAGACCTAGAGCCCATTTTGAAAATAGGCATCACATTTGCCCTGCGCCAGTCCCTTGGCACTGTACCAGTCATGAGAGACTCTCTAAATATTATGAAGAGGGGGACAGAAATAACTGAACTAAGCTCCTTAAGAACTCTAGGGTGTAACCCATCTGGTCCCGGGGCCTTGTGTACATTTATTTTATTTTATTTAGCTTGCACCATATCTACATTCATCCAATTCAGTATATCAACTGATATATTAACAGCACTGGCAGCGGCTACATCAGCTGCTCCTTCTTCTGTTGTATATACAGAGCGGAAGAACCCATTTAGTAACTCTGCCTTCTCTTGATCCCCTGTGACCAACTCCCCATTACCACTATCTAAGGGGATTGTGATACGCTAAGCAGCAGCGCCATTGTGTGGTCAATGCTAAGAAATCTCACTAAATTGAATGTAATGCAGGCAGCCTAGTGATACGCTGAGCAGCAGCGCCAACGTGTGGTCAATGCTGGGAAATGTGCACTATATATTATATATTTGAGAAAATTTGTTTGAAGCCCGATTGGGATATGCTAAGCAGCAGCGCCATCGTGTGGTCAATGTTGAGAAATCTCACTAAATTGAATGTAAGGCAGGCAGCCTAGTGATACGCTGGGCAGCAGTACCATCGTGTGGTCAATGCAGGAAATGCACACTATATCTATATATTATATATTTTAGAAAGTTTGTTTGAAGCCCGATTGTGATATGCTAAGCAGCAGCGCCATCGTGTGGTCAATGCTGAGAAATCTCACTAAATTGGATGTAATGCAAGCAGCCTAGTGATACGCTGAGCAGCAGCGCCATCGTGTGGTCAATGCTGGGAAATGCACACTATATCTAAATATTATATATTTTAGAAAGTTTGTTTGAAGCCCGATTGTGATACGCTAAGCAGCAGCGCCATCGTGTGGTCAATGCTGAGAAATCTCACTAAATTTAATGTAAGGCAGGCAGCCTAGTGATACACTGAGCAGCAGCGCCATTGTGTGGTCAATGCTGGAAAATGCACAATATATCTATTATATAATTTAGAAAGTTTGTTTGAAGCCCGATTGTGATACGCTAAGCAGCAGCACCATCGTGTGTTCAATGCTGAGAAATCTCACTAAATTGAATATAAGGCAGGCAGCCTAGTGATACGCTGAGCAGCAGCGCCATCGTGTGGTCAATGCAGGAGAAATGTACACGTATGCGATTCCGCTGCAAAAAACGCAACTTATTAATAATTTTAATCTTATACTCACCTAGAATTCTGTTTCTTTTTCCGGGCCAGCCTCCTGGGACGACGTTTCATCCCATGTGACTGCTGCAGTCAATCGCAGGCTGCAGCGGTCACATGGGATGAAACATCAACCCAGAGCTGCAGGATGTAGGAGGGAAGCGTCGCCATGGTAAGTATCCATTTTTTTTTCTGCTCAGTTTTCCGCAGCGGCCATTCCTGGCCGAAAAACTGCGGCACAGGGCAGTGCTTTTACACAGCGTATCTGCCTTGCATGAACATACCCGTACAGTATATACATATAGTAGCTGCTGTCTTACAACGATACAGCTGCAAACCACGTCAACATGTTGCATTCCCACGAGTCAGCACAGTTTTCAAATGATTGTTAATGTCCATGGAGTTTTTTGCAGACATTAACAATCATTTAAAAACTGCACCTTTTGATAAAACTGCATGTGCTGCATGTTTTACCGGACAATGGTTTTTACGATCTGATTGTTTGCATTAACCCCTTCCCTCTTTAGCCACTTTTAACCTTCCTGACCGAGCCTCATTTTTCAAATCTGACATGTGTCACTTTATGTGGTAATAACTCCGGAATGCTTTCACCTACCCAAGCGATTCTGAGATTGTTTTCTCGTGACACATTGGACTTTAAGTTACTGGCAAAATTTGCTTGATATGTTCAGTATTTAATTGTGAAAAACACCAAAATTTAGCGAAAAATTGCAAAAATTAGCATTTTTCTCAATTTAAATGTATCTGCTTGTAAGACAGGCAGTTATAACACACAAAATTGTTGCTAACTAACATCCCCCATATGTCTACTTTAGATTGGCATTGTTTTTTGAACATCCTTTTATTTTTCTATGACATCACAAGGCTTAGAACTTTAGCAGCAATTTCTCACATTTTCAAGAAAATTTCAAAAGGCCATTTTTACAGGGGCCAGTTCAGCAGTGAAGTGGCTTTGAGGGCCTTATATATTAGAAAACCCCAAAAATTCACCCCATTTTAAAAACTTCACCCCTCAAAGTATTCAAAACAGCATTTAGAAAATGTCTTAACCCTTTACACATGTCACAGGAATTAAAGCAAAGTAGAGGTGAAATGTACAAATTTCATATTTTTTGGCAGAAATAAATTTTTAGTACAATTTTTTTTATAACACAGAAGGTTTTACCAGAGAAATGCAACTCAATATTTGTTGCCCAGTTTATGCAGTTTTAGGAAATATGCCACATGTGGCCCTAGCATGCTACTGGACTGAAGCACCGGCCTCAGAAGCAAAGGAGCACCTAGTGGATTTTGGGGCCTTATTTTTGTTAGAATAAATTTTAGGCACCATGTCAGGTTTGAAGGGCTCTTGCGGTGCCAAAACAGTCAAAATCCCCCAAAAGTGACCCCATCTGGGAAACTACACACCTCAAGGAAATTATCTAGGGGTACAGTGAACATTTTGACCACACAGTTTTTTTACAGAAATTATTGGAAGTAGGACGTGAAAATTAAAATCGACATTTTTTCAAATAAAATGTAGGTTTAGCGATTTTTTTTCTCATTTCCACAAGGACTAAAGGAGAATAAGCACCATAAAATTTGTAAAGCAATTTCTCCCGAGTAAAACAATACCCCACATGTGGTAATAAACGGTTAGAGAAGGGCTGAGAAGGGAAAGAGCGCTATTTGGATTTTGGAGCTCAAGTTTAGGAGGAATGGTTTGCGGAGGCCATGTCACATTTACAAAGCCCCTGAGGGGACAAAACAGTGGAAACCCCCCACAAGTGACCCCATTTTGGAAACTACACCCATTGAGGAAATTATCTAGGGGTATAGTGAGCGTTTTGACTCAACATAATTTTTTCATAAATTATTGGAAGTAGGCCCTGAAAATGACAATCTAAATTTTTTCAAAGAAAATGAAGGTTTAGCTAATTTTTTCTCATTTCCACAAGGACTGAAGGAGAAAAAGCACCGTAAAATTTGTAAACCAATCTCTCCCGAGTAAAACAGTACCACACATGTGGTAATAAACGGCTGTTTGGACACACGGCAGGGCTTCAAAGGGATGGAGTGCCATTTGGCTTTTGGAGTTCACATTTAGCAGGAATGGTTTGCGGAGGCCATGTCACATTTACAAAGTCCCTGAGGAGACAAAACAGTGGAAACCCCCACAAATGACCCCATTTTGGAGACTACACCCATTGAGGAAATTATCTAGGGGTATAGTGAGCGATTTGACCCCACAGTTTTTTTGCAGAAATTATTGGAAGTAGGCCCTGAAAATAAAAATCAACATTTTTTTCAAAGAAAATGTAGGTTTAGCTTATTTTTACTCATTTCCACAAGGACTGAAGGAGAAAAAGCACCACAAAATTTGTAAAGCAATTTCTCCCGAGTAAAACAATGCCCCACATGTGGTAATTAACGGCTGTTTGGAGACACGGCTTGGCTTAGAAGGGAAAGAGCGCTATTTGGCTTTTGGAGATCACATTGAGCAGGAATAGTTTGCGGCGGCCATGTCACATTTGCAAAGCCCCTGAGGGGAAAAAACAATGAAAACGCCCAAAAAGTGACACCATTTAGGAAACTACACCTCTTGAGGAATTTATCTAGGGGCGTAGTGAGCATTTTGACCCCACAGATGTTTCATAGAATTTATTAGAATTGGGCAGTGAAAATAAAAACAATCCTTTTTCTTCAATAAGACGTAGCTTTAGCGCAAATTTTTTCATTTTCACAACAAATAAAGGAAAAAAAAGAACCCAACCTTTGTAAAGCAATTTCTCCCGAGTACGGCAATACCCCATATGTGGTCATAAACTGCTGTTTGGGCACACGGCAGGGCTCAGAAGGGAAGGACCATTGCTGGATTGGTTTCTGGGCGCCTGTGGGCCCAAAACAGTGGAAACCCCCCAGAAGCGACCCAATTTTGGAAACTACACCCCTCAATGCATTTACCTAGGGGTGTAGTGAGCATGTTAACCCTGCAGGTGTTTTGTAGAAATTAGTGTGAACTCGATGTTGCAGAGTGAAAATGGGATTTTTTTCCACAGATATGTGGACAATATGTGGTGCCTGGCTTGTGCCACCATAACAAGACAGCTCTCTAATTATTATGCTAGGTTTCCTGGTTTTAGAAACACCCTACATGTGGCCCTAATCTCTTGCCTGGACAGTCGACCAGGCTCAGGAGTGAAAGCGTACCATGTAAAATTGAGGCCTAATTTGGCGATTTACAAAGTATTGGTTCACAACTGCAGAGGCTCAGATGTGAAATAATAAAAATAAACCCCTGGGAAGTGACCCCATTATGGAAACTGCACCCCTCAATGCATTTATTAAGGGGTGTAGTGAGCATTTTCACCCCACAGGTCTTTTCCATAAATGAATGCGCTGTGGATGGTGCAAATTACAAATTTATATTTTTCCCTTGATATGCCATTCAGTGGCAAATATGTAGTGCCCAGCTTATGCCACTGGAGACACACACCCCAAAAATTGCTAAAAGGGTTCTCCCGGGTATGACGGTGCCATATATGTGGAAGGAAACTGCTGTTTGGGGACGCTGTAGGGTTCAGATGGGAGGAAACGCCATTTGGCTTTTGGAGCGTGGATTTTGCTTGGTAGTAGTTTTGTTTGGAGTCTTACTGGTGTTTCCGTTTATAATGTAGGGCATATGTAAGCCGGGCGGAGTATATAAGGGGCATAGTCAGGTGGTATAATAATGGGGTAAAAAAAAACAATAAAATGATCCATAGATGTGTGTTACGCTGTGACACAATCATTTCTGCACAGGCTGGTGTCGCACTGATATATGGCGTCCTTTATTATCCCCCTTTTGATCCACACTCCGCGCCTTTGTAGTTTGGGGAATTTTGCTAGGAAGTGTTGTCCTGGTATAATACGAGCACCGTCGCTTCCAGCGGATATGTTTGGGCCCTCCCTTTCCTGGTTCCCTAATTTTAGGTCCTTGATAAATCGCCTCTTCAAACAGAAGAAATGTTCCCCTCGGGCACAACTGCATATTTTTTTATTTCCTGACTTATTGGAGCCATAACTAATTTTATTTTTCATAGACGTAGCGGTATGAGGACTGGTTTGTTGCGGGACGAGCTGTAGTTATTATTGGTACCATTTTGGGGTACATGCAACTTTTTGATCACCTTTTATCCTATTTTTTGGAAGGCCAGGTAAACAAAAAAACGCAATTCTGGCACAGCTTTTGTCTTTTTTTTTATACAGCGTTCACCATGCGTTATAAATTACATGTTAACTTTATTCTGCGGGTCAGTACGATTCCGGCGATACCTATTTTATAGGACTTTTTTATGTGTTACAACTTTTTGCACAATAAAATTACTTTTGTAAAAAGAATGTATTTTTTCTGTCGCCAAGTTGTGAGAACCATAACTTTTTAATTTTTTTGTCGACGGAGGTGTATGAGGGCTTGTTTTTTGTGGGACGAGCTATAGTTTTTATAGGTACCATTTTTGGATACGTGCGACTTTTTGATCACTTTTTATTCTAACATTTGTAGGGCAAAGTGACAAAAAAACAGAAACTCTGGTAACGTTTTTTACATTTTTTTTTTACGCTGTTCACCGCGTGCAATAAATAATATAATATTTTGATACCTCAGGTCGTTACGGTCGCGGCGATATCAAATACATATGGTTTATTATTATTTTTCAATAATAAAGGACTTGATAAGAGTAAAAGGGGATTGTGTTTTATTTGATTACTTGAAACTTTTATTGTTTTCAAACTTTTATTATTTGCACTTTTTTTTACACTTTTTTATACTTTTTTTACACTTTTTCTCAAGTCCCACTAGGGGACTTGAAGGTCCAACGGTCAGATTTTTTTTTTTCTAATACATTGCACTACCTATGTAGTGCAATGTATTAGATCTGTCAGTCATTCACTGACAGCAAGCCGATTAGGCTTCGCCTCCCGGCTGGGCCTAAATCGGCTTCCGTAATGGCAGAGCAGGAGACCATTGTGTCTCCTGTTGCCATAACAGCAGTCGCCAGTCCTGATTGCCTGTCAGGGCTGGCGATCTGCTAGTAACCGCTACGATGAAGCAATCGCTTTCGATTGCTGCATCGAAGGGGTTAATGGCAGGGATCGGAGCTAGCTCCGGTTCCTGCCGTTACAGGTGGATGTCAGCTGTACAGTACAGCTGACTTCCACCGCTGATGACGCCGGATCAGCTCCTGACCCGGCGCCATCTTGCCGGCAGCTACGGAAGCCGATCAGGCTCCGCCGCCGGGCGGATCTTGACCGGCTTCGGTGCTAGGCAGACCGGGAGGCCAGTATTAGGCCTCCGGTTGCCATTGCAGCCACCGTAACCCCGGCAATTTCATTACTGGGGTTCCGATGAGCTGCAAACACCTTAAGTGCAGCGATTTGAGCGCTGCACTTAAGGGGTTAATGGCGGGGATCGAAGCTAATTTCGGTCCAGCCGGATGTCAGCTGTTAGATACAGCTGAGATCCGGTGATGATGGCACCGGCTCATCTTCTGAGCTGGTCCCAAACATTCGGCGTATATGTACGGCAAGATGCGGGAAGTCAATGCTTTCCATGACGTACATTTACGGCAAATGTCGGGAAGGGGTTAAAGGTTATGAACACCTTTTGAAACTTTTTTTTTTTTTAAATGTCAGTCAGTGTGTTTTGTGCAACTTTATAATTAGTTTTTATTAAAAAATCTTTTTACTTTTTGAGATACAGCTGCTCTGTTACCTGTATACAGAGAAGCTGTATCCTACGCTGAATCCTGAACTTGTCAGGTCTGTGGGACTGATGGGTTCAGTGTCAGCGGGTCCTGTGTGTCCTGTTTGTCTGACATGCTGGATCCACCTGTAATACATCACATCTAAGTTAGATGTGATAGATTATACGTGGATACAGTCGACTACTCTATTGATACCGCCAATAAAACGAAAACCTTGTGAAACGGAGACAAACAGAAACCATTAGCAACGGAAGCGTTACCATTGAAATGGTAACAGAATGCTATGGTTTCCGTTTGGTTTCCGTTCGTAGGTTCCCCTGACGGAAAGGTCTGACGGAACCCATGAACGGAACCACGATGCAGGTGAGAACGAAGCCTAATTATTACTGTATGATCTTTACAGATGGTGGAGGGTACTATTTTTTGGGGTATAAGCAACTCCCAGAATATGATTACCATAATTCTGGTCATACTGGAAGCTACTAACCTGACTTTGCAAATGATCTCTGTACTGAAATGTATTTGTTCTGAGCTTTGTTCTGGTCCTGTATTCATGTACTGAGCTTGGTTCTGGTGCTGTATATATCTAATGAGATTTGTTCTGGAACTGTACATATGTAATGAGCTTGGTTCTGGTGTTGTGTATAGAACTATATTGCTTGTAAAATGTACAAATGTTTTTATGCTCGGGTTACATAAAAAAAATTTGGAAAATAAATGACACGTCATTGATTGGTAGAGAAAACAAACATGGCGAGGGTGGAAGGAGATGTCGGGAAAGAGGTTGGGGGGGGGTGCCAAACTGAATCTTTGCCCCGGGTACTGGAGAACCTAGCTACGACCTCTGCTATGTGTGTTGTATGTATGTGTCTGTGTGTGTGTGTGTGTGTGTGTGTGTGTGTGTGTATGTTCCAGTATGTGTGTGTATATGTGTACATATGTCTCTATGTTAGTGTATATATATTTATGCCTCTGTGTGTGTTTATATATGTGTGGGTATAGTCAGGGCCGTCGTCAGCACCCGGCGAACCCGGGCAAGTTCCAGGGCCCATTACCCTTGGGGGGGCCCACTCGGCCGCCGGGTGCTGTCGCTGCTGTCATCACGGCATCACTGTCCATATATGGACAGTCCGTGAAATTCATGGACAGTCCGTGAAATGAGAGGACTTTTGGCAACTGTCCGGAATAAAAAGAATGCGTCCGTGATTTCTATATTTTTTTGTTGTGCAAGGAGCTGCACATATGCCAGTTGTGGCTGCGTGATGACCTCTCATGTAGAACATTGTTAGCAGCCTTCCCAGCCTCCGCGCACCACGTCTGGCCTGTAGTACTAGCAGGGGCCTCCTACCCGCCAGAGAGGACAACAGAGAGGAGGAAATCCGACAGCGGAGAGAGTGCGGCTTGGCTGGGACCTGACAGGTGACACAGGAGAATCTATGCAGAGCAGGACGCTGGGCTGCCGTTACTTCAGCTTGTACTGCTGATATGTGAAGCCCCTGCCCGGTGGCTTGCTCTGTATCTAATTCACTGCCCAGCAGCTGTACAGGTCAGCAGCACCCGGCTCCTTCACTGTGTCTGCACCACTGACTTGCATAGCTGCTGCTGCTAAAATGTCTACTAAACCCTGTACAGCCCAGTACTCCCTTGATAGCCCCTTCAGTTCCTAATTTCCCTCTGTACACCCCTCCCCCCAGCACTGGAGCACCACCCCGTGCTGAAGAAGTCAGAGGAGATAGAAGTTGCCGAAGAAGCAGTCTACAGGAAGGAGATAAGTGTCAATGTGTCTAAAGACAAAGAGGTGACTGGAGTGTGACTCAATGTATGTATGTATGTATGTATGTATGTATGTATGTAGTGTGTGTGTAATGGCTCTATATGTGTGTGTATATGTAGTTTGTGTGTGTATGTAATATTTGTGCGAGTGCGTATGTATATTTGTGTGCATTTTGTATATATATGTAGTGTGTGTGTAGTGTATGTGTGCAGTATGTATGTGTGCAATGTGTGTATATGTAGTATGTGGGCAGTATGCATGTATGTATGTATGTATGTATGTATGCAGTATGTATGTGTGCAGTATGTATGTGTGCAGTGTGTATGTGTGCAGTGTGTATGTGTGCAGTGTGTATATGTGCATTGTGCAGTGGCGGATTATCATTAGGGCGTTTCGGGCGGTCGCCCGGGGCCCAAGACTGCCAGGGGGCCCAAGGAGCCTATGACCGCCCGAACCCCCTCATGCCCAGTGGCGTCGCTAGCACCGGAGGGAGCCCCGGTGCCAGGACCGCACCTGTCAGGCGAGGGGAGCTTTGCTTCTACTTAGCAGCCGTGGTCTGTGCTGCTTTAGAAGCTCCCCCTCCAGCCCCCCTTCCCTGCTCTAAACATCTCTGCTGCTAGCTGTCAGGACATGGGGGAGGGGAGACTGTCGGCGGGCTCTGTGCTGTGAGCAGGAGAAGAGCTGCAGTGAAGACATAAAAGGTAAGTGCATGTGTGTTTAATATCCATATTCATGTGTGTTTAATGTCCATATTCATGTATGTTTAATGTCCATATTCATGTATGTTTAATGTCCATATTCATGTATGTTTAATGTCCATATTCATGTGTTTACAAGGTGTACTTTGTGTATAATGTGCATACTCGTGTATAATGTGCCTACTTAGTGTATAATGTGCATACTCGTGTGTACTTTGTGTACTATGCATACTTTGTGTATAATGTGCCTACTTTGTGTACTTTGTGCATAATGTGTGTACTTTGTGTACTGTGCGTACTTTGTGCATAATGTGCGTACTTTGTGCATAATGTGGTACTTTGTGCATAATGTGCGTACTTTGTGCATAATGTGGTACTTTGTGTACTGTGCATACTTTGTGCATAATGTGCCTACTTTGTGCATAATGTGCGTACTTTGTGCATAATGTGCGTACTTTGTGCATAATGTGCCTACTTTGTGCATAATGTGCGTACTTTGTGCATAATGTGGTACTTTGTGTACTGTGCATACTTTGTGCATAATGTGCGTACTTTGTGTACTTTGTGCATAATGTGCGTACTTTGTGCATAATGTGCCTACTTTGTGCATAATGTGCGTACTTTGTGTACTTTGTGCATAATGTGCGTACTTTGTGCATAATGTGCATACTTTGTGTACTTTGTGCATAATGTGCGTACTTTGTGCATAATGTCCTTACTTTGTGCATAATGTGCGTACTTTGTGTACTTTGTGCATAATGTGCGTACTTTGTGCATAATGTGCCTACTTTGTGCATAATGTGCGTACTTTGTGTACTTTGTGCATAATGTGCGTACTTTGTGCATAATGTGCATACTTTGTGTACTTTGTGCATAATGTGCGTACTTTGTGCATAATGTCCTTACTTTGTGCATAATGTGCGTACTTTGTGCATAATATGGTACTTTGTGTACTGTGCGTACTTTGTGCATAATGTGCCTACTTTGTGTACTTTGTGCATAATGTGGTACTTTGTGTACTTTGTGCATAATGTGCGTACTTTGTGCATAATGTGCCTACTTTGTGTACTTTGTGCATAATGTGCGTACTTTGTGCATAATGTGCATAATGTGCGTACTTTGTGCATAATGTGCGTACTTTGTGCATAATTTGCGTACTTTGTGCATAATGTGGTACTTTGTGTACTGTGCGTACTTTGTGCATAATGTGCCTACTTTGTGTACTTTGTGCATAATGTGGTACTTTGTGTACTGTGCGTACTTTGTGCATAATGTGCGTACTTTGTGCATAATGTGCCTACTTTGTGTACTGTGTGTACTTTGTGCATAATGTGCGTACTTTGTGCATAATGTGCGTACTTTGTGCATAATGTGCGTACTGTGTGTACTTTGTGCATAATGTGCCTACTTTGTGTACTAGTGTTTAGGTAGTGTTAGCAATAGTTACGGCGCGGCAGGGTGGTGGTGGAGAAGGGGGGCCCAAGTTTGGGTAACAGCCCAGGGCCCATGGTCTTCTTAATCCGCCACTGGCATTGTGTGTATATGCAGTGTGTGGGCAGTATGTTTGTATGTGTGCAGTATGTATGTATGTATGTATGTATTTATTCAGTATGTATGTGTGCAGCATGTATGTATGTATGTATTTATTTATTCAGTGTGTATGTGTGCAGTATGGATGTGTGCAGTATCTATGTGTGTATGTGTGCAGTATGTATGTGTGTATGTATGTATGTATATGTGCAGTATGTATATGTGTGCAGTATGTATATGTGCATTGTGTGTATCTGTAGTGCATGGGCAGTATTTATGTATGTGTGCAGTATATATATGTGCAGTGTGAGTATATGTAGTGTGTGGGCAGTATGTGTGTGTGCAGTATGTATCTGTGCAGTATGTATGTATGTATGTATGTATGTATGTATGTATGTATGTATGTGTGCAGTATGTATGTATGTATGTATGCAGTATGTATGTGTGCAGTATGTATGTGTGAAGTATGTATGTGTGCAGTGTGTATGTTTGCAGTGTGTATATGTGCATTGTGTGTATATGCAGTATGTGGGCAGTATGTTTGTATGTGGGCAGTATGTATGTATGTATGTATTCAGTATGTATGTGTGCAGCATGTATGTATGTATGTATTCAGTGTGTCTGTGTGCAGTATGGATGTGTGCAGTATCTATGTGTGCAGTATGTATGTATGTATGTATGTGCAGTATGCATGTGTAATATGGATATATGTATGTGTCCAGTATGTGTATGTGCAGTGTGTGCAGTATGTATGTGTGCAGTATGTGTATATGTAGCATGTGGGCAGTATATATGTATGCATGTATGTCTGCAGTATGTATGTGTGTGCAGTATGTATATGTGCAATATGTATGTATGTATGTATGTATGCGTGCAGTATGTGTAGTGTGTGCAGTATGTATGTGTTCAGTGTGTATATATGTAGCGTGTGGGTAGTATATATGTATGCAGTGTGGGCAGTATGTATGTGTGCAGTATGTATGTGTGCAGTATGTATGTGTGTGTGCAGTATGTATGTGTGTGCAGTATGTATATGTGCAATATGTATGGATGTATGGATGTATGTGTGCAGAATGTATGTGTGCAGTATGTATGTATGTATGTATGTATGTATGTATGTGTGGAGTATGTATGTGTGTGTTTGCAGTATGTATGTGTGTGCAGTATGTATGTATGTATGTATGTATGTATGTGTGCAGTATGTATGTGTGTGCAGTATGTACAGTGAAGGAAATAAGTATTTGATCCCTTGCTGATTTTGTAAGTTTGCCCACTGTCACAGACATGAACAGTCTAGAATTTTTAGGCTAGGATAATTTTACCAGTGAGAGATAGATTATATAAAAAAAAAAACAGAAAATCACATTGTCAAAATTATATATATTTATTTGCATTGTGCACAGAGAAATAAGTATTTGATCCCTTTGGCAAACAAGACTTAATACTTGGTGGCAAAACCCTTGTTGGCAAGCACAGCAGTCAGACATTTTTAGTAGTTGATGATGATGGCCCACTCCTCTTTGCAGATCATCTGTAAATCATTAAGATTTTGAGGCTGTCGCTTGGCAACTCCGATCTTCAGCTCCCTCCATAAGTTTTCGATGGGATTAAGGTCTGGAGACTGGCTAGGCTACTCCTTGACCTTAATGTGCTTCTTTTTGAGCCACTCCTTTGTTGCCTTGGCTGTATGTTTTGGGTCATTGTCGTGCTGGAAGACCCAGCCACGGGCCATTTTTAATGTCCTGGTGGAGGGAAGGAGGTTGTCACTCAGGATTTGACGGTACATGGCTCCATCCATTCTCCCATTGATGCGGTGAAGTAGTCCTGTGCCCTTAGCAGAGAAACACCCCCAAAACATAATGTTTCCACCTCCATGCTTGACAGTGGGGACGGTGTTCTTTGGGTCATAGGCAGCATTTCTCTTCCTCCAAACACGGCAAGTTGAGTTAATGCAAAAGAGCTCAATTTTAGTCTCATCTGACCACAGCACCTTCTCTCAATCACTCTCAGAATCATCCAGATGTTCATTTGCAAACTTCAGACGGGCCTGTACATGTGCCTTCTTGAGCAGGGGGACCTTGCGGGCACTGCAGGATTTTAATCCATTACGGCGTAATGTGTTACCAATGGTTTTCTTGGTGACTGTGGTCCTAGCTGCCTTGAGATCATTAACAAGTTCCCCCCGTGTAGTTTTCGGCTGAGCTCTCACCTTCCTCAGGATCAAGGATGCCCCACGAGGCGATATTTTGCATGGAGCCCCAGATCGATGTCGATTGACAGTCATTTTGTATGTCTTCCATTTTCTTACTATTGCACCAACAGTTGTCTCCTTCTCACCCAGCGTCTTACTTATGGTTTTGTAGCCCATTCCAGCCTTGTGCAGGTCTATGATCTTGTCCCTGACATCCTTAGAAAGCTCTTTGGCCTTGCCCATGTTGTAGAGGTTAGAGTCAGACTGATTAATTGAGTCTGTGGACAGGAGTCTTTTATACAGGTGACCATTTAAGACAGCTGTCTTTAATGCAGGCACCAAGTTGATTTGGAGCGTGTAACTGGTCTGGAGGAGGCTGAACTCTTAATGGTTGGTAGGGGATCAAATACTTATTTCTCTGTGCACAATGCAAATAAATATATATAATTTTGACTATGTGATTTTCTGTTTTCTTTTTTATATAATCTATCTCTCACTGGTAAAATTAACCTAGCCTAAAAATTCTAGACTGTTCATGTTTTTGACAGTGGGCAAACTTACAAAATCAGCAAGGGATCAAATACTTATTTCCTTCACTGTATATGTGCATTGTGTGTATCTGTAGTGTGTGGGCAGTATTTATGTATGTGTGCAGTATATATATGTGCAGTGTGTGTGCAGTATGTATGTGTGCAGTATGTATGTGTGCAGTGTGTGTATATGTAGCGTGTGGGCAGTATATATGTATGCAGTGTGGGCAGTATGTATGTATGTAAGAAGCGGCCGTACTGCTGACTGCAAGGAGTGAGGGGAGGCCGACATGACAGGATAGGAGGGAACAGGTGAGGAAAGGGTTAAGGTTATGTGCAGGGAATTAAGGGGAGGGGATTGGAAGTGAGGAGGGAGGGGGAGTAGGTCTCGGGCTTCCCGCTGTTTTCCTCAGTGCGAGGGAGACAGTGAGAAGTGAGACATCACAGGAGTAGCAGCAGCAGCAGCAGCAGCAGCAGCAGCAGCAGCAGCAGTGTGTGTGTGTGTGTGTGTGTGTGTTCTTACCTGATCGTGGGAGATGGCGTCCTTCAGTGAACTTGTGGAGCGGCTCCGGGCGGCAGCTGATAATCAGGACGTCGGCTGGTTTGAGGAGCAGGTGACGAGACTTGTGGGGATGACTGTGCCCCAGGCTGCTGGGCCCCGGCGCTCTCATCGCGCGGTGTCCAGGGAGGGGGGAGGGGCGGCTTCCTATCTATCATCCCCTGCTGTTTTGTCCTTGGATCTATGCAGCCCTCTGATGCTCAGCCCTCCGGATAGTGGAGTGAGCAGGCCCGTGCCCCAGGCTGCTGGGCCCCGGCGCTCTCATCGCGCGGTGGCCAGGGAGGGGGGAGGGGCGGCTTCCTCTCTATCATCCCCTGCTGTTTTGTCCTTGGATCTAGGCAGCCCTCTGCTGCTCAGCCCTCCGGATAGTGGAGTGAACAGGCCAGAGGTAGTTACGCCGGGGGTGGTGCCTGCTCGCAGGTCACGGCGTACACGACCCCCAGCGAGACTTAGCCCAGAGGAAATCCCGCGGGTTCGGCGCCGCCGGGGAAGCCCCTCTAGGGTCGCTGCAGGCCGGTCCCCAGGGAGAGCGGCATCCCCTAGGGGGTCCCGGCCTGGCAGAAATCCCCAGCCGCGGCGGTGCTTGGCGGTCAGGGGGGGGTTGGCTCCTGGCTTCCCCAATACCCCCCCCCCATCTAGTGTGGTTCATGATGCGGTGATGTCGGCAGCCCCGCCTGGTGAAGTGCCAATCAGGGGGCTGGCTGCTGCGAGATCTGAGTCCGGAAGACTGGCGAGTCCGGTGGGATGTGGAGTGCGGTCGGAACTGTGGATACCGCATAACGGGCAGCAAGTGGCTGGCCCTATCAGCGTCGGGGCCAATATGGAGGCCGGCCCTTCGGGACAGTCTGGTCGGGGATCTCCGTGTTCGCATTGTAGGTGCGGGCAGCGGTCGCAGATAACGGGTGACACGGATGAAGGAGACGTGGGTGAGGAGCGGCGTGGGCAAGTTCGTCCGGCTGGCGGGATCACAGCGCCTGAGCAGCCAGGTGGGTGCTCTTCTTCTTTTCCTACTCTTACTCTGCGCATGGGGGGTGGCGCGGGGGATGCGGCGGGTTCTGGGGCAGTCGTCGGGTCTGCCGGGGGAGGTGGTAGCGGTCTCGATGACATAGTGGGATGTTTGCGTGAGCTGGTTAGCAGATTGGATAGGTCGCAGGCCCCGGTATCGGCGGGGGTGTCCCCGGTTGCGGTTTGGTCGGCGCCGCCGTTGGTAGTGCAGCCGCATGATAGGGTGCAAGTGGGGGGCTCGGCGGGGGCGGTGGCTGTGTCAGTGCAGACAGACGGGGCTCAAGAGGCTGACAGGGTGCGCTTGGATGATAGAGCAAGGGGGGAGGTGTCTGTTTTGAGGGGCCGTTGGGGGCGCATTTAAAACAGGAAGTTCGGGAGCGTATTTGGAAAGACGAATATGTGGAGATATTTTCCCTTCTTCCGTTGGTAAAATTTAATTTGGACAAAGGGAAGAGGGATGAGAGCAAAAAGGAAGAGGAGGAACGTCGGCGTTATCGGCTTATCCCACAAACATTTGTGAATTGGCTGCAGGCCTTTGCGATCTTGGCTAGTGTGGTGGGGGAAAAGGCGCCGGAAAATTGTTCCGCGCTTTTTTGCTATATGGATGCTATCGGTGAGGCGCATCGGGCTTATGGCGGTATGGCGTGGCTGCGTTATGATGAACAATTTCGGCAGCGGAAGGCGGTTCGGCCCGGCATTAGATGGGATCAGAAGGATATCGCATTATGGTTGAGGGTGACGGCTCCGGTTAAGCCGGGACAGTCCTTTCCAGGGAGCGGAGGGTCTGCAGGGCAGGTCGGTCAGTCTGGTCAAAGTTCCGGTTCAAAACTCGGTTTTTGCTGGCAGTTTAACGACGGCCAGTGTAAATTTGGGGCAACGTGTAAGTTCAAGCACGTGTGTTCCAATTGCAGCGGGTCATCTCATGGCGCATCAAGGTGTTTGCGAAAAGGCAAGAAGGGAGGGGGTTCAGCTGGTCAAGGGGGTGACGCCGGTGAAGCTGGAAAGGATGGCCCCCTTTCTAGGTAGATACCCGGATAGGGATGGGGCGCAATTGATTGCGGATGGTTTTAGCGTGGGTTTTGTAATTCCTTCTCCTCCTTATGATATTCCAGTGACTCGCCGGAATCTCCGGTCCGCTTACCAGCATGCGGGGGTGGTGACTGAAAAACTTCTTAAGGAAGTGGGTTTGGGTCGCATGGCTGGGCCTTTTGTTGAACCACCGGTGTCGGATCTTGTTGTTTCCCCGTTGGGTGTGGTGCCGAAGCGGGAGCCAAACAAGTTTCGGTTGATTCATCATCTTTCTTTTCCCCGGGGTGCATCGGTTAACGATGGTATTGATCCGGTATTGTGTTCGGTGGTGTACGCGTCAGTTGATAAAGCGGTGGCGCTGGTGCAGGAAGCGGGCGCAGGTGCTTTGTTGGCAAAAACCGACATTGAGGCGGCTTTCCGGTTGCTGCCGGTTCATCCCAAGAGTCAACCGTTGTTGGGTTGTTTTTGGGAGGGGAAGTTTTTTGTGGATCGTTGTTTGCCAATGGGCTGTTCCCTGTCTTGCGCCTACTTTGAGGCTTTTAGTTCTTTTTAGGAATGGGTAATTAGGGATGTCGCAGGTGTGAATTCAGTTATTCACTACCTGGATGATTTTTTGTGTGTTGGCCCAGGCAGATCAGCGGTGTGCGCCAATATTTTGTTTGCCTTGCAGAGAGTCATGAAGGAGTTTGGAGTCCCGCTGGCTCCTGACAAAACGGAGGGGCCTGTTACGGTTATTCGTTTTTTGGGCATCGAAATTGACTCGGTTTTAATGGAATGCAGGCTTCCGGAGGATAAGTTGGTGGCTCTTCGTTTGGAGGTTCAGGCGTCGTGTCGGCTTAAAAAGGTCACCTTACGTAGTCTGCAGTCATTGTTAGGGAAGTTAAACTTTGCATGTCGGATCATGCCTATGGGCAGGGTGTTCAGTAGGCGGTTGGCGGCGGCGACTGCTGGTGTGAGGGCTCCGCATCACTTTGTCAGATTGAGAGGGGAGCATCGGGACGATTTGGAAGTGTGGCATCGGTTTTTGGGACAGTACAACGGCAGGTCCTTGTGGATGGCTGGGGCTTTCGATTCCGTGGATCTGGATTTATTTACGGATGAGGCTGGAGGGGGCGGTTTTGGTGCTTATTGTGGTGGCCAGTGGTGTTCTGGGGGATGGCCGGTTAGTTGGGTGGAAAGCGGTTTGACAAAGAACCTGGCCCTGCTCGAGCTGTTTCCCATCGTGGTCGCTGTGACCATTTGGGGGGATAGGCTCAGGGACAAGAAGATTCGTTTTCACTGCGATAACCTAGGGGTGGTGTTGGCTATCAATAACATCTCGGCGTCTTCTCCTCCGGTGGTTCAACTGTTGCGGCATTTGGTGTTGGTTTGTTTGTCATTAAATGCTTGGGTGGTGGCGGTGCATGTGCCGGGGGTTGAAAATTGCGTTGCTGATGCCCTTTCTCGCTCACAGTGGGATCGTTTTCGTCAGCTGGCGCCGGGAGCGGATCGGATCGGCATGGTATGTCCGGATCATCTTTGGGTGTTGGTCTCTCTGCGGCAGGAGCATTGATTGAGCGATCCTTGGCGAGTTCTACATGGGCAGCGTATAGGGCTGGCTGGGCTCAATGGGAGCTTTGGTTGAGAGGTTTGGGTGACGTCCGGTCAGACCGGGACAGGATGGTGGCCTTATTGTATTGGTTGGGGGATGCGTATGAGTCTGGTGTGTCTGTAGCGAAAGTGAATAAGTTTGTGTCCGCTGTGGCATTTGGCTTGAAATTGCATGGCGAAAAAGACGTTACCAAAGAATTTTTGGCGGTTCAAGCTTTAAAAGGTATTCGCAGGGGAAGAGGGTCGGTAGATCGGCGGCGGCCAGTTTCTTACCGAATTCTTTGCCTATTAGGAACGGCCGTGGAGTTGGTTTGCAGTTCAGCCTTCGAAGTCCGGTTGTTTCGCTTGGCTTTTTCATTAGCCTTTTTTGGGGCTTTTAGAGTGGGTGAATTGGTGTCACCAAGTGGGTTGCGCGTGGGGGGACTGAGTCAAGAGGATGTGGAGTTGTTTGCCGATAGAGTGGAGATATTGCTGCGCAGGTCAAAAACGGACACGGCGGGTAAGGGGACGCGAATTGTGTTATTTTCCATCAGGGGCTCGGCGGTGTGTCCGGTACAGTGTATGTCTGCTTTTGGGGTACAGGTGGGGGTAATGGGGGTTCCGTTACTGCGGCATGAAGACGGGTCCTTTTTATCCAGGTTTCAATTTGGGGCAGTGTTTAAACGCTGTTTGCTGGCAATTGGGTTGCAGTCAGCTGAGTATTCTTCCCATTCGTTTCGTATTGGCGCAGCAACTGAGGCGGTGCGATGGGGGTTGGATGAGGCTGGGGTCAGGCGTATCGGGAGATGGGAGTCTAACCGTTTTCGATCTTATGTGCGGCCTCACTTGCTGTCAGACTGTTGAGAAGCTGCTGGGAGTTATGTGGTGCTGGTGGAAGATGGAGTGTGATTGGGAGTTGTAAGAAGTGTGTGTTTATTTCTTTCACAGGTTCGCGTCCTTTGCTGGTGTGGATCCTGGGGCACTCCTTTGTGTAATGGGGCGCATTACGGGCGGAGGTTTGCCCGGATGGTCGTCAACTAAGGATTCCGCGGGAGGATGCTATCCTGCATTGGCTGGGTTTTCGGGGAATGGTTTGGTCAAGGGTACTACCGGAATTCCAGGTGTATACGCAGCTAGACCGGGTTCCCGAAATTTTAGTTTTACATGTTGGGGGGAATGATTTGAGTGTTCGCCCTTTTCGAGATTTGGTGAGGGATATTAAGCACGACTTGTTGTGTTTATGGGCATTACACCCGGGCCTGATTATAGTATGGTCAGATATTGTACCAAGAAAGACATGGCGCTTGGCCCGATCCGTGGAGAGACTTAATAAGGCCAGAATAAAAGTAAACAGGGCTGTGTCGGCATTTGTGGCAAGAAATGGAGGTGTTGTGGTCAGGCATAGGGATCTGGAAGGGGGGGTAGGTTGTTATTGGAGACAGGATGGGGTGCATTTGAATGAGGTGGGGATGGATTTGTGGAGTTTGGCCCTAGCAGACGGGATTGAAAGAGGTGTGTTGGTGTGGAGGAGCTCACGGCCTTGAGGCGGTCAAGGTCCATGTCGCAGTGGCGGGGGGAGTCCTTGAGGTTGGTCAGTAAAACTGGTGGGGGGGTCGCATCAGGGGTATGCGTCCCCCAAAAATAGGTGGAAGGCTTCTTAGGGTGTTACCCCTTTGAAGTGCTTTATGGAAAAGCCATCTGCAAGAAGGTGCCTTCGAGCCGGTTTACGGCTGGAGGTAAAACAAGTGGTGGTGGCAGATGGCTACGTTTTTTATAAGTCGTGGTAACCTCAAGGGCTTCCCCTGGTCAATTATAAGGTGTTATTTATATTGACCCTGTTAAGGGTTTGGTATGTGTATTCTGGTAGAATTTCCAATGTTTGGGAATTCTAAGTTATTTAAAGTTTGGGTTATAAAATTTTCTAATTTTATAAAATTTATAATAAACGGCTGCTGTGGCCATTAAAATCCAACCTGGTGTCGTGTGTTATTATTCTAAAAGGGTAAGGAATAATTATGGATCACTCGACTCTACTTATCCAAGTCATGTATGTATGTGTGCAGTGTGTGAATATGTAACATGTGTGCATTATGTATAGGTATGTATGCAGTGTGTAGATGGTGTGTGCAGTATGTTTGTATGTATGTATGTGTTAGAAACAGGGAGAGAACCTCCAGCTCACTGGTCTGCGTCTCCAGCAGCGTCACTCGGATCCCCGCGACGGCCTGCGGTAAGGAACAGCAATGTAGGAGAAAAAATGATCCAGCGCTGATAGTAATTTAAAATGGAAATGAGAGTCCCATGTTTATTGAAGAAAGATCTTAAAATCGGAGGGGAGACGCAGTCCCAAGGTGCAAGTAGTCAGGGTAGATACCCAAGCCTACGCGTTTCGAACGCGATCTGCGTTCTTAATCATGGCAAGTATGTAAGTATGTGTGCATTGTGTAGATGTAGTGTGTGCAGTATGTACACTACCATTCAAAAGTTTGGGGTCACCCAGACAATTTTTTGTTTTCCATGAAAACTCACGCTTATATTTATCAAATGAGTTGCAAAATGACTAGAAAATATAGTCAAGACATTGACAAGGTTAGAAATAATGATTTTTATTTGAAGTAATAATTTTCTCCTTCAAACTTTGCTTTGTGGGAAAGGACACAGAGACATAAGAGACTTTCTACGCCAGTTTTCACACTTTTTAAGAAATGGGCCGTGGTAAAGGCAAAGGGGCTGTGAGCCAACAAATTTATTATGATTAACCCCAGAAAACTGGCGTCAATTATAGTGAAAGTCTACGCCAGCTCCTCGCTAACATAGATTTCACTCCATGGGGCATAGCAAGGTAGAGGCCCGTGCTGGACCTCATACTTTGCCCCCCCCCCTTCATCTGACCAAACCCTGGCCTCCCATTGGACAGTTAAATTAAAAAAATATATATACACTACCGTTCAAAAGTTTAGGGTCACTTAGAAATTTCCTTATTTGCACAGTTTTTTTCAATGAAGATAACATGAAATTAATCAGAAATACACTCTATACATTGTTAATGTGGTAAATGACTATTCTAGCAGCAAACATCTGGTTTTTAATGCAATATCTACATAGGTGTATAGAGGCCCATTCCCAGCAACCATCACTCCAGTGTTCTAATGGTACATTGTGTTTGCTAACTGTGTTAGAAGGCTAATGGATGATTAGAAAACACTTGAAAACCCTTGTGCAATTATGTTAGCACCGCTGTAAACAGTTTTGCTGTTTAGAGGAGCTATAAAACTGACCTTCCTTTGAGCTAGTTGAGAATCTGGAGCATTACATTTGTGGGTTCGATTAAACTCTCCAAATGGCTAGAAAAAGAGAGCTTTCATGTGAAACTCGACAGTCTATTCTTGTTCTTAGAAATGAAGGCTATTCCATGCGAGAAATTGCCAAGAAACTGAAGATTTCCTACAACGGTGTGTATTACTCCCTTCAGAGGACAGCACAAACAGGCTCTAACCAGAGTAGAAAGACAAGTGGGAGGCCCCGCTGCACAACTGAGCAACAAGACAAGTACATTAGAGTCTCTACTTTGAGAAATAGATGCCTCACAGGTCCTCAACTGGCAGCTTCATTAAATAGTACCCGCAAAACGCCAATGTCGACGTCTACAGTGAAGAGGCGACTCCGGAATGCTGGTCTTCAGGGCAGAGTGGCAAAGAAAAAGCCATATCTGAGACTGGCTAATAAAAGGAAAAGATTAATATGGGCAAAAGCACACAGACATTGGACAGAGGAAGATTGGAAAAAAGTGTTATGGACAGACGAATCGAAGTTTGAGGTGTTTGGATCACACAGAAGAACATTTGTGAGACGCAGAACAACTGAAAAGATGCTGGAAGAGTGCCTGACGCCATCTGTCAAGCATGGTGGAGGTTATGTGATGGTCTGGGGTTGCTTTGGTGCTGGTAAAGTGGAAGATTTGTACAAGGTAAAAGGGATTTTGAATAAGGAAGGCTATCACTCCATTTTGCAACGCCATGCCATACCCTGTGGACAGCGCTTGATTGGAGCCAATTTCATCCTACAACAGGACAATGACCCAAAGCACACCTCCAAATTATGCAAGAACTATTTAGGGAAGAAGCAGGCAGCTGGTATTCTATCTGTAATGGAGTGGCCAGCGCAGTCATCAGATCTCAACCCCATAGAGCTGTTGTGGGAGCAGCTTGACAGTATGGTACGCAAGAAGTGCCCATCAAGCCAATCCAACTTGTGGGAGGGACTTCTGGAAGCATGGGGTGAAATTTCTCCCGATTACCTCAGCAAATTAACAGCTAGAATGCCAAAGGTCTGCAATGCTGTAATTGCTGCAAATGGAGCATTCTTTGACGAAAGCAACGTTTGAAGGAGAAAATTATTATTTCAAATAAAAAACATTATTTCTAACCTTGTCAATGTCTTGACTATATTTTCTCATCATTTTGCAACTCATTTGATAAATATAAGTGTGAGTTTTCATGGAAAACACAAAATTGTCTGGGTGACCCCAAACTTTTGAACGGTAGTGTAAGTGAATACAGTGCAGTGAAATTCAGTGACTCACAGGTGACATCTTCTCAGAATGGAGTCGTTCATGTTCTCTTTTCTTCTTCATCCGACCCAGAACACCATGTTGACTTCCAGTCTTCTTCATCTCCAATGCCCAAGCGCGAACCACAAGATATGTCATGAAAGTGTTGATGTAACCTGTATACCACGTTCACGTGACCCAATGTGCCACGTCACAGCTTATTCAAATCATGGAAGCGTTCAGTCTACATGACTACCGCCCGTCACGGTGCGCATACCTTAGATCAAAATTTCGACATATAACTAACTCTAAACCTCATAAGCTAATTTTCTTTAGCTATTATACTAGGATGTACAATTCTATATAAAAATATTATCATATTAGTCATGTGTCCTAGTATACCCACATCCAGCGATGGGTGGGATGGGTGAAACATAAAATAGTTTTCCATGAGTTTTGGACTGCGATGTGCTGCTGATCTCCCTTTTTGGGGGTAATATACAGGGAATATGGGGGTTATATAAGGGACTCCCATCATCCCCATATATAACCACCATTATCCGTGTATGAACCAGCCTACCATTATCTCAGTATAAAATCTCCATCACCCCTGTATATACCATTAGGGCGGGCACTGTCAGCTTGCTGTGGCGTGCGGGCATTGTGGCTAAAGAAGAAGTAAATGGGGTGGGCATTGAGGACACCGTGGACCAATAGGATGCCTGAAATGCGGGTATATGGGAGAAGTCCAGCAGAATCTGAAAATATGCCTCCTGATTGCTTAGGCTGGGTTCACACGACTTATTTTCAGACGTAAACGAGGCGTATTATGCCTCGTTTTACATCTGAAAATAAGGCTACAATACGTCGGCAAACATCTGGCCATTCATTTGAATGGGTTTGCCGACGTACTGTGCAGACAACCTGTCATTTACGCGTCGTCGTTTGACAGCTGTCAAACGACGACGCGTAAAAATACAGCCTCGTCAAAAGAAGTGCAGGGCACTTCTTTCAGACGTAATTTGAGCCGTTTCTTCATTGAACTCAATGAAGCACAGCTCAAAATTTACGGCTGTCAGAGAAGCCCCGCAAAATGCGAGGAGGAGCATTTACGTCTGAAACAAGGCAGCTGTTTACTCCTGAAAACAGTCTGTCTTTTCAGACGTAAAAGCCTGCTATTGTGTGCACATACCCTTAAAGGCTATGTACACCTTTGCACAGTTTTTTTTTTAATTGCCTTGTATGTATTTTGTAAAATAAATCACATTTCTAATTGGTCTACCATTTGTCTTCTGTACCTGCAGTGTATTTCAGTTCATGGCCAGCTGCTGTATTCAGTTATCTCTCTAAGGCCCTGTTCACACCTGCGTTGGTGTGTTTCGTTGTTCTGCTCCATCAGTGGTGCAGAACAAAGGAATAACGTAAGCAACTGTTCCGTCGCACAACGGACACCGCCACCTGCCGACAGAACCCATTGACTTTAGTGGGTTCCATTGGCTTTCCGTCAGGCGGGGGACCGTGATTTTACCAGAGACAATAGTGCAGATGTGAACGAGGCCTTATCCGTCAGTCATCACCCTAATGGCAAACTGAGCAGCTCCTCCTTTGCAGGCTCATGAACAAGCATTTACTGTGGAATCTGCGCATGTGCATGGTCCTAATTACTGCATACCTCCTAACCGTCCCGGATATAGGGGGGTAGTCCAGGATTCTGGGCGCTGTTACGCTGTCCCAAGCGGCCGGTGGTATGTCTTGGTGTCAACTGTATCTGCGTCCTCAGGATGCAGATACAGTTTAATCCAATGCTAATGAAAGGGATCGTCAGCTCCCTGCTTCTGTATTAGTACCACTCGCCGAGGAATTCCCGGGCACAGCGCTACTTTAAGTGCGGAGCCCCTTGTCTCACTATCCATATATGAACATAGACGTCGGGGACTACTCCTGGAACGGAATCCACTGCCTTTGCATTGCCGATGGTCTGGCCGGGGATTCCGCTCCTAGGCGGAACCCCTGATGTCACTTTCCATATATGTACAATTACATCAAGGGCTCCTTCCTCCTGGAGAGCAATCCCTGGCCACAGCGTGGCCGACGCTCTGGACAGAGATTCTGCTCCTATAGGGAATGCCTTACTTAGTCTCCACTGTATTATTCTTCGTGCATGGTCTAGTGCTTCAGTTGTCAGTTTCCTTCACTAAATCATTGCTCTTCATGTGCGATGGCCATCTTCGCTACATTCTTGCACTGTGGCTTGGTTGTTTATGTGCTTCCCCGATCGCCCTGTCATTCACATGGCGTTTGTTTTCATTTTTGCCATCGGCATTGTATGCTCGGCCGCCTGTAGCTCCCCCCTGTTACCATAGATGCGTTTTGCATCTGTTCCATTGGCTGCGTGGTTACTAGGGAGCCGACCTGTGGGTGGGCGTCGCTGGTCGACGTCTTACTCTCCCATTGGATCGGCACGTTGCTATGCAATGCCTGGGAGGTGGGGCCAGGGCTTTAAAGCTTCCTTGTTTCCCCGGCGCGCGCTAGACCGACATCAGTGTCTCGTATGCGCCGTTATACTACTTGAACAGCTGAATATCAGCTGACCGGCATCTCGTGAACAAATACGAGTAATATCAGGCAATTCATACCCCTGAGGACGCTCCCCTAATGTGGTGCAGAAACGCGTAGGGAAGTGTGCCTGTAATCTGTGGCAATCAGATCTTACCAATATTTGCCAGCACATCTAAAGAGGTGTTGAAAATTACATCAGACTTGTCAGGCACTGTTTAATCAGTGCACGTTGATTGTCTACTTCACATTCCTCTTACTGTGCACTCTTGATCTGGCTGCCAACGCCTGTATTTGGATCTTTTGGCACTCTGTGCCCTACTACTTTTTAATAAATTATCATTAAAGAATTATTTTAAACGTTTATACAGGTAGAACAAGTGTATTTCAATAAATTTAAACGTATACCTATATATCACTGATTTTGGACCAAGTTTCCCTGCTAGAACCTCCAAATTACATCAGGTCGGTATTGGTGGGGAAGTCAAGCTCAAGGTCCTCAGTCCCATCCAATATGGCGCTGAATGTGGCAGTAAAACCTTCTAATATGGAATCTTCTTTATGTCATAAACATTTGTATTTATGACATCAGCACCTTCATCATAATTACTACAGGAATTTATTACCACTGCACAACTCATACATTGTGACGTCACCCACAGTGGTCTGAAGTGTTAACCCTTTAATGACTGGAAATGAACTTAGTACAGAGGCCATAAAGCTGAATAGAACATATCAGCGGCCATAAAGGAAAAGGGATAATGCAGGGAGCATCTCCGCACAAGAACTATCCATGACAAAGAGTTCTCCAGGATGAGATAACTTATCTGCTTTCTCCAAAAACCAGCACCACACCTGTCCATAGGTTGTGTGTGGTATTACAGCTCATTACCATTCACTTCAATGGAGCTAACCTGCAATACCAGACACAACCTGTGGATAGGTGTGGTGCTGTTTTTGGAAGAAAGCAGCCATATTTTTATAACTCTTGCACAGCTCCTGTTAGAAATAGTTAAAATAAAGTGGGGGGAGAAGGAGAAGAAGGGGAGAGGGAAAGAAGAAAGTAAAAAAAGGGAAAAAGAGGAACTCTGAGGTAAAAGATATCAAACTAGACTGAAAGGAGTCTGCTGGAGGTGCCAGATGGAAAGACATATTTCTGCCATGGGGACCAGATTAGTTGAAATGTATCTTGAAGGGGGGCTTCAGAGAGTGGGTTTTAACCCCTTCCCGCCCTATGAAGTGCTGTTGCATTGAAAAACTATGCAGTTCATCTTCGAATGCAGCGTCACAAAAACAAATTATTTAGTAAAAAATAAAACTATATAAATTTGGTATCGCCATAATCGTAACGACACGCAGAATCAAGTTATCATGCAATTCATGCCACCCGATGAACACTGTAAAATCATAACAGAAATGGCGGAATTACAGGTTTTTTGTTCAATTCACCCCACAAAATGTAGGTTTTTTTACATTGTTTTTTTAATACATTATATGGTACATTAGGCCGCAGGGTAAATTCCACGTAAACAGCGTCATTCATCGGTTAACTGTTTAAATGATACCAGTTCAAGTGACCTTTATCGAAAAACACTATAAGACATTTTTTCCCAATTAACCTTTTAATTGGGGCTAGCATGTGTGATACTGTCTGCTAAGCCGTTGTATCTCAGCATATTATATGTGATACTGTCTGCTGAGCCGCTGTCTCCTATCAAGTAGCAGAGCTATCAGGTGTCATAGTCTTAGGGTTCACACGCAAAGTCAAAAATGGCTGAAAATTACAGAGCTGTTTTCAGAGAACACAGCCTTTGATTTACAGCCGTTTTTGAAGCTGTAAACGTTTTTTGAGGTGTTTTTTTCTAGCTGTTTTTGGAGCTGTTTTTCCATTGACACAATGAAAAACATCTCCAAAAACGGCTCAAGAAGTGACATGCTCCTTCTTTTTACGTGCCGTTTTAAAATACAATAGGCAGATGTTTGAAGGCATTGGGCTACCGATTTTTCAGGCGTATTTGAAGGCGTTTACGCTCCGAAATACGCCTGAAAACACAGCGTGTGAATATACCCTTATAGATACGCTGTCTCAGATATATATATCTTTTTTTTTGTTTTTTTTAGGGGTGTGGGCAAAACACATGTCTTGTGGCACAAAACAGTCTGATTAGTGGGGGAGATACAGGGTCTGGCTTAGGCCTTTTGTTGCACACTCAATGTAAAATTGTACACTAGCTCGGAGCTGGCGTTGATTTCTGCTTTACATTACGCCCGTTACTGGCGTAAATGATAGTAAAATTGTCGGCCCTTTCCGCAAAGCGCCACACACTTTTCAAAAAAGTGCCAAAGGCAGCGAAAAGTGACCGAAAACTTTCCTGCACTTTTGGGATTTTTCTATGCCAGATAAGAGGCTTAGCAAGGTTAATAAATTCTCGTCTAAGGCTACAGACAGTAATACAATATCTTAATGCAAGGATCTGTACACTCAGTGTCTGACTGAGGTACCTTGGACCCACCAAAGGAAATAATTCTTGGGGGTCTACCCTTCAACTATATAGAAATAATTTAAACACTCTTAAATGTGTACTAAAAACGTGTGTTGTAAAACAAAGACCAGTATTCCCACCATATTGTGACAGATATCAGTCCTACACAGGCATTCTGCAGACCATATAAGTGAATACAGTGCAGTGAAATTCAGTGACTCACATGTGACATCTTCTTAGATTGGAGTCGTTCACGTTCTCTTTTCTTCTTCAGCTGGCCCAGAACGCCATGACGACTTCTTCATCTCCAATGCCCAAGCGTGAACCACAAGATACGTCATGAAAGTGTTGATGTAACCTAGATACCACGTGTAATGACGGGGTAGGGATACAGACAGGTGAGCCCTAATCTACCCGCCTCTCAGTCACTGCCTACTTGCACGGCCCGTCCTAGGCGACGGCGTACAACTGGGCGACGGTCCCTACGCTCAATATGTGCACGACAGACAAACAGACAAGTGTACACAGAAGCTAAGGGAAATGGGGCAGTTGCCCACGGCAACACAGTGAGCAACAGGCGTAGTGAACGAGTCGAGTCAAAACAGGAGTGTACCAGGTACCAAACACAGAGCAGGAGCGTAGTCAGTAAAGCCAGGGTCAAAATGAAGCAAGGTCAATAATAATAGCAGGAGCAGCAGAGCCAGAAAACAGGAAAGAATCACAGGCAAAGACAAGCAGGAAATGAAGGTATAAATAGACCGAGGCCGGGAGCTAGAACCGTCTGGCCAGGCTGTAATAGGTTCTCCCACTCCTGAGCCTACCAGCCTGAGTGGTAGCAGATCAAGTCACTCTATCAGACCTAGGAGCAGGTGCAGACTGATTAACCACGGGCGTCGACACAGAAGCTGTGTCTGGCAGATCCTTTACACCACGTTCCCGTGACCTAATGTGCCACGTCACAGCGTATTCAAATCATGGAAGTGTCCAGTCTACATGACTACCGACTGTCATGGTGTGCAAACCTTAGATCAAAATGTTGACATATAACTAACTGACTCTAAACCTCATAGGGTAATTTTCTTTAGCTATTATACCAGGATGTAGGCGGAGGAGTAGGCTAAGAGAACGGAAAGTGGCCGAGGCGGGAGTTGGGCCAGAGTGAATATGACGCTTGACTGGGGTCTGGGGAGGGGAAGGGGAGAGAGACAGGTGGGAAGGTGGGAGCAGAGGGGCAACATGAAAAAAATTATTAAACTGAATCTACTGCTTTAAAACAGTCACTCACCAAGTTGCGGAGCTGGCCCCTGCATGGATCCCATTCCTTTCTACAAACCAATTAACGCTAATCATAACCTTGATGAGCGGCGGCTGCCCACTTTATTTTACTTTTGTGGCCAGGCCCCTGACAGTAGTACCAGCGGTACTACCCTGATGGCAGGCCTGTTTGCAGGAGTACTAGCCAACTACGTCACAGATAACCCAAGTTTCAAGACCATGCAAATTTATGGATTTTTGGCATCCCATGGAATATGGGAACAATAGGGAATTCTATCAGTAAGTATTCTGCCTGTTTCTTGGCTAATACTCCTGATCCAATTCCTTCTTCTAGCAGATTTTTTAAAGATTCCTTACATGCGGTGCTTGGTTTCGCCACAAGTTTGCGATATGTCGATTCATTGTCTAAAATGGTATGAACGTGTCTGGGATATAAAGAGGAATCTAGAACAACTCCTGCTCCGTAAGATTTGGAGGACACAGTTATACGCTGGATATATGGTGAGCCCCTCTGTGTTTTCACCGTCAGCCCTTATGTGTACATAGTGAACCTTTTAGAAGGTTAATCTTTACCCGCTAAGGTGGAAGGGTTGGTTCCAATGCCTAGTTATGGTGGTGTCTGAGGAAATAAAGGTCCTTTTAGACGTCACGATACTGACCATGAAAACCAGCACCAATCGACGATACAGCGTGTCACAAGGAGCAATCATCGTTAATGTATGGGGGCAAACAATCGTTACTACACCAGACCCCGCACCGATCTGCCAGTCCAGCTGCCTCCGGGCACTGGACAACACTGCCGGAAGCAGATTGCTCAGATCACTGCATAGCAGCCGTTCGGCAGAACTGCAGCTCGGCCTCTATTCTTTGACCGGAGCCATCTACTTCCGGCAGTGTTGTCCGGTGCCCAGAGGCAGCTGGAGTGGTGGATCGGTGCGGGGTCTGGTGTAGTAACGATTGTTTGCCCCCATACATTAACGATGATTGCTCCTTGTGACACGCTGTATCGTCGATTGGTGCTGGTTTTCATGGTCAGTATCGGGACGTCTAAAAGGACCTTTATTTCCTCAGACACCACCATAACTAGGCATTGGAACCAACCCTTCCACCTTAGTGGGTAAAGATTAACCTTCTAAAAGGTTCACGCACCGATCATATACTGATGACCTATCCAGTGGATAGGTCATCACTTGTCAGAACGTGGAAAATCCTTTTAAAAATATTGCTTTTAGTATGTCATTAAAATAAATTTATTTGTGTTTTTTTGTTGTACTTTTTACTTTTTTCCTTCTTTTACTTCTCTATGGGGGCTGCCATTTTTTTTTTCATCTCTGTATCTGTCCATTAACGACACATACAGAGATGGAATACGGCACATACATTCCCATAGAGAATGCGAACGGGAGCCGTTCCATTCACTATAGTGTATGCCGTCTGTGTGGGAACGGCGCATGCGCCACTCCCACACAGATCAAAAGAAAGGTCTTTAGTAGAGCGACATCCAGCGCTATTTTCATGTGGACCGGAAGCCACGGCTGGACAGTAAGATGACGACTTCCGGTCGCGGCTTCCGGCCATATGTTGAAGGCAGCGCAGATGCAAGGACTAGGAGCGGCAGAGCGGAGGCGGCGGCAGGAGCAGGTAAGTTATGTTTGTGTATGTGATGTGTGTGTATGTTAGTGTTATACTTTCTGCTGAGCACTGTATCTAATCTTCCTACACTGTGCATTCGCTCAGAAAATGGCGGCACACAGTGTAGGAGGTTTGAAGATTCAACCCCCTTCTTTCTCCTGGCACTAGGCAGGATAAAGGAGGGGGGATTCTGTGAGGACACTAGAGCGAGTGTGTCTACTACAAATTTGCAGCATAAGGCAATGAGGTTGCTTTACCACATGCCAATGCGGCAATTTTGAGAATTGCTCCCTCTAGTGACCAGCACATGGAAATGTTATAAATTAGAATCTAATTTATAATATTTCCTGAAAAAAATAAAATAAAATTTCTAGCGACACATTCCCTTTAATACAGGCGTTTCATACACCAGTCCTATTAAACAGTTTGCTGGAGTAAGATGCAACACATTTATTAACAGGCGAAAGACTCTTAATAAATGTGTTGCATCTTTGGGCGGGTTCACACATGGCGGAATTTCACTTAAATTCCGCTGCGGACACTCCGCAGCGTTAATCCGCAGCAGAGCCGTTTCTCCATTGACTTTCACTTTAATTTAGCAGTGTTCGTTTACACGATGCGTACAATTCCGCTGCGGAGCATAGGCTGCGGAGCGGAATTTGGTGTCCGCAGCATGCTCTGTCTGTTGCGGAGCAGTGGCGGACTGGTTGCGGACTCATGGCGGAATTTCTCCATTGACTTCAATGGAGAGTCAAAATTCCGCAATGAAGTCCGCAGATCTTATGTGTGCTGCGGAGCGTATTGTTTTTACTACCATGACATTTCTTCATTCTGGCTGGACCTATGTATTTCTAGGTCTACAGCCAGACTGAGGAAGTCAATGGCGCTCCCGTAATGACGGGAGCGTTGCTAGGAGACGTCTGTAAATAGTCACTGTCCAGGGTGCTGAAAGAGTTACGCGATCGGCAGTAACTGTTTCTGCACCCGGGACAGTGACTACCGATCTCAATATACATGTATCTGTAAAAAAAAAATATAAGTTCATACTTACCGAGAACTCCCTGCGTCTGTCTCCAGTCCGGCCTCCCAGGATGACGTTTCAGTGTAAGTGACGGCTGCAGCCAATCACAGGCCAAGCACAGGCTGCAGCGGTCACATGGACTGGTGCGTCATCCAGGGAGGTCGGGCCGGATGCCGAAAGAGGGACGCGTCACCAAGACAACGGGCGGTAAGTATGAATTTCTTTGACTTTCACTAGGGAAAGTGCTGTCCCTTCTCTCTATCCTGCACTGAATAGGGAGAAGAGAAGCACTTTTCCTGCAGTCCGCAGCGGCCAGTCCGCATCAATTTTCTGCACATTTTGTGCAGATCCGCTGCAGAATCTGCAACGCAGATTCTGTGCGGCATTGATGCGGACAGTTGCGGAGGAATTCCGCCATGTGTGGTCATGCCCTTTTAGCTGCAACGCGGCCTGTCATCAGTACTTTCTACGTGCTGCGGCGTGCTGTAAGAGCCTGAGGGAATCCGGGAGGGAGAATCGGAGTGGTGAGGTAAGTACATTTTTAAAATGTATTTTATTGTCTGATTGGGGGGCAAACAGTATGATTGGGGAGAGGTATGGGTCTGGCACGGAACTTTGCCTTGTTACGCTCCCCAGAGATAAATCTGGGCCGCACTATACGTATAGATTTCTGCTATAATTTACATCAGTTACTGGCGTAACTTATAGTAAAATTGTTGGCCATTTCTGCTAAGCCCCGCCCATTTTTTGCACCCCAAAAATGTCAACATTTGTGTATTTTAGTAAACTGTTGTAGAAAGGTTAATATATACCCCCCAAAGGCTACAGACTGTAATACAATATCTTAACCCCTTCCCTCTTTAGCCACTTTTGACCTTCCTGACAGAGCCTCATTTTTCAAATCTGACATGTGTCACTTTATGTGGTAATAACGTCGGATTGCTTTTAGCTATCCAAGCGATTCTGAGATCGTTTTCTCATGACACATTGGACTTGATGTTACTGGCAAAATTTGCTCGATATGTTCAGTATTTAATTGTGAAAAACACCAAAATTTAGCGAAAAATTGCAAACATTTGCATTTTTCTCAACTTAAATGTATCTGCTTGTAAGGCAGGTAGTTATAACACACACAATTGTTGCTAACTAACATCCCCCATATGTCTACTTTAGTTTGGCATCGTCTTTTGAACATCCTCTTATTTTTCTAGGACGTTACAAGGCTTTGAACTTTAGCAGCAATTTCTCACATTTTCAAGAAAATTTCAAAAGGCTATTTTTACAGGGGCCCGTTCACTTGTGAAGTGGCTTTGAGGGCCTTATATATTAGAAACCCAAAAAAAGTCACCCCATTTTGAAAACTTCACCCCTCAAAGTATTCAAAACAGCATTTAGAACATTTCTTAACCCTTTAAACTTTTCACAGGAATTAAAGCAATGTAGGGGTGAAATTTACAAATAAATTTTTAATCCATTTTTATTTATAACACAGAAAGTTTTTCCATAGAAATGCAACTCAATATTTATTGCCCAGATTCTGCAGTTTTAGGAAATATCCCATATGTGGCCGTAGCGTGCTACTGGACTGAAGCACCGGCCTCAGAAGCAAAGGAGCACCTAGTGGATTTTGGGCCCTTATTTTTATTCGAATATATTTTAGGCACCATGTCAGGTTTCAAGGGCTCTTGCAGTGCCAAAACAGTGGAAATCCACCAAAAGTGATCCCATTTGAGAAACTACACACCTCAAGGAAATTATCTAGGTGTATACTGAGCGTTTTGACCCCGCAGGTTTTTTGCAGAAATTATTGGAAGTAGGCCCTGAAAATACTCCCGAGTAAAACAATACCCCACATGTGGTAATAAATGGCTGTTTGGACACACGGCAGGGCTTAGAACGGATGGAGCACCATTTGGCTTTTGGAGTTCACATTTAGCAGGGATGGTTTGCAGAGGCCATGTCACATTTACAAAGCCCCTGAGGGGATAAAACAGTGTAAACCCCCCACAAGTGACCTCATTTTGGAAACTACACCCATTGAGGAAATTATCTAGGGGTATACTGAGCGTTTTGACCCCACAGGTTTTTTGCAGAAATTATTGGAAGTAGGCCCTGAAAATAAAAATCTACATATTTTCAAAGAAAATGTAGTTTTAGCAATTTTTTTCTCATTTCCACAAAGACTGAAGGAGAAAAAGCCAGCAAAATTTGTAAAGCAATTTCTCCCGAGTAAAACAGTACCCCACATGTGGTAATAAACGGCTGTTTGGACACACGGCAGGGCTTAGAATGGAAAGAGCGCTATTTGGCTTTTGGAGATCACATTTAGCAGGAATGGTTTGCGGAGGCAATGTCACATTTGCAAAGCCCCTGAGGGGCAAAACAATGAAAACGCCCAAATAGTGACTCCCTTTAGGAAACTACACCCCTTGAGGAGTCCATCTAGGAGTATTGTGAGCATTTTGACCCCATAGATGTTTCATAGAATTTATTAGAATTGGGCAGTGAAAATAAAAACAATCCTTTTTCTTCAATAAGACGTAGTTTTACCGCAAATTTTTGGGATTTCTCAACAAATAATGCAAAAAAAGAACACAACATTTGTAAAGCAATTTCTCCCGAGTACGGCAATACCCCATATGTGGTCATAAACGGCTGTTTGGGCACACGGCAAGGCTCAGAAAGGAAAGAGCGCCATTTGGAGTGCAGATTTTGCTGGATTGGTTTCTGGGCACCTGTGGGACCAAAACTGTGGATACCCCGCAGAAGTGACCACATTTTGGAAACTACGCCCTCAATGCATTTACCTAGGGGTGTAGTAAGCATGTTAACCCTACAGGTGTTTTGTAGAAATTAGTGTGCACTCGATGTTGCAGAGTGAAAATGGGATTTTTTTTCCATAGATATGCCAATATGTGGTGCCCAGCTTGTGCCACCATAACAAGACAGCTCTCTAATTATTATGCTGGGTTTCCTGGTTTTAGAAACACCCTTCATGTTGCCCTAATCTTTTGCCGAACATTCGACCAGGCTCAGGAGTGAAAGCGTACCATGCAAAATCGAGGCCTAATTTGGCGATTTATAAAGTATTGGATCACAATTGCAGAGGCTCAGATGTGAAATAATAAAAAGAAAGCCCTGAGAAGTGACCCCATTTGGAAACTGCACCCCTCAAGGCATCTATTAAGGGGTGTAGTGAGCATTTTCACCCACAGGTATTTTCCATAAATGATTGCGCTGCGGGTGGTGCAAAGTAAAAATTGATATTTTTCTCTAGAAATGCCATTTCAATGGCAAATATGTCATACCCAGCTTATGTCACTGGAGACACACACCCCAACATTTTTTAAAAGGGTTCTCCCGGGTATGACGATGCCATATATGTGGAAGGAAACTGCTGTTTGGGCACACTGTAGGGTTCAGATGGGTGGGAGCGTCATTTGGCTTTTGGAGCGTGGAATTTGCTTGGTAATAGTTTTGTTTGGAGTGTTTCCGTTTATAACGTGGGGCATATGTGAGCTGGGCAGAGTACATCAGGGGCATAGTCAGGGGGTATAATAATGGGGTAAAAAAACAATAAAATAATCCATTTATGTGTGTTACGCTGTGAAGCAATCCTTTCTGCACAGGCCAGTGTCGCACTGATATATGGCGTCCTTTCTTATGCCCCTTTTGGTCCGCATATTTGCAGTTTGGGGAATTTTGCTGTGAAGTGTTGTCCTGGTATAATACGGGCACCCTCGCTTCCAGCAGATATGTTTGGGCCCTCCCCTTCCTGGTTCCCTAATTTTAGATCCTTGATAAATCGCCTCCTGAAACAGAGGAAATGTTCCCCTCGGGCACAACTGCATATTTTTTATTTCCTGACTTATTGGAGCCATAACTAATTTTATTTTTTCATAGACGTAGCGGTATGAGGGCTGTTTTTTTGCTGGACAAGCTGTAACGATTATTGTTACCATTTTTGGGTACATGCGACTTTTTGATCACCTTTCATCCTATTTTTTGGAAGGCCAGGTAAACAAAAAAACGCAATTCTGGCACAGCTTTTTTTTTTTTTTTTAGACAGTGTTCACCATGCGTTATACATTACCAGTTAACTTTATTATGTGGATCCGTACGATTCCGGAAATACCTAATTTATAGAACTTTTTTATGTTTGACAACATTTTGCACATTAAAATTGCTTTTGTAAAAAGAATGTATTTTTTCTGTCGCCAAGTTGTGAGAACCATATCTTTCCAATTTTTTTGTCGACGGAGCTGTATGAGGGCTTGTTTTTTGCGAGACAAGCTATAGTTTTTATAGGTACCATTTTTGGATACGTGCAACGTTTTGATCACTTTTTATTCCAATATTTGTAGGGCAGAGTGACCAAAAAACAGAAACTCGGGTATAGTTTTTTACAGGTTTTTTTTACGCTGTTCACCGTGTGCATTAAATAATATAATATTTTGGTACATCAGGTCGTTACGGTCGCGGCAATACCAAATACGTATGGTTTATTATTTTTTTTCAATAATAAAGGACTTGATAAGCGAAAAAGGGCGATAGTGTTTTATTTTATTACTTGAAACTTTTATTGTTTTCAAACTTCTATTTTTTTCATTTTTTTTCTAATACTTTGCACTACCTACGTAGTGCAATGTATTAGATCTGTCAGTTATTCACTGACAGCAAGCCGATTAGGCTTCACCTCCCGGCGGGGCCTAATCGGCTTCTGTAATAGCAGAGCAGGAGGCCATTGTGTCTCCTGTTGCCATAGCAGCAGTCGCCAGTCCTGATTGCCTGTCAGGGCTGGTGATCTGCTAGTAACCACTACGATGCAGTAATCGCTTTCGATTGCTGCATCGAGGGGGGATAATGGCAGGGATTGGAGCTAGCTCCGGTTCCTGCCATTAAAGGTGGATGCCATCTTTCCGGCGGCTACGGAAGCCGATCAGGCTCCGCCGCCGGGCGGATCTTGACCGTCTTCCGTATTAGGCAGACCGGGAGGCCAGTATTAGGCCTCCGGTTGCCATTGCAGCCACCGGAACCCCGGCAATTTCATTGCTGGGGTTCCGATGAGCTGCAAACACCTTAAGTGCAGCACTCGCGTTTGAGCGCTGCACTTAAGGGGTTAATGGCGGGGATCGAAGCTAATTTCGGTCCCCGCCATTACAGCCGGATGTCAGCTGTAAGATACAGCTGAGATCCGGGGATGATGGCACCGACTCAGCTTCTGGGCCGTTGCCAAACATTTGGCGTATGGATACGGCAATTTGCGGGAAGTCATAACTTTCCATGGCGTACCCATACGGCAAATGTCAGGAAGGGGTTAATGTAAGGATGTGTACACTTAATTGTGCAGCAACGCTTGTTGTCTCCATTCTATGTCAGTGTGGGAAGTAGATGTCCGGCCTTATGATTTTGTGATATGTGATAGACCCAGATTCCCAATCACCAAACCAAAGAATGCAAAATAAAGACACAAAACATTATAATTGGGTGTTAAATGGTCAAAACTTTTATTATATTATATGACCAAACCCAAAATGGCAAACCTCCGACTCACGAAGAGTCACCCTCCAGCACGCAGGAAAGGAAAAACCCCCTGTGGGGGAAACCTCTAGGGAAACCATGGCTGGAGGATTGCCCTTCCTCTGGGCTTAGAAGGTGCCAAAATAGAATTTGTAACAGAATTTGTAAGTTTTCTCAGATTTTCAAGGAAAGACAATACAATGAACGAACAACATAAAACACATAAATCGGCTGATCTGGTTGGCTAGGCGGGTGTCTCTCTTCCTGGGCACCCATTAAAATGAATGGGTGATCCACGGATGAGACGGGTCCTCCAGATGCCTCCTTGTAGCATCTGTCTCCGCTCCGGCCAATAGAAGGGGATCTCCTGCTGGAAACCCCCCTCTATTACAGACAACCCGTATGAAGAGGATGGCATCACTGTGATGAAGAAGTGGTCTTGGGTGTAGGGTTTCCCTGCTAGAATCTCCAAATTACATCAAGTCGGCATTGGTGGAGAAGTCAAGCTCAAGGTCCTCAGTCCCATCCAATATGGCGCTGAATGTGGCAGTAAAACCTTCTAATATGGAATCTTCTTTATGTCATAAACATTTGTATTTATGACATCAGCGCATTCATCATCATTACTGCAGGAGTTTATTAACACTGCTGCCTCATTCATTGTGACGTCACCCACAGTGGTCTGAAGTGTTAACCCTGTACTGACTGGCAGTGTACTTACCACAGAGGCCATAAAGCTGAATAGAACATATCAGCGGCCATAAAGGGATATTGCAGGGAGCATCTCCGCACAAGAACAATGCATGACAAAGGGTTGTCCAGGATAAGATAACTTGTCTGCTTTCTCCAAAAACCAGCACCACACCTGTCCATAGGTTGTGTGTGGTATTACATCTCATTACCATTCACTTCAATGGAGCAAACCTGCAATACCAGATACAACCTGTGGATAGGTGTGGTGCTGTTTTTGAAAGAAAGCAGCCATATTTTTCTAACTCTGCACAGCCCCTGTTAGAAATAGTTAAAAAAAAGGGGGGGAGAAAATAAATTAAAAAAAGGTAAAAAGAGGAACTCTGAGGTAAAATAAATCAAACTAGACTGAAAGGAGTCTGCTGGAGGTGCCAGATAGAAAGACATATTTCTGCCATGGGGACCAGATTAGTTGAAATGTATCTTGAAGGGGGGCTTCAGAGAGTGGGTTTTAACCCCTTATAGCCCTATGAAGTGCTGTTGCATTGAAAAACTATGCAGTTCATCTTCGAATGCAGCGTCACAAAAACAAATTATTTTGTAAAAAATAAAACTATATAAATTTGGTATCGCCATAATCGTAACGACCCGCAGAATCAAGTTATCATGCAATTCATGCCGCCCGATGAACATTGTAAAATCAAAACAGAAATGGTGGAATTACAGGTTTTTTTTCAATTCACCCCACAAAATTTATGCTTTTTTACATTTTTTTAAATACATTATATATTACATTAGGCCGCAGGGTAAATTCCACATAAACAGCGCCATTTATGGGTTAACTGTTTAAATGATACCAGTTCAAGTGACTTTTATCGAAAAACACCATAAGAATTTTTTTCACAATTAACCTTCTAATTGGGCCTAGAATGTGTGATACTGTCTGCTAAGCTGTTGTATCTAAGTAGACCTAAGTAGACAAAAGTCGATGGTCCAGCGCAGTCAGGTTTAAAACAGAACGTAGTTCCAATTTTATTTGAATGGTTAAAACAAGATCATTCCCGAATGCAAGGGTGAAAATGTAGGTAAGGTGCCTACGCGTTTCAGACGTATACCACGTTCTTCCTCATGGCTTTAATGCTAACAACTAAATGTCAGAACGAGGTTTATATCCGGTTGCCAACAGGTGAAAATTAGTGATGTCACAGAAAAGTGGTGCTGTCCAGCATAGTAGTGCTGAACTAGGGAGACGCCTATAAAGCATCAGCATTCTATGAATAAAAGCTATCCAGCACGGTGGAGCTGTCCAGCAGAAGTGGTGCTGAAACAGAGAGCCGGTGATAGAACATCACTGCTCCACTAGTAAGTTATGTGCTTATAGCGTTGATTGATGAATATTTATAAATAATAAAATGAGGGATAACAATGACCCAAATCTATCCTAGAGTAGTGTATAGAATATTAATGCTAATTTCTGTTTATTAGGCTGTCGGATATAAACCTCTGAAATACTCACATCGAAAAATTAAAACATGAATAGACGCTAAAAAATACATCATTTAAACAGTTTAAAACAATACATGAACTGGAAAGAAGGGGAATTATGTATTGGTCTTCAAGGATAATTAGTATTGGAAAATTTGTTTTCCTTTGTATACTAGACCGTCAAACGGGAAATCTGATGGGGGAAGGACCCGTTAATATGGATAATTAGGTGTCATCTGTAAAAGCCATGAACATTAACAGGTATTATTGATTATTAGGCCATATTAGATTCTACCGATCATTTCATAGATTCTTTTACTATTAGTGGAACATTAATTCTTTTTTTAAGTTCAAACGTTTAGGAAACCTCGTTTTTAGTGTAAATATCCAGTATGCTTCACGTGATAAGATTTTATGTTTGATGTTCCCCCCTCTGGTTGGAGTTTTGACTTTTTTTCTGGCATAACATCTCAGACTTGTAATTGATCTATTATGGAAGGTTATGAAATGTTTTACAACATTGGAGATATTGGTGAGGTTAGGATTTCTTATATAGCCCAAATGTTCTAGTATCCTAGTTTTACATTTGCGGCTGGTGCAACCTACATACATTAGGTTGCATTCCAAACACTCCACAATGTATATTACTGCCTCACTGTTGCAATTAATGTAAGTTTGAATTGAAAAATTTGTATTGTTATCTGAATCTCTGAAGTTCTTCGTAGGCTTAGCATATGAACAGATTTTACATGGATGCGATCCGCATTTAAAGAAACCCGTATATTGAAGCCATGTCAGTTTGGGAATGTTTGAGGAAAATATAGAAGGAGACAATAGATCACCTAAGGAAGGAGCTTTTCTGGATACAACACTGCAACCATCTTTCAAAATATCTGACATAGCCTCGTCTTCCATTAGAATGGCTATATTTTTATGGACGATTTTCTTTATTTCATTAAACTGACTACTGTGTTGTAACACCAAAGTAGGTACGTTTAGACCAGTATCTTTATTATTATGTTTTGGCTCTAGAAGTATATATCGGGGCTTTGTTTCTACAATGGAGGTTGCTCTTTTGAGGGTCCATTCTGCATACCCTCTTTTGCGTAGTCTCCTACAAATTTGCTGTTGTTCCACCCGGTAATTGGGGTCGTTACTACAATTTATTTTTGCTCTGTACATTTCTCCCACTGGGATTGATGAGATGGTTTGTCTGGGGTGATCGCTTGTAGCATGCAAGATAGTGTTCCCTGAAATCGGCTTACGGTATGTTTTAGTGTTGATTATTTCCCCTGCATGTCCTTTGAGTTCTAGGTCCAGAAACTGGATAGTATCTTTTTGTGAAAAATAGGTACATTTCAATTTGAATTGGTTGTCATTAAGATAATTGATGACATTTGGGATATCTGACATATTGCCTTCCCATATAAATAGCAGGTCGTCTATATACCTTGCATACCAGTTAATAGATCTGCCAAAAGAGTTATCACTAGAAAAAATGAAAAGTTCCTCCCACCAAGCCATCACAAGATTAGCCAAAGAAGGGGAGAATTTAGCTCCAATTGATACTCACTTAAGTTGTAGGTAAAACAACCCATCGAACTGGAAGAAATTGTGTGTCATCAGGAAGACAAGGACCTCTAGTGTATATGATTGTAGCTCAAAGCTGTAGTTGCTGTGTTTAAAAAGATGATATTCTAGTGCCCTATGGGCTATTTCGTGTGGAATGCTGGTATAAAGTGAGGTCACATCACAGCTCAGCCATGTAAATTTATTTTCCCATCTTTTTTGTGAAATGAGCATAACACATCTCTGGTGTCACGTAAATGGCCTGGGGTTCTTAGTGCAAGGGGTTGTAACAAGGAGTCTAGCCATTCAGAGAGTTTTTCTGTTAGTGATCCTATCCCTGACACTATGGGGCGCATAGGTGGGGGGGTTTATGCCTTTATGAGTCTTGGACAATGCGTGCATGATTGGAATTTGAGGGACATTGGACCATAATATATTCTGCTTGTTTACTTGTTAATACGCCACTACCTAAACCATCGTTTATTCGTTTGTTGAGCTTTTTTTGGAGCATGGATGTTGGATTACATGTTAGTTTTTATATGTGTCTGTGTCTGCTAGAAGTTTCAAAATTTGGGTTTTGTACATTTCCCTATCTAGCACAGTGATACTGCCCCCTTTATCCGACCTCTTAATAATAATACCCTTGTTATTTTTTAACAATTTTTTTGCCATATTCACCTCTTTAGAAATATTAAAGTTCTTATTGCAACACTTCCAATTTTCAGATAGTTGCTGGAGATCCTTTTCAATTGTCCATTGAAATCTGTCCATAGAGTCTGTCCTAGATGCCAGAGGATAGAAGCTTGGATTTTTCGTAACAAAGTCCGCAGAAACATGAATATTTCTTATAGGAAGTTCTGGGTACAGACTCTCTAAGCATTGGATTGCCCTATGTTCCTCAAACGATAGTGATCTATGGTCATGGATGTTTGTATTGGATTCTCTGAGATAAAAATCTTCAGAGTCTGTTGTCATTGAGAGCGTATTATAAAAATGCCTCTTTACTGTTAAATTCCTTACAAATCTATTAATGTCCAGAAGTGTGTTGAAAGAATCGAACATGCGATTAGGGGCAAAATTGAGGCCCAACGACAGAACTTTGACTTGTGCTGGAGTCAGTTCGGATGAGTAAAGGTTGATCACATTAATGCTGAGTGTGGATTCCTGCGGTTCCGTAGGCGGCGGTTTTGTTCCTGGTCTGTTTGGGTGATGTTTCCTACCGCCCCTCCTTTCCCGTTTTTTTACTTCCTTGGTTTGCTGACAGGTTGGTATCTTTGGGAGTATAGGTTCCTAGAGTTATCACTATCTGAGGCTTCATTAAATACTTCAATTGAATCAGGTTCCGAGGAGCTGAAACTGACTCTATTCAGACATACTTAGCATTGGTGGCAGAAGCAGGAGCCATAGCAGGTCGTTGGAGGAGAGAGACAGGACAGGGGAGGTGAGCCAGTTCCTGGTGGTGTGGGAGGCAGGCAGGCATGCAGGTCCCAGCTGGTGGTGAGGTCATCTTCAGCTAGCTCCAGCTATTTAACCCTGTCGGTACGCTCGTAGCGGGGGATGTGGCGCTTGCCCCTGGCTAGCATGGGTCGGCCTGGTGCTAATGTATCACCAGCCGACTCATGAGCGCCCGCACGAGACAGTCCGTGCGTGCGGGAGACTTGAAATGGAGACAGGGGATAACTATCCCTTGTCTCCATGGTTTCCAAACAAAGCAGGGCCATGCTAATTGTCCTGCTTCGCTTAGAACCGCATTCATGACCAGGGCTGTTGTTGTTACAGCCCTGGCTCATGATACATGATATGTATTATACACCACATATATATTATATATATGTGTATATATATATATACATATACACTGTATATATACACACATATACATACACACTATATATATATATATATATATATATATAGGGACACTTCCCTTTACAATCCCCCTGTTGTCGGGGACTCGACAATGCAATTTGGGGAAGTGTTTGTGGGGTTCTATTTACCCCCTCAACCTCCCTGGTTACTGGTAATGGTCTGAGATGGAAGGAAGTATACTATTGGACCTAGATACTCGACATCAGCTATCTCCTCAAGGACATCTTCCAGCCAGTCCTCTGACTCTGGAGTCTAGTGTCCAAAGAAACTAAACCTCAAAGTTCACAGAATGAAGATGAAATTAAATCTCATAGTCCATAGAACGAAGTTGAGATAAAACTCACAGTCCATAGAACGAAGCCTGGAAGCTCATCAGACGAAGTTGAAATTAAACCTTCATAGTCCATAGTACGAAGAAACCTTTATAGTCCATAGATCGGGGTTGAAATAAACTCACAGTCCATAGAACGAAGCCTCAAAGCTCATCAAACGAACAAAGCTCATATGAAAACCTCAAAGTCCATGAACAGCAGATTTCTTGTTCTTTCTTGCTTGGAGTTTCATCCTCTTGAGTGGCGTCAGCAGTTCTTTCCAGTGGCCGATCCAATTTTAGCATGCCGAGCCGTGTAAGGCTACTTGTGCCCTCATATGGTCAGCCTTGGAATGGCTTAGCCCGCCTTTCAACAACCTTTTGTACGTGATCCATTACTTTTCCAACTTTTCCCAGCATCTTGATTGAAGACGAAACAATCTTTTTGGGCCGATATCCAGGTCTTTATCATGGCAGGTTATCATCCCCGAGGAGGAGTTGAGGTCTTGGTACCCAGGAATCTACTGTGGGGTGGAGCATCGCCTTCCATTTCCCCTCTGACATTCAATCCATCATCATATTGACCATACCAGTTCTCAGGTTGAGGTGGCAAATACCTACAAGGGTTTGTGTGTACCTTACCTGTCCCTAAGGGTTCCTACACACTACCCAATCACACAAACAAAGTGAAAAATAACCAAACATACAAAAATATTCCCCCCCAAACCATAGGTATATGTACATATAGAGATTCATGCTCAAACAGCATCTCTCACTACCCCTCCATAAACACGAGAAAGGTCCACATGTAAATCGGGTGACTACAGGCTGTAAATATATGCCCGCCTACACGTACATACTCACTCACTGTGGGATGGGCACGTCCTCACTGAGTATGCCTATGTTGCGGACACATATCAACACCTGGAATGTCTATATGTCTGAACCTAAAAAAAGAATTAATGTTCCACTATTAGCAAAAGAATTTATGAAATGATTGGCAGAATTTAATATGGCCTAATAATTAATAATACTTGTTAATGTTCATAGTTTTTACAGATGACACCTAATTATCCATATCAACGGGTCCTTCCCCCACCAGATTTCCCGTTAACCAATTGACGGTCTAGTATACAAAGGAAAACAAATTTTCCAATACTAATTATCCTTTAAGACCACTATATAATTCCCCTTTTTTCCAGTTCATGTATTGTCTTAAACTGTTTAATATCATGTATTTTTTAGCGTCTAATTATGTTTTAATTTTTCGATGTGAGTATTTCAGAGGTTCATATCCGACAGCCTAATAAATAGAAATAAGCATTAATATTCTATCCACTACTCTAGGATAGTTTTGGATCATTATTATCCCTCATCTTATTATTTATTACTAGTGTAAAGGATCTGCCAGGCACAGCTTCGGGGTTAACGCCCATAGATAATCAGTCTGCACCTGCTTCTATGTCTGTGAGACTGACTCCATCTTCCACCACTCAGGGTGGCAGGCTTAGGAGTGGGAGAACCTATCACAGCCTGGCCAGACGGAGCTAGCTCCCGCCCTCTGTCTATTTATACCTGCCTTTCCTGTTCCTCCTTTGCTTGTGATTCTTCTCGTTTGGTTTCCTGGCCCTGCTGCAGCTTCTTGTACCATTGTCCTTGCTTCATATTGACCCCGGCTTGCTGACTACTCTCCTGCTCTGCGTTTGGTACCTCGTACACTCCTGGTTTGACTCGGCTTGTTTACTACTCTTCTGCTCTGCGTTTGGCACCTCGTACTCTCCTGGTTTGACTTGGCTTGTTCACTTCTCTTGTTGCTCACGGTGTTGCCGTGGGCAACTGCCCCTTTCTCCCCCTAGCTCTGTGTACCCTTGTCTGTTTGTCTGTTGTGCACTTATTGAGCGTAGGGACCGTCGCCCAGTTGTACCCCGTCGCCTAGGGCGGGTCACTGCAAGTAGGCAGGGACTGAGTGGTGGGTAGATTAAGGCTCACTTGTCTGTCTCCCCATCCCTGTCATTACATAATCACAAGCCCATACCTTGTCTACCCAGGTCCCTGACACCACTATGGACCCCCTTGAGACCCTGGCTCAGCAAATGCAGGGTCTCTCCTTACAGGTCCAGGCCCTGGCTCAGAGGGTCAACCAGCCTGATGCTACCATGGTAATCCCCCTCACCTCACCTCTTGAACCCCACATGAATTTGCCCGACCGGTTCTCAGGGGACCGGAAGACTTTTCTCTCCTTTTGGGAGAGTTGTAGGCTCTATTTTCGTTTAAAGCCCCACTCCTCAGGTTCTGAGAGCCAGCGGGTGGGTATAATTATGTCCCGGCTCCAGGAAGGGCCCCAAGAATGGGTCTTCTCCTTGGCTCCTGACGCCCCTGAACTTTCCTTTGTTGATCTTTTCTTTTCTGCTCTCGGACTCATCTATGACGAGACTGACAAGACTGCTTTTGCCGAGAGTCAGCTGGTGACCTTACGTCAGGGTAAGAGACCTGTTGAGGAGTATTGCTCTGACTTTAGGAAGTGGTGCGTAGCTTCTCGGTGGAATGACCCTGCCTTAAGGTGCCAGTTTAGGTTGGGTCTGTCGAACGCCCTGAAAGATCTGCTAGTTAGTTATCCCTCTTCTGACTCCCTAGACCAGGTTATGGCTTTAGCGGTATGACTTGACCGACGTCTCAGGGAACGACGACTTGAACGTCTTGATGTTTTCTCCTCTGACTCCCCCATGATGCCTCCCGAGGTTCCGTTGCTTCGTTCCTCCCCGGAAGACTCAGAGTTACCTATGCAACTCGGGGCCTCCGTGTCCCCCCAACAACGTAGAGATTTCCGCAGGAAGAATCGTCTCTGCTTCTACTGTGGGGATGACAAGCATCAAGTGAACAACTGTCCTAAGCGTAAGAATGCAGCCGGAGAACTTCCGCGCCTAAGTGATCATCGGGGAGGTCACTTGGGCGCACAGGTATTTCCCGTAAATATGAAACGTAATAAAATCTTGCTTCCCTTTCAGGTCTCTTTTGGTGGTAGGTCTGCTACCGGCAGTGCCTTCGTGGATTCAGGGTCTTCTGCTAATATCATGTCTATGGAATTTGCTATGTCTCTAGCTATGCCTTTGATTGATTTGCCTAAAACTGTCCCGGTAGTGGGTATCGACTACACTCCTCTTACTAATGGTTATTTTACACAGCATACCCCTGTTTTTGAACTCCTTGTTGGCTCCATGCATTTGGAGCAGTGCTCTGTACTGTTAATGCAGGGATTATCGTCCGATTTAGTTTTAGGCCTTCCCTGGTTGCAGTTGCATAATCCCACGTTTGACTGGAATTCTGGGGACCTTACCAAGTGGGGTAATGAATGCTTGACATCATGTTTTTCTGTTAATTCTATTTCTCCCCCTGAGGTGGTGAACACGCTACCTGAGTTTGTTCAGGACTTCGCCAATGTTTTCTCTAAGGTGGCCTCCGAAGTGTTACCTCCTCAAAGACAATATGATTGCGCAATCAATTTGGTACCAGGAGCTAAGCTCCCTAAGAGTAGGATATTTAATCTCTCTTGTCCCGAACGTGAAGCCATGAGAGAGTATATCCAGCAATGCCTGGCCAAGGGTTACATTCGCCCCTCTACTTCTCCGGTAGGTGCTGGCTTCTTCTTCGTAGGGAAGAAGGATGGTGGTCTTAGGCCATGCATTGACTACCGAAGCTTGAATAAGGTCACTGTAAGGAATCAGTATCCCCTTCCTCTGATTCCTGATCTCTTTAATCAGGTTCAGGGGGCCCAATGGTTCTCTAAGTTTGATCTACCTTGTATAACCTTATCCGCATCAAAGAGGGGGATGAGTGGAAGACTGCGTTTAACACGCCCGAAGGTCATTTCGAATACCTCGTCATGCCCTTTGGGTTGTGTAATGCTCCCGCGGTTTTCCAGAATTTCATAAATGAGATTTTAAGAGACTACCTGGGTTTATTTCTTGTAGTCTACCTTGATGACATACTTGTGTTTTCCAAGGACTGGTCCTCCCACATTGAGCATGTCAGGAAGGTGCTCCAGGTCCTTCAAGAAAACAAACTGTTTGCTAAGACCGAAAAATGTGTGTTTGGGGTGCAGGAGATACCATTTTTGGGCCAAATCCTCACTCCTCATGAATTCCGCTTGGACCCCGCCAAGGTCCAGGCTGTGGCGGAATGGGTCCAACCTGCCTCCCTGAAGGCGTTACAGTGCTTCCTGGGGTCCGCTAATTATTACAGGAGGTTTATTGCTAACTTCTCGGTCATCGCTAAGCCTCTTACGGATCTCACTCGCAAATGTTAAGGCTGATGCACTGTCACGTAGCTTCATGGCCAGCCCTCCTTCGGAGGAAGATCCTGCTTGTATTTTGCCTCCAGGTATATTCATTTCCGCTATTGATTCTGATTTAGTCTCTGAAATTGCGGCTGATCAAGGTTCAGCTCCCGGGATCCTTCCTGAGAACAAGCTGTTTGTTCCCCTGCAATTCCGGCTAAGGGTACTTAGGGAAAATCATGACTCTGCACTATCTGGCCATCCAGGCATCCTGGGTACCAAGCACCTCATTGCCAGAAACTATTGGTGGCCTGGGTTGCCTAAAGACGTTAAGGCCTACGTCGCCGCTTGTGAAGTTTGTGCTAGGTCCAAGACTCCCTGGTCCCGACCAGAGGGCTTACTATGTTCTTTGCCCATTCCCCAGAGACCTTGGACCCATATCTCCATGGATTTTATCACCGATTTGCCTCCATCTCAAGGCAAGTCGGTGGTGTGGGTTGTAGTAGACTGCTTCAGTAAGATGTGCCACTTTGTGCCCCTCAAAAAACTGCCCAATGCTAAGACGTTAGCTACCTTGTTTGTCAAACACATCCTGCGTCTCCATGGGATCCCTGTCAATATTGTTTCTGATAGAGGGGTACAATTTGTTTCATTGTTTTGGAGAGCCTTCTGTAAAAAGTTGGAGATTGATCTGTCCTTCTCCTCTGCCTTCCATCCTGAAACTAATGGCCAAACTGAGAGGACTAATCAGTCTCTAGAACAATATTTAAGGTGTTTTATCTCTGACTGTCAATATGATTGGGTCTCATTCATTCACCTCGCCGAATTTTCCCTTAATAACCGGGTCAGTAACTCGTCAGGGGTCTCCCCCTTTTTCTGTAATTTTGGGTTTAATCCACGGTTCTCTTCCATTTCACCTGGTAGTTCCAACAATCCCGAGGTAGAGGTCGTTCATTGAGAACTGTGCACAGTCTGGGCTCAGGTTCAGAAGAACCTAGAGGCGTCCCAGAGCATACAAAAAACTCAGGCAGATAGAAAACGTTCTGCTAACCCCTTGTTTATGTTCGGGGATCTGGTGTGGCTATTGTCTATAAATTTGCGCCTTAAGGTCCCGTCCAAGAAGTGTGCTCCCCGGTTTATAGGGCCGTACAAGGTCATTGAAGTCCTCAATCCTGTCTCCTTCCGACTGGAGTTGCCCCCATCTTTTCGAGTACACGACGTGTTCCATGCCTCCCTCCTTAAACTCTTCTCCCCGTCCTTGGCTCCCTCGAGGAATCCTCCGGTCCCTGTTCTCACCCCTGAGGGGGCAGAATTCGAGGTGGCCAAGATTGTGGACAGCAGGATGGTCCAAGGCTCCCTCCAGTACCTGGTCCATTGGAGAGGATACGGGCCTGAGGAGAGGACTTGGGTACCCGCTCGGGATGTTCACGCTGGGATATTGGTCAGGAGGTTTCACCTTCGTTTCCCCAGTAAACCAGGTCCACTTAGAAAGGGTCCGGTGGCCTCTCATAAAAGGGGGGGGGGGTACTGTAAAGGATCTGCCAAGCACAGCTTCAGGGTTAATGCCCATAGATAATCAGTCTGCACCTGCTTCTATGTCTGTGAGACTGACTCCATCTTCCACCACTCAGGGTGGCAGGCTTGGGAGTGGGATCACAGCCTGGCCAGACGGAGCTAGCTCCTGCCCTCTGTCTATTTATACCTGCCTTTCCTGTTCCTCCTTTGCTTGTGATTCTTCTCGTTTTGTTTCCTGGCCCTTTTGTCTCCTGGTTTGACTCGGCTTGTTTACTACTCTTGTTGCTCACGGTGTTGCCGTGGGCAACTGCCCCTTTCCCCCCTAGCTCTGTGTACCCTTGTCTGTTTGTCTGTCGTGCACTTATTGAGCGTAGGGACCGTCGCCCAGTTGTACCCCGTCGCCTAGGGCGGGTCGTTGCACGTAGGCAGGGACTGAGTGGTGGGTAGATTAGGGCTCACTTGTCTGTCTCCCCACCCCCGTCATTACAACTAGCCATCAACCAATGCTGTAAGCACATAACTTACTAGTGGAGCAGTGATGTTCTATCACCGACTTTCTGTTTCAGCACCACTTCTGCTGGACAGCTCCACCGTGCTGGATAGCTTTTATTCACAGAATGCTGATGCCCTATAGGCGTCTCCCTAGTTCAACACTACTATGCTGGACAGCACCACTTTTCTGTGACATCACTAATTTTCACCTGTTGGCAACCGGATATAAACCTCGTTCTGACATTTAGTTGTTAGCATTAAAGCCATGAGGAAGGACGTGGTATACGTCTGAAACGCGTAGGCACCTTACCTACATTTTCACCCTTGCATTCGGGAATGATCTTGTTTTAACTATCCAAATAAAATTTGAACTACGTTCTTTTTTAAACTTGACTGCGCTGGACCATCGACTTTTGTCCCCTTTTTTCCAGACCCATATATACCCAGTACAGATATTGTTGTAGATTTCACGTGCAGCCCTATGTAACACCTCTGATAACACAGTGATAGCTCTCTGAGTACAGATAATGCAGTAGATGTTACCTGTAGTCCTATGTAACACCACAGATAACACAGTAATAACGGAGTACAGATAATGTAGTAGTGTTACCTGCAGTCCTATGTAACACCACAGATAACACAGTGATAACTCTCTGAGTACAGATAATGTAGTAGATGTAAGAGACAAACACATGCAGAGACACAGAGACACACACACACACACACACACACACACACACACACACTGTAACATAGACACATACAAACACAGAGACACATACTGTATACACTCTACACACACATATGCACACAGACACTCACCATGTATCCTTGCTGACAGGATCACAAGTTTATTTCAGGACAGGAGCTTCCTCCTCTGCTTCTCGGCTGTTATTTACTCCGTGTGTGTAACAGCAGAGCACAGAGTAGAGGCAGAGCCCAGTGGCACCCCCTACATGCTGGGAGGGTGCAGCAAGGGAGTGGACCAGTCCAGTCCCCTGACCTGAGTCATCTGACCTCATGTCACTGATGTGAGGTCAAGTGACAGGTAGGGTGATTGGACTGGTCCACTCCCTGGCCGTCACAGACCTCAGTCAGAACGACGCTGCGTGATTTCCTGGCTCTTCCTAAAGCTGCTGCAGGTGTCCGACATACAGGGCGCCTATAAGCAGCGATCAGCTGCTCTGCGGCGCCCCCCCCCACCTTCCCTACAACTTATTTGCGCCCGGGGCACATGCCTCACCTGTCCCCCCTAGCTACGCCCCTGCACATAGGATACCTGCTGCACAAACCACTCACACATTGGATACATGCTGTACATGCCACTCACCCATAGGATACATGCAGTACACGCCACTCACCCATAGGAAACATGCTATACATGCCACTCACACATAGAACACATGCTGTACACGCCACTCACACATAGGGTACATGCTGTACACGCCACTCACACATAGGATACATGCTGTACACGTCACTCACACATAAGATACCTGCTGCACACGCCACTCACACATATGACACATGCTGTACACGCCACTCACACATAGGACACATGCTGTACACGCCACTCACACATAGGATACATGCTCTACACGCCACTCACACATAGGACACATGCTGTACACGCCACTCACACATAGGATACATGCTGTACAGGCCACTCAAACATAGAATACATGCTGTACACGCCACTCACACATAGGATAAATGCTGTACACGCCACTCACACATAGTACACATGCTGTACATGCCACTCACACCACACGCCACTCACACATAGGATAAATGCTGTACACACCACTTACATATAGGACACATGCTGTACACGCCACTCACACAGGATACATGCTGCACACGCCACTCACACATAGGATACATGCTGCACACAGAACTCACACATAGGATACATGCTGTACACACCAACACCACTCACACATAGGATACATTCTGTACACACCACTCACACATAGGATACATGCTGTACACACCACTCACACATAGGATACATGCTGTACACACCACTCACACATAGGATACATGATGTACACGCCACTCACACATAGTACACATGCTGTTCACGCCACTCACACATAGGATACATGCTGTACATGCCACTCACACATAGGATACACACTGCACACGCCACTCACACATAGGACACATGCTGTACAGGCCACTCACACATAGGATACGTGCTGCACACGCCTCTCACACATAGGATACATGCTGTACACACTACTCACACATAGGATACATGCTGCACACACCACTCACACATAGGATACATGCTGTACACGTCACTCACACATAAGATACCTGCTGCCCACGCCACTCACACATAGGATACACGCTGTACACGCCACTCACACATAGGATATATGCTGTACACGCTACTCACACAAAGGACACATGCTGTACAGGCCACTCACACATAGGATACGTGCTGTACACGCCACTCACACATAGGATACATGCTGTACAGGCCACTCACACATAGGATACATGCTGCACACGCCACTCACACATACGATACATGCTGCACACGAAACTCACACATAGGATACACGCAGCACACGCCACTCACACATAGGATACTTGCTGCATGCGCCACTCACACATAGAATACATGCTGTACACGCCACTCACACATAGGATACATGCTGCACACGCCGCTCACACATAGGATACATGATGTACATGCCACTCACACATAGGATACATGCTGTACATGCCACTCACACATAGGATACATGCTGCACATGCCACTCACACATAGGATACATGCTGCACACGAAACTCACACATAGGATACACGCAGCACACGCCACTCACACATAGGATACATGCTGCATGCGCCACTCACACATATAATACATGCTGTACACGCCACTCACACATAGGATACATGCTGCACACGCCACTCACACATAGGATACATGCTGCACATGCCACTCACACATAGGATACATGCTGCACGCGCCACTCACACATAGGATACATGCTGTACACGCCACTCACACATAGGATACATGCTGTACATGCCACTCACACATAGGATACATGCTGTACACGCCACTCACACATAGGATACATGCTGCACACACCACTCACACATAGGATACATGCTGTGAATAGAAGTGTATGACGCTGACAAATCAGCATACACTTCTCATCGTTCCCACCCAGCTTCTTTCACTGCAGAAATACAGCGTGACATCACCCACAGGTCCTTCAACCTTGTCATCGGACAAAGAAGATACATCGGCTCCAGGCGTCCAAAAGGTTAATATGCTCGTCTCTAGGGAGTTTGCTATGCTTACCTGCACATGGTGATGCTGCTGCAAATTCAACTGTACTCTGACACCTGGAGCGGATGTGTCTTCTCTCTTCCGACGCCAAGGTTGAAGGACCTGCGGGTGACGTCACGCTGTGTCTGCAGTGAAAGAAGCTAGCTGGGAATGATGACGTCACCCACAGGTCCTTCAACCTTGGCGTCGGAAGAGAGAAGACACATCAGCACCAGGCGTCAGGGAGTACAGTGCAGGGTATGTGCAGGTAAGCATAGCAAACTCCCTAGAGGCGAGCATATTAACCTTTTGGACGCCTGGAGCCGATGTATCTTCTTTGTCCGACGACAAGGTTGAAGGACCTGTGGGTAACGTCACGCTGTATTTCTGCAGTGAAAGAAGCTGGGTGGGAACGATGAGAAGTGTATGATGCTGATTTGTCAGCGTCATACACTTCTATTCACAACGCCCAGTTGGTAAATCAAGTAAACACGCCCAGTTGGTAAAAACACAATACACACCCAGTTGGAAATACGAGAAAACACGCCCAGTTGTCCATTTAAATGCTCATTTGCATAAATATAAAATTGCTCATAACTTGGGCAAAAATTATTTTTTTTTTTAAAAAAAAACAACGTTACTGTTTTCTACATTGCAGCGCTGATCACATGCATAGGGATTTGATAATCTGGTGACAGAGCCTTTTTAAGTTGTGAAGTGGCTTTGAGGGCCTTATATATTAGAAACCCCCAAAAAGTCACCCCATTTTAAAAACTTCACCCCTCAAAGTATTCAAAACAGCATTTAGAAAATGTCTTAACCCCTTAGTGACCAACAATACGCCTTTTTACGTTTGTCACTAAGGGGCCTTAGGCTAGGCTGACACCTTTTCACGTGAGCCTAGCCTAAGTCCTGCACGGGTCTCCCGTGCAGGCTGGAGCCGGGGCTCAGCTGTCTGATGACAGCTGAGCTCCTGCTCCAACACCCGCGAACGAAGTTTACTTCGATCGTGGCCGTTTAACCCGTTAAATGCCGCCGTCAATAGCGACCGCGGCATCTAACTTTGTTTACAGAGGGAGTGAGCTCCCCGTCACCCATCGGCGGCCCGCAAATGCTATAACGGGTCTCCGATGGGGTGTCATGGCAGCCGGGGGCTTGATAAAAGCTCCCAGGTCTGCCCTGGACACATGCCTGTTAGGACGTGCCGGAGGCACGTCCTAACAGATTGCCTGTCAGATTTACACTGACAGGCAATAATGCTCTGGTATACGAAGTATACCAAAGCATTATAGCAGCGATCTGAAGATCGCACAGTAAAGTCCCCTAGTGGGACTAATAAAAGAAGTAATCAATGTGAAATAAAGATTATTAATAAAAAGTACAGTAAAAAAATAAATAAAACCATTTTTTTCCATAGAAAGTGGTTTTATTTAGTAAAAGTGTAAAAAAATAATAACAGTACACATATATGGTATCACCGCGACCGTAATTACTCCATTAATAAAGTTAATATGTAATTTAAACCGCAAAGTGAACACCGTAAAAAAAAAATGCAAAAAACAATGGCGAAATTGCAATTTTTTTCCATTGCCCCCCAAAAAAGTCATAATAAAAATGAATCAATAAGTCCCATGCACCCCAAAACAGAACCAATCAAAACTATGTCTCGTCCCGCAGAAAACAAGCCCAAACAATCAATACATTGATGAAAAAATTAAAAAGTTATGGCCCTTGGAAAGCGACGATGCAAAACAAATAATTTTAGTTCAAAAGTGTTTTTATTGTGCAAAAGTCGTAAAACTTAAGAAACCTCTACATATGTGGTATCGGTGTAATCGTACCGACCCATAGAATAAAGGTAACATGTTATTTACGTCGCACAGTGAACGGCGTCAATTTAAAAACGCATAGAACAATGGCGGAATTTCAGGTTTTTTTTATAAACCCCCCAAAAAAAGTTAATAAAAGTTAATAAAAAAATTATATGTACCCAAAAATGGTGCTATTAAAAAGTACAACTAATCCCGCAAAAAACAAGTCCTCATACAGCTATGTAGACGAAAAAATAAAAAAGTTATAGCTCTTTGAATGCGACTATGGAAAAACAAATAAAATAGCTTGGTCATTAGGGCTTAAAATGGGCTGGTCACTAAGGGGTTAACCATTTAGACATTTCACAGGAATTAAAGCAAAGTAGAGGTGAAATTTACAAATTACATATTTTTTAAAATACATTTTTAATACAATTTTTTTTATAACACAGAAGGTTTTATCAGAGAAATGCAACTCAATATTTATTGCCCAGGTTCTGCAGTTTTTGGAAATATCCCACATGTGGCCGTAGCGTGCTACTGGAATGAAGCACTGGCCTCAGAAGCAAAGGACCACCTAGAGGATGTTGGGGCCTTACTTTTATTAGAATATATTTTAGGCACCATGTCAGGTTTGAAGGGCTCTTGAGGTGCCAAAACAGTGAAAATCCCCCAAAAGTGACCCCATTTGGGAAACTACACACCTCAAGGAAATTATCTAGGGGTGTAGTGAGCATTTTGACCGCACAGGTTTTTTACAGAAATTATTGGAATTAGGCCGTGAAAATTAAAATCTAAATTTTTTCAAAGAAAATGTAGGTTTCCACAAGGACTAAAGGAGAAAAACCACTGCAAAATTTGTAAAGCAATTTCTCCCGAGTAAAACAATACCCCACATGTGGTAATAATTGGCTGTATTGAGACACGGCAGGGCTTAGAAGAGATGGAACGCCATTTGGCTTTTGGAGCTCAAATTTAGCAGGAATAGTTTGCAGAGGCCATGTCACAATTACAAAGCCCCTGAGGGGATAAAACAGTGGAAACCCCCCCCACAAGTGACCCCATTTTGGAGACTACACCGATTGAGGAAATTATCTAGGGGTATAATGAGCGTTTGGACCCCACAGGTCTTTGCTGAAATTATTGGAACTAGGCCCTGAAAATAAAAATCTATATTTTTTCAAAGAAAATGTAGGTTTAGCTAATTTTTTCTCATTTCCACAAGGACTGAAGGAGAAAAAGCACTGCAAAATTTGTAAAGCAATTTCTCCCGAGTAAAACAATACCCCACATGTGGTAATAAGTGGCTGTTTAGACACACGGCAGGGCTTAGAAGGGAAAGAGCGCTATTTGGCTTTTGGAGATCACATTTAGCAGGAATGGTTTGCAGAGGCCATGTCACATTTGCAAAGCTCCTGAGGGGACAAAACAATGAAAACGCCCCAAAAGAAACTACACCTCTTGAGGAATTCATCTAGGGGTGTAGTAAGCATTTTGACCCAACAGATGTTTCATAGAATTTATTAGAATTGGGCAGTGAAAATAAAAACAATCCTTTTTCTTCAATAAGACGTAGCTTTAGCGCAAAATTTTTCATTTTCCCAACAAATAAAGGAAAAAAAGAACACAACATTTGTAAAGAAATTTCTCCCGAGCACGGCAATACCCCATATGTGGTCATAAACTGCTGTTTGGGCACACGGCAGGGCTCAGAAGGGAAGGAGCGCCATTTGGAGTGCAAATGTTGCTGGATTGGTTTCTGGGCGCCTATGGGCCCAAAACAGTGGAAACCCCCCGGAAGTGACTAAATTTTGGAAACTACACCCCTCAATGCATTTACCTAGGGGTGTAGTAAGCATTTTAACCCTGCAGGTGTTTTGTAGAATTTAGTGTGCACTCGATGTTGCAGAGTGAAAATGGGAGTTTTTCCATAGATATGCCAATATGTGGTGCCAAGCTTGTGCCACCATAACAAGACAGCTCTCTAATTATTATGCAGTGTTTCCCGGTTTTAGAAACACCCTACATGGGGCCCTAATCTTTTGCCCTGACATTCGACCAGGCTCAGGAGTGAAAGTGTACCATGTAAAATTGAGGCCTAATTTGTCGATTTACAAAGTATTGGTTCACAACTGCAGAGGCTCAGATGTGGAATAATAAAAAGAAACCCCTGAGAAATGACCCCATTTGGAAACTACACCCCTCAAGGCATTTATTAAGGGGTGTAGTGAGCATTTTCACTCCACAGGTCTTTTCCATAAATGATTGCAATGCGGATGGTGCAAATTAAAAATTAATATTTTTCCCTAGATATGCCATTTCAGTGACAAATATGTCATGCCCAGTTTATGCCACTGGAGACACACACCCCAAAAATTGTTAAAAGGGTCTCCCGGGTATGAAGATGCCATATATGTGGAAGTAAACTGCTGTTTGGGCACATTGTAGGGTTCAGAGCGGAGGGAGCGCCATTTGGCTTTTTGAGAGCGGATTTTGCTTGGTAGTAGATTTGTTTGATTATTGCTGGTGTTTCCATTTATAATGTGGGGCATATGTAACCTGGGCAGAGTACATCAGGGACATAGTCAGGTGGCATAATAATGGGGTAAAAAAGCAATAAAATGATCCATAGATGTGTGTTACGCTGTGAAGCAATCCTTTCTGCACAGGCCGGTGTCGCACTGATATATGGCGTCCTTTCTTATCCCCCTTTTGGTCCACACTCCGCACCTTTGCAGTTTGGGGAATTTTGCTGGGAAAGTGTTGTCCTGGTATAATACGGGCACCCTCGCTTCCAGCAGATATGTTTGGGCCCTGCCCTTCCTGGTTCCCTAATTTTAGGTCCTTGGTAAATCGCCTCTTGAAACAGAAGAAATGTTCCCCTCGGGCCGGCACAACTGCATATTTTTTCTTTCCTGACTTATTGGAGCCTTAACTAATTTTATTTTTTCATAGACGTAGTGGTATGAGGGCTGTTTTTTTGCTGGACGAGCTGTAGTTATTATTGGTACCATTTTGAGGTACATGTGACTTTTTGATCACCTTTTATCCTATTTTTTGGGAGGCCAGGTAAACAAAAAAATAAAATTCTGGCATAGTTTTTTTTTAGGTTTTTTTTATACAGCGTTCACCAAGCATTATAAATTACATGTTAACTTTATTCTGCGGGTCCGTACGATTCTGGCGATACCTAATTTCTAGCACTTTTTTATGTTTTACATTTTTTTGCACAATAAAATTACTTTTGTAAAAAGAATGTATTTTTTCTGTCGCCAAGTTGTGAGAACAATAACTTTTTTACTTTTTTGTCGACGGAGCTGTATGAGGGCTTGTATTTTGCGAGACGAGCTATAGTTTTTATAGGTACGATTTTTGGATACGTGTGACTTTTGATCACTTTTTATTCCAATATATGTAGGTCAAAGTGACCAAAAAACAGAAACTCTGGTACGTTTTTTTTTTACGTTGTTCACCGTGTGCAATAAATAATATTATATTTTGATACCTCAGGTCGTTACAGTCCCGGCGATACCAAATACGTATGGTTTATTATTATTTTTCAATAATAAAGGACTTGATAAGTGAAAAAGGGCGATTGTGTTTTATTTTATTACTTGAAACTTTTATTGTTTTCAAACTTTTATTTTTTTCACTTTTTTTTGACACTTTTTTTATACTTCTTTTTACACTTTTTCTCAAGTCCCACTAGGGGACTTGACGGTCCAACTGTCAGCTTTAGTTTTTTTCTAATACATTGCACTACCTACATAGTGAAATGTATTAGATCTGTCAGTTATTCACTGACAGCAAGCCGATTAGGCTTCGCCTCCCGGCGGGGCCTAATCAGCTTCCGTAATGGCAGAGCAGGAGGTCATTGTGTCTCCTGTTGCCATAGCAGCAGTCGCAAGTCCTGATTGCCTGTCAGGGCTGGCGATCTGCTAGCAACCGCTAAGATGCAGCAATCGCTTTCGATTGCTGCATCAAAGGGGTTAATGGCAGGGATCGGATCCTACCATTTCATGTGGATGTCAGCTGTAATATATCGCTGACCTCCACCGCTGATGACGCTGGATCAGCTCCTGAGTCGGCGCCATCTTGCCGGCGGCTACGGAAGCCGATCAGGCTCCGCCGCTGTACGGATCTTGACCGGCTTCCGTGCTAGGCAGACTGGGAGGCCAGTATTAGGCTTCCGGTTGCTATTGCAGCCACCGGAACCCCGGCAATTTCATTGCTGTGGTTCCAATGAGCTGCAAACAGGTTAAATGTAGCGATCACGTTTGAACGCTGCATTGAAGGGGTTAATGGCGGGGATCGAAGCTAATTTTGGTCACCGCCATTACAGCCGGATGTCAGCTGTCAGATACAGCTGAGATCCGGCGATGATGGCACCGACTCAGCTTCTGAGCCGGTGCCAATTATTTGGCGTAAGTATATGACATTTTGCGGGAAGCACTGGCTTTCCATGTCGTATACTTACGACAAATGTCGGGAAGGGGTTAAGCTTTCTATGCATTTAAACGTCTTTTCTCCTATCCATATGGGACTGTTAATCAATGGATACAACAACTGGGGTAATACTATCATTTTAATTACGGCTATTCGATCTGCCATAGAAAGGGGTAACCTATTCCATATCTTAATTTTTGGGTGAGAATTTTGTAGCGGGTGTCGATCCACGTAGGGTAGTCTCTTCAATCAACCCATCGGGTTGACCACCAGATCATGGGTGCAGGGGATTTAACAGGTGAGTAATGGCTGTTTTTTTCATTTCAAAACATTCCATGCAACTAGTTTAATTTCTCGGACATTCCTTTTAAGGAAATATTTATCGGGGCACAATGCACCATTTCTGGGTGCGGTATCCAATGTTTATCTGGACAGTCGTCTGGTTATTTTTCTGGAATTTGTATGCACTATTTACCTGGATGCTGGGTAATAATTATCTGAGTTAGAAACAGGAGGACCTGCAATCTCATCAATATTGTCCTTTCCTCATAAAATGTTCTTCTTGAGACATCAGATGGATTACTCTGAAAATATGGCGTAGATGCCAATCAAGGTCCAAAGGTTGACATACTCAATGGCCTCCAGGATCTGAATTTTACCTTTTTCTTTCACTAACCCATTTCTCTAGGAGTCATATATAAAGGTTGGGTCTATGGAGCCCAGATGAGCTACATTAGCAACTTTGAAAGAGCAGCCTCAGAGACATTCAGCTCCAGGATGGTCTGTGCCAGATAAGTAGTGGTTCAGAACGCACTGGACGATGTAGGTGCACGAATAGGGTCCCAACCCAATCGTAGTCAAAATAAGTATTTGGCACACAAAGCTGAAGTTTAAAGAAGAAATCTTGATTTTTTTTCAAGTGGTTGTAGATGCGAGGCTTAGTGTGACGCTTCGGTCATTACATGACCTTCATCAGGCACTGTGCCGTTCTGATTGCTGGTACATCCAGTAGTTGGTGCTTCGTTCCGAATGGCGGCTGACCGCTGTAGTTGGCGCACTTGAGATTTCTTAAAACTTTGGCTTTGAGTGCCGAATACTTATTTTGGTCTGTGTCAGATGTTAGGGATGAAGTCTACAACTGGCCAGACCACCTATCTTTCCTTCGCTCTGGAAATATAGGACAGTCCACGAGGCAGCACATCATGTCTGGTCAATTCCCCTACTACTCTGTACACTAACATCTTCAAAAGAGAAGAGGAAGGTGCAGATGTGACGTTCAGGTTAGGTATTTGCAGTATTGAAGTTGTATTGTGCTCCCCTTGGAGCGCTGTGCAAAGGCAAAACTCCTTTATTGGAATGATGTGTAGATGGTTGGTACTCTATTTGGGTGCGCCGGCTTAGTTTGTTGTGTGCTCACTTGGCTAGGTCGGCATTAATGAGTGAAATGTATACAGTACCTTAGGAAAATACAGTGTGAGACAAAGATGATAACAGGAGCGCTCCCTAGAGTAATACCTTGAAAAAAAATTTCAATTAGTCTTCTCACCTTTTAAACCTCTTTGTTGATAAGAACATCGACTGGATACAGTTGTCTCTCTTTTTGTAGCTTCTTGTTCTTCTGACACGGAGTACAGTATGTCTCAGGCTGGGGGATTTCTTTGCTGGACTTCAATGAATCAGTGACCATGTCCACAATTGATTACACAGGTATAATATAGATTTTATGAAAGTTCTTTGGAATTAAAACAAATTATTTTTATGTATTTGTCTATCCATTTTTATTAGAAATACAATAAATACATTGAGGTATGTTTTTATTGACATGTGTTGCTATCAGCCAGACAGGAAAAAAATATGGATGGCCTTGGGAATCTGTAGAGGCAGCTGTTCTACAGGAAAGGGAGTGCAGAGACCCTACCAAACAGGACGAGGGGAGGAAGTCCATTGCCGGGCATCTGAAGAGACTTGCCATTAAACACCCAAAACCATTGTACTTCACCACAGCCCTGCGAATCATGGACAAGGCTTCATTTTCAAAGACTTCTGGACAGTTGTCTTTTAATTGGATGGATCTTAAAAACCCCTTCTGGACAGTGGGGGATGGGAAGGAGGAGGTGTGGACGGATGACGTTCCGGCATTCTTAGATGGACATTAGTGGTTCATATCTGCTGCCTCTTTAGCGTAGAGACCTTGATCTGGCACATCCCTTTCCATGGCTGACGTTCTCGACACCAGGGCTTCCTCCTGCTGATGTTGTACGGTACATTCCCTTCAGTTCTGAAACAAGAATAAATAAAATGTCCTAGTGAAGAGTTGCTCTCTTGAAGATATTCCCCGTGACCCACACCAAGACCCTTTATCTGCCAGGTAGGTAGATAGTGCGTTCTATGTTCAACTAAGATACAAAATTCACAAGTAAATCTGCTCAACTAAGATGCGGTTAACACAAAGGTTTCAAAACGGGGACAGATAGGGCGCCAAGCGATGGTAGAATTTTATTTAAATACGCGTTTCTGGCACGACTTGTCCCTTTATCTGATCTTAACCTGACGAAGGGACCAGTCAAGTTTAGTCCCGGACCAGTCCGGTCCAGAAATACAGTCAAAATAAAATGGGTTTTACTTTACTGTCCACGTGTGAAGTATTTGTGTTACCTTACGCTTACCAATTTTTAAAGGGGAACTCCAAGAAAAATGTGTCATGCAATCAAAGGCGCAGTGCCCACCCAAACTACATCGCAGGATTTTATTTAAAAAATTGGCTGTTATCTATTGGATTACTCCAATATGTAAAGGCCAATATCACTAACAGCTCCTGGCTCAGCCAGCAGAGGTGGGGTCCGGAGCCGAATGGGACCCAGAGCTGCTGAAGGAGCGGGAAGTACATAAAGGGGATTTGTCCGGGGGTCTGAATACATTTTAGGGTTTGGTATTAAAGGGGTTTTCCAGGCTTTATAAAAATTGTAATTCAAACTGAAAATTGCACCATTTAGCAAATACCCACCTTCTAATTCTCTGCGGCTCCAGTGCCGGCGGTTCACAATCCCCTGCCGGCCTGTTTACATAGGCTGGACCAGTGATGTCCCGTATCGGCACATGATCGAACTAGTCAATCACTGGCCACAGTGGTCACGTGCCATACTTACTTAGATCACTTCTGCAGGCGATACCCTCCCTCTATACTGTCCTTACTGCAATGTTTTTATAGTGAGGACAGAATACAGGGAATATCTGGTACACAAAGTGTATTCTCACTAACCCTGCCCCATGACAAGCCATGCCCAATGAACCACGTTCTGTCAAAGGTACGCACTGTCAAGTCCTGTCTCAATCCATCTGAAAACGAAGTGCCCCTAGAAAGAAATTCCAAATATTGTCAACTATGCTCTATTAGGGTATAGTATGAAGAATCAGTGCAGTAGGGTCTATATACTACTATATACACAAAGCTGCCATGTGCCGAACATTGCAAAACACACTTTTCATAAAAGAGCGTTAATTCCAGTCCTGCAGTCACCCTGATGACCTTATACTGTGCCAGTACTTGAGGTAGGTGTGCCCCTTTATATATTACTTGCAGCCAGAATTGGCACCGGGATTATCAGCTCATTGACAAATTCTTGAGGTCACATTTGTGTCTTGATGTCACCAGTCTGAACCAATCCTACACCACTTGCTCTTTATAGAATTTTCAGAAAAAAAAATACCCCTAGCAATAAATACTGCATGTAAATAATATTCTCATTACAGTACAACAACAAATAAATGGAAAAAGAGCCATATCCCTATTAGGTCCCGCGGACATCATAGAGGTGGTCCTTGACTTCCAGTCCTGCAGTCACCATGAAGACTTTGTGCTGTCAGTGCAGGCAGAATAAACCTGACATGGTGACAATGTAATGTTTTATATGTACTACTACTCCCTGTACTGACTGATAGTAGAGAGAATGGACTAAGCTGAAGGATTCCCGACTCTTATCAATTCTTTAAATAGGGAATATGCCCTGAATACTAACCCCAAATTTATATTACATTTATAGTAGGGCAGATTTACTATTCAAATTGAGCCAGAATTATGGCGTACCTGTTGTGCGCCATATTTATTAATTGTTTTAGACACATTTTGCGGCGTGCTTGACAAGGGGCGTGGCCTAGAATAAAGGGGCGTGTCTTAAACTAAGCCAACCAAGAGGTGGTATAAGGAAGAGAAAAGTATCTAACATGTCTAGCAAAATCTATCATACATCGTGCACCACTGTGATAAATTTGGCGCAATTTCTGACTTCCTTGTATCAGTTTACACAGTGTAAAACTCAGATAGTTTTAGGCCCCATGCACACTAACTTATTTTTGCGGCTGCAATTCACCCGCAAATCTGCAGGTGAATTGCGACCCCATTCATTTCAATGGGCCCATGCATACGACCTTGGTTTCCACGGTCCATGCATTGCCCAGGAACCTGGACCGCAAAAACAACGGACATGTCTTATTACGGTCGTGTTTTGCGGTACAGGCTCATAGAAAATAATGCACGCGGTCATATGCACGGCCCGCGATTTGAGGGTGGCTGTGGGTGACACTCCGCGGACGTACAAGCCGTAAGTCACGGTCAATGCACCTCACTACGGTCGTGTGCATGAGGCCTTAGTAAATCTGCCCCATGGTAATACCAGTGACAGCCCGCTCTTTCCCGGTGGGGTACAGTCCTCCGCACATCTTCATCCACGTCTCATCTTGTATGTGCCGGATACTTTTCTCCTTATACCTGAGAAGTAACAAAAATAACATCAGAAACTAAAAAAACACAATTCCAAGTATTTCTCCCCATTTCTAAAAATAACATTTCCTGCAGGTGAATAATGGAAAATATAAAGATATAAATATATTCAGGCCTATGTGTCTGTCCAGGGGGTCAGTGAGGGTCCTGCCTGCTATATGTGGGGAGGTCTTGCTGCACAATAACGGAGGGGAAAATGTCTGTACATCAATATATATTTGTCTCTAGGAGCCCCTACAAAGTCTCAGTGAGGGCCCTGTCTGTTATACGGGGGGAGCTTGTATACAGCGTTAGTAACAGGCATGTCACACCACTATAGATATTTTGGGTGCCGGTTCTTCGACCTCACTGTCCATAGTTTAATTAAACACCTTAAGAAAATGGATCATCACTAAGAAGTTTTATTTAAAGGGGTACTCCCATCTTACTATTTCTCTGGGACTCACACCTATGTGGAAAACGGAGGTCTCTCCCTGACCCTGTCCTGCTTTGTTCCCAGATCCCTGTCCCGTCTAATGGCTGCTGATTCCAGGTGGAGAATGACTTGGGAAAGGCCTCGCACGTCCCTCTCTCTATTCTGTTCTATGGAAGTTTCGGAAACAGCTGAGCGCTGTTGAACTATTTGCGTAACTCCCATAGTACAGAACGGAGAGAGCTGCGTGCATGCGCATAGGTGGATATCACATAAACGTCTGAGATGGAGAAAACCCTCTAAAGAGATTATTTCATTAAAGGGGTTGTACATAATTAGAAAAATAGAGCTGATATCTTCCAAAAACAGAGCCACACCTGTCCACAGGTGATGTGCGGTGTGTGGACAGCTTAGCCCTATACATTTCAATACAGAAAAGCTGCAATACCACACACAGCCTCTGGACAGAGGTGGCGCAGAGCTTCCATTTGGGTCATAGAGAGGGTCTCCAGCGTGATACCCCCCTCTATGATATCTAAATACCCTTATAGGGCATTTCAGGTGTAACCAGAAGTTAAGGTGATACAAAAAAATATTCCATACATGAGATTTCCTTAAAGGAGATATTGTAACAATAATTACTGAAAATATGTAATTGACTTTTTCCTCCATTGTAGGAATAGAACCCGAGAAGTGACGTTTTGGACTACGGAACAGTCGATCCTCCAGATGAAATGCTGTGTGGTTGGAGCGCAGTCCCAGGAGCGCTGGTGTTGTTGTGCTGATCCATGTTCTTCTTATCTGGAGCTTCTATACAGAACACGCGATCCTTCTGGTCCGACCTACTAACATATATAAGCACAGCCTAAACACACACGTAATGATATATAATAACATAACATTAACATAACATTACTATGTATCAGCCCTGATACGTCAGTCTCATCATGTTTCTGGGGTCCCCGCACACAGGATATACGTTACCTCCTGTGATGATGTCACTTCCCTGTATTTCCTGTATGACATGGCTGCTCTTCCTCTTCCCGTTTCCCTTTCTGATGTATTTCCTCTTCCTGTGTGATAAGACGTGTGCTGTTGCCTCCTGCTGTGTATAACACGAGATGCAACATGTCTTATAAAACATGTCAATAATAATCGCAGAAAGCAAAAAAGATTTTGTTCATTTCCATTCACATCAATGGTTATTTGTTTGCAGCCGTTTTTCTGAGCCGTACTTGTCTGTTTTTAGAATCAACTACAGGGAGATTTGAGATGTGGTTTGAGAATTTCTTTCCTATGTAAACCCCACCGATAAGGACAGCTAAGAAGCCTCAGTTATCAGCGAGCGACCCCATCATTAGACTAAGCAGAGTGCCCCCATACAGTGCCAGCAGAGTATTGTCCCTTAAACAGTGCCAGTATACTGCCCCCTCATAAACAACACTACCAGCAGAGACCCCTCAATAAACCATATTGCCAGCAAAGTGCCTCCAATAATTAGTGCCAGCAGACTGCCCCCAATAACCACTACAAGCAGAGTTCCCCCTCACAAATAGTCCCAGCAGAGTGCCTTCCTTTATGCAGCTACATCATGTAAGATCTTCCCTAGTTTGGAAGTCTCCAGGACAATCTGGGAGAGAAGACAAGTGTGATGTAACCTGGTTGCAGTGTGTAAATGTAGCCTGAAACATCACGTGTAGCCCCTAAGTCTATGTTCACATGTTACATATTTATTGCAGATTTCCATGGTCAAATTGACACATAAAGTATGAATGTAAATAGGGTTCTAGAAAACTGCATAAACTTGCAGCAGTAACAATCTGCAGTAGATTGTAATGCAAAGGATGCACAGCCAAATATGCTGCAAAAGCCACATGTAATATATGGAGAAATATTAGGCCTAGTTCACACAGAGTTTTTTTGGAGCGTTTTTTTAAGTGGAAAACGCATCGAAAACCGCACCAAAAAACGTCCGAAAACTAATCTTATTGATTTCAATGGGATGCAGAGGCGTTTTTCCCACGAGAAAAAAACACTCACAGGAAAAAGCAGCGTCAAGCCCTTTCTTCAAGCGTTTCCGTCTCTGACCTCCCATTGCCATCAATGGGAGGCAAAGAAAATGGTTTTCGCAGCATTTTTGCCTGCGGTGCTCAATGGCCGTGGTCGAAAAATGCGTAAAAAAAGCGGCAGAAGGAATTTTGAGGCAGATTTTTCCACCTGCAAAAAACTTGGTGTGTAAACAGGGACTTCGTGTCCACATGTGACCTACTCTATCCAATCACAGCTGTAATTCCAGCCAAGGCTGCCTAAGATTATGTTCACACCCCCCACTTCTCCTGCGGTTTGGCCGCTGCAGCCCGATGAGGAGGGATTATAACTAGAAATTGTGGATATAAAGAACATGCAGAGGTTTCTGTGTGACAGTCTAAGGGCATGCCCAGACGTGGCGGAGTTCTGCATACACTGTCCGCATCAATGCCGCACATAATCTGCGTTGCAGATTCTGTCGCGGCTTTGCCTAAAATGGGCATTAAATTGATGCGGACTGGCCGTTGCGTATTGAGGGGGAAAGGGCTTCCCTTCTCTCTATCAGTGCAGGATAGAGAGAAGGGACAGCCCTTTCCCTAGTAAAAGAAAAAGAAATTCATACTTACCCGGCCGTTGTCTTGGTGACGCGTCCCTCTTTCGACATCCAGCCCGACCTCCCTGTATGACGCGGCAGTTCATGTGACCGCTGCAGCCTGTGATTGGCCTGTGATTGGCTGCAGCCGTCACTTGGACTGAAACGTAATCCCGGGAGGCCGGACTGGAGGAAGAAGCAGGGAGTTATGGGTAAGTATGAACTTCTATTTTTTTTACAGGCTGATGTATATTGTGATCGGATGTCACTGTCCAGGGTGCTGAAACAGTTACTGCCAATCGTTTAACTCTTTCAGCACCCTGGACAGTGACTATTTACTGACATCGCCTATTAACGCTCCTGTAATTACGAGTGCACACACGTAATCACCCGTAATTACGGGAGCCCCATTGACTTCCTCAGTCTGGCTGTAGATCTAGAGATACATAGGTTTAGCCAGAATGAAGAACTATCATGTTAGTAAAACCAGTACGCTCCGCAGCACACATAACATCTGCGGACTTCATTGCGGAATTTTCACTCTCCATTGAAGTCAATGGAGAAATTCTGCAATGAGTCCGCAACAAGTCCGCTACACGTCCGCAACAGCCAGTGTATGCTGCGGACACCAAATTCCGCACCACAGCCTATGCTCCGCAGAATTGTCCGCAACGTGTAAACAAACCCAACTAAAAAGCTGTGGAAAGCAATGGAGAAACGTGTACGCTGCGGATTTCCGCTGCGGACTATCCGCAGCGGAATTGCAGAGCAATTCCGCCACGTCTGGTCATGCCCTAAGGCTCTGTTCACATCTGCATTGGGGTCCCGTTCTGACGTTCCCGTCAGAGGTTTCCGTCAGAACAGGACCCTGAGCAGACACAAACTGACACCGACGGAAACCAGGGGTTTCCGTTTCCATCACCATTGATTTCAGTAGTCGACTAAGCTATTGCTTCCGGCAAAACGAAGGGTCCGGAGCACAAAAGAGACAAACGGAAACCACGGGCACCGGCTCCGTCACCATTGAAATCAATGGTGATGGAAACGGAAACCCCTGGTTTTCGTCGGTGTCTGCTCAGGGTCCCGTTCTAACGGAAACCTCCGACGGAACGTCAGAACGGGACCCCAACGCAGATGTGAACAGAGCCTAATATGGATGAGAAAGGGGAGGTGGGACTACTCATTTATTATGCCCTGATACTGAACTGGTATTACTAGTATTATACCCTGTTCTATGAACTCTACCCGCTGGAGTACCCCAAATATGCTTGTACCACTGATCGAGGTGCTATGTGTTTTGTAGTAAAATTAAATTGGTATTTGATTATTTTTTTTACAGTTAATATTTATTAAAAAATCTGTTTTAAAGTTTTTTGCCTGGCAGTGATAGTTTGATATTTGTCCAAAACCTATTTAGTTCCATTTTTCATGGATATTATGAGGTGGGACTACTCACCTAACCAGTATGTTCCTGACGGGAGCTGCATGCGTACATCTCATCAAGTCTCCGATCTCCTGGCAGCTCCACTTTGTACAGATCCTACAATGAAAATCTATGCAAAAAGTTTACACCAAAAAAACAGAAAATTCTACTGCGGAACCAGGATTGTTGTTGTGTGGCAGGGCTGCACCTCGCCCTTCTGCTGCCGGAGGTAAACAGTGAAATAGCGCCCCCCACCTGCATCACCATAGAGTGGCCATGTGGGGTAGAGAAAAGATAGCAAAGAAAATATAGAAAACCTTTATGTTTACATGTAGTAGAAATCTATTTAATACAAGTGAATAATATTTATAAAAATCGTAATCACATGCTGCGTTAGGCCTCATTCCCACGACAGGGTTTCGCGGCCGGGTGCCGGCCGTTCATAAATCGTCCGGCACCCGGCTGCATTAGGAATAATAGACCCCTAATGGGGCTATTCACACGACCGATTTTTTGACGGCCGGGGAAACCGGCCGTCAAAAAATAGGACATGCTCTATCTTCGGCCGGGTACCCGGCCGCCCGGCTCCCATAGAAGTCTATGGGGCCGGGTAATACCCGGCCATCACCGGGATGTGTCCCGAGTGATGGCCGGGTTTTCCGGCGCTTGCGCTCTATCTCCTCACAGCGCAGAGTGCATGTGAGGAGGAGGAGTTGATGCCATTCTGACGAATGGCATCGCTGTACACTGTGTTGCAGGGCCGGGGTGTACAGCAGGTGGAAGGGAGCGCTGCGCTGGCTCCCTTCCCCTGCTTGTTTTAAAAGCACCCTGGCCCGGCGACACCTTCGATGGCGCCGCTAGCAGCTGCTGCGGCTGCTACTACTGCAGCGACGCCACTATCGCAGAGCAGGGAGGTATCTCCCCGCTCTGCTATGTGCTAGCCGCACTTTAGCTCCTTGAAGGAGCGGAATCCCCGTGTTTTCGGGGATTCCGCTCCTGGACAGAGCGCTTGATGTCTCTGTCCATATCTGGGCAGTGACATCAGGGGAAACTCCTGAAGCGGAATCCCCGAACACATGGGGATTCCCCTTCAGGAGTTGCCGCTGATGTCACTGTCCAGATCTGCCCGGCCCGGATGCAAAACTTTATGCAAACCGGCCGGGCAGAATGGCCGATTTTACAGGCCGGCACTCGGGCTCGGGCGCGACCCGGTCGTGTGAATCCCGCCCTAGGCCTCATTCACACGACAGGGTCCGAGTGTCGGCCGGGAAAATCGGCCGTTTTTGGCCGATTTTCCCGGCCGGTTTGCATCCGTTCCGATTCCGTTCCGGGCCGTGTTGCTGTTTTTACCGGCCGATTTGGACCCGATTTGCATCCGGTTTTTTCCCTGACCGTTTTTTAATCGGATTAATTTTTTGCACTTTACTTATTTTTTTATTATTATGTTCTGTCCCTCAAAGGTCAAAAAAGACCTTTTTGGAACTTTTAATATTTTTTTTCTTTCTTTTACACCATGTTTTTCCCTGTAACTGGAGCTGCACAGCAGCCCCAGTTACAGGGGAAATCAGCCCTCTCACAGTGACGATTGTCACTAATAGGATTGTGCTAGGTCAAGTAAGACCCAGCAGCAGTCTGTCACTAACGGCACCCGGCGATCATGTGACCAGTCACATGATCACCGGGAGGAATAGAGACAGCACCGCTGCTGTCTCTATTTCTATACACAGCGTTCATTGAGCATTGTGTAAAAAGACATCGTAGAAGACAGAAGCAGTGAAAGCTGCTTCTATCCTCTCCTCAGGGTCCCCGGCAGTCACGGACAGCCGGAGACCCGACATTCAGCTGCCCGATCGCGCGGGCAGCAAGTTAAAACCCGAGCCGTAAAAAGTCTATGGCTCGGGTTTTAAGGACCCTGACCGCTGGCCGTAAAAACACAGCCAGCGGTCGGGAACCGTAACAAGCAGGGGAAGGGAGCCAGCGCAGCGCTCCCTTCCACCTGCTGTACACCCCGACCCTGCCACACAGTATCACCAGCGTAGCCATTCGTCCGAATGGCATCAACTCCTCCTCCTCACATGCACTCTGCACTGTGAGGAGGAGAGAGTGCGCGAGTGACGGTTGACCCGGCCATCACTCGGGACACATTCCGGTGATGGCCGTGTATTACCCGGCCCCATAGACTTCTATGGGAGCCGGGCGGCCGGGTACCCGGCCGAATATAGGGCATGTCCCATTTTTTGACGGCCGGTTTTCCTGGCCCGTCAAAAAATCGGTCGTGTGAATAGCCCCATTAAGGGTCTATTATTCCTAATGCAGCCGGGTGCCGGCCGATTTATGAACGGCCGGCACCCGGCCGGGAAACCCTGTCGTGTGAATCCCGCCTTAATTCTGCAGTGTATTACTGACATACCTACCTACTTGCACTCATTATATTACACTCATCCATTATATACCTACCTGCACTCATTATATTACACTCATCCATTATATACCTACCTGCACTCACTATATTACACTCATCCATTATATACCTACCTGCACTCACTACATTACACTCATACATTATATACCTACCTGCACTCATTATATTACACTCATCCATTATATACCTACCTGCACTCACTATATTACACTCATCCATTATATACCTACCTGCACTCATTATATTACACTCATCCATTATATACCTACCTGCACTCATTATATTACACTCATATATTATATACCTACCTGCACTCATTATATTACACTCATCCATTATATACCTACCTGCACTCATTATATTACACTCATCCATTATATACCTACCTGCACTCACTATATTACACTCATCCATTATATACCTACCTGCACTTACTACATTACACTCATACATTATATACCTACCTGCACTCATTATATTACACTCATACATTATATACCTACCTGCACTCATTATATTACACTCATCCATTATATACCTACCTGCACTCACTATATTACACTCATCCATTATATACCTACCTGCACTCATTATATTACACTCATCCATTATATACCTACCTGCACTCATTATATTACACTCATATATTATATACCTACCTGCACTCATTATATTACACTCATCCATTATATACCTACCTGCACTCACTATATTACACTCATCCATTATATACCTACCTGCACTCACTATATTACACTCATCCATTATATACCTACCTGAACTCACTATATTACACTCATCCATTATATACTTACATGCTGGCCCTTTAAGAAACGGCCTGGGCCAGCGCGCACTTGGGATCCGGCTGCCGTGAGCAGGAGACATCAGTGGACGTTAGCGACCTCGTGGTGGAGGAGGCTGTCAAGCAAGGTACAGGATCCAGCGACGGAGACCACTGGCAGGAGAGGGACCTGCCGCCAGCGTTACAATAACTTTACCCCAGTCCTCTGCAGTCCAATCAATATACTTAAAACAGGATGTCAGTCTGTCCTTGATGTTTTTCTTGGAGAGAAGTGGCTTCTTTTCAGCTCTTCTTGACACCAGTCCAGCCTCCAAAAGCCTTCACCTCACTGTGCGTGCAGATGCACTGACAGATGTCTGAGGAAGCGCTGCACTGCTGTTGAACCGATCCCATAGCTGAATCCTCTTTAGGAGAAGGTCCTGGTACTTGCTGGAATTTCATGGACACCCTGAAGCCTTCTTCATAGCAAATGAACCTCTCTCCTTGAAGTACTGGATGATCCGATAAATGGTTCATTTTGGGGTAATCTTACAAGCAGCAATGTCTTTGCCTGTAAGGCTCTTTTGATGCAAAGCAATGATAAGCAAGTTAACGACATCCACCGGGATCCGTTATATGTCAATGTGGTGATGTATCTAGACGACATCAAGATTTTCTCACCCGCTTTGACTACACATTGGAAACGTGTTCGACAGGTCTTTCAACGGTTGCTGGAGAATAAGCTCTGTGCAAAGTTGGAGAAGTGGGTCTTCCAGAAATCCTCCCTTCCCTTTCTAGATTATATAGTCTCTGACCAGGGATTGAAGATGGACACCAACAAAACATCTGCTGTGTTGAACTGGCTTTGTTCTCAGGGTCTCCGTGCAATTCAACGCTTTCTGAGATTTGCACATTTCTACCGGCAATTTATTCCCCACTACTCTTCATTACTGGCGCCTATTTCAGCTCTTACAAAGAAAGGAGTGAATGCCAAAAATGAGACCCAAGAGACCAAATTGGCATTTCTTCAACTCAGTCTGTCTCTGCCGCCCCTATATTGCAGCATCCGGACATCTCCAAGCAATTCTTCTTTGAGGTGGATGCCTCTACTATCGATGCAGGTGCAGACCTGACGCAAAAAGGTCTTACCGGCAAGACTGTCACCTGCGGCTTCTTCTCCTAGTTATTTTCTCCTGCCGAGAAGAATTACTCTTAGAGATCAGGAGCTTCTGGCCATTGAATTGGCATTGGAAGAGTGGAAACATCTGCTAGAAGGGGTCATGCATCCTGTAATTATTTTCAGACCACAAATATTTGGTCTATCTACAGACCGCTCAGCGGTTGAATCCGCGCCAGGCCAGGTGGGCGCTCTTCTTTGCCTGATTTGAAATTCTGTTACATTTCCGTCCTGCCGAAAGGAATACTAAGGCTGACGCTCTGTCTCGGTGAATTGAAATTAACTTGGTTTTTATTTTTCCAAAGTACAATACAAAAGTATACAACATCCCAATGATACAGTCTCACAGTGTTGTATACAGAACACAGAAAAAGCTTGCACCTTTAGATATCAGAAACGTGCCTCGGACGTTGACATACTGACATATTAACAGACAAACAAACATAAAAACAGACATACAAAGAGTGGTGGTGATAAATACAAGCAATTATACATATGAGATGTCAAAAAGGAACAGGATGATGCAGGATACGAAAACCATGTATAAGTTAGCACAGATACATTCACAGAGTGACAGAGTTCTTGCGGAGCAGAAGTTGAACATGGGGTAACTCTGTCCAAGGGGCCCATTGAGACAAACACTTCTGCCTATAACCTTTAGATGTAGCAAAGTGCAATACGTAATAGAAGTGAAGATAAACCCTGTTTAGCACCTCCGAGAGATTCAGAGCCTCAGCTGTTTTCCATCTCTTGGCTATATGGAATCTGGAAGCGATAAGAATATGGCTTATTGGCCACCTATATTCTAAAGGGATCTCATCCATCTGCATATCAGTTAAAGCCAATGCAGGGGAAGGTAAAAGTTCTGCTCCCATTAATTCTGATATGTAGCGGAAGATACGCTTCCAGAATGGGTAGACTGATTTACATGTCCACCATAGATGAAATAATGTGCCCCTTGCTCCACATTCCCTCCAACACAAAGGAGAAGCCTAGGCTTGCATATGTTGTAACAGGTGTGAGGTACCAACGAAACTGAATTTTCCTAACGGCTTCTATATGATTGACACATTTGGATATCCTATGTGAGTGATGTAAAGCAGCCCTCCAGTCCTCCTCCGAGAACTCCCGACCCATATCCGTCTCCCACTGAGACATGTATTTCAATTTGAGAAATGAGCTGTGGGTGTTTAAGGACAAGTAAGCTGAGGCCAAACCTTTCAGCGATGTAATATCCGAATCTGTCTCGGTGATTTGATGACTCTGATCAAGTGAAACATATTATATCGATCCTTCTCGCATCATTCTGGTGGCTCCGGTCCTACTGAAGGATATCCATCATCGTAAAACCTTTGTTCCCTCAGCCAGAAGAAGGACAGTGCTTTCCTGGGGACATAACCCTAAACTGGCCGGTCACGCAGGAGTGCGTAAAACCAGAGAGCTCATTTCTCATCAATTTTGGTAGCCAGCCATGGTCCAGGATGTTCAGGACTATGTGGCTTCCTGTTCCTTCTGCTCCCAGAACAAGACCTCCAAGTCCAGACCACCTGGTCTTCTTCTACCTCTTCCAGTCCCTGATTCTCTGTGGCAACATATTGCGATGGACATTGTCAGGGATCTACTCCTTTCATCCAAATGCAATACCATCTGGCCGGTGGTAGATCGCTTATTCAAAATGGCACATTTTGGTCTTTTGTCTTGTTTGCCTTCTGCTCCTCATCTTGCCGGTCTCTTTATACAGCATATATTTCGCCTGCATGTTCTTTCCCATCATATTGTTTCAGGCCACGGTGTACAGTTCACCTAAAGATTTTGGAGAGCTCTGTGTGGCCTGCTGGAAGTCAAGTCAGATCTTTCTTCTGAATACCATCCACAGTTCAATGGCCAAGTGGAGAGGGTCAACCAGATCCTAGAGAACTTTCGACACCATTTCAGGCAACGTGTCCGCTAGTATCAATTGTATCAGTTATTACAAAATGTTTCTTCACATTTAAGTGTTTTATCTGCTGCTGGGGCGCAATCGCCACCTCCTCAATTTGCTGCCTTCAGTCCTGGATTGCATCTTCCAACTCCTCCACGTTACAAAGGCGACTCCAAGCCTTGTAGAGGATTAAATCAATGCACAATCCGTTTTGAGCTAGTAGCGCAGCAATTAGCTTCCGACCACACTAAGGTAGCCAACATCTTGTCTCTACTGTCTGGTGAGGCGCAGGCCTGGGCTTCACCTCTATGGAAAAGGAAAAACCCATCATCTTTGTTATCCAAGAATTTTTCACGACTTTTAAAAAAGTCATCATCTGCTTCTTCGTCACTACTCCAGTAGGACAATATGCCATCCAGTTTTGCACATTATCCACAGAGTTACAGTGGAACATTGATTCTCTTGTCGCTATGTTTTGGAAAGGTCTGGCAGACCGCATCAAGGATGAACAGGCCCTGTATTAACTACCGAGGTCTTAATGAAATCACAATAAAAAAAAAAACACGTTCATTTCCAAGCTCTTTGACTGACTGCAAGGTGCTAAGATTTTCACCAAGCTAGACTTACGTGGCACTTACAATTTGATTCACATCTGTGAAGGGAATGAGTGAAAAATCATGTTTAACACTAGAGATGGAAACCATGAATATCTAATTGTGCCTTTTGGTCTCAGAAATCCCCCGGCTGTCTTTCAAGAAGATGTTAACGACATTTTGCAAGATCTATTATACGGCTGTGTTTTGTTATATTTGGATGCCATTTTTGTTTTCTCCCCAGACCACTATACTCATCACAAGCAATAGAGTCTTGTTCTGCACCGACTTACAGAGAATCATCTATATGCCAAGCTTAAAAAATTGCTTTATGAGTGATCCAGACTGTCTTTTGTAGGATATATCTCTGATCAAGGAATTCAAATAGATCCAGCAGTACTTAAATTGTCTAGTCCCCATGGACTCAAAGCCATACAACGACTTCCTGAAGTTACTAATTATGATCGACAATTAATTCCTAAATTTTCTTACCTGGTGGCACCCATCTCTGCTATCACCAAAATGGGTTTCATTGCCAAAATTCGGACTTCTAAAGCTGTTTCGGCTTTCCTCAGCCTTAAACAGGCCTTCTCCTCTGCCTTAGTTCTCCATGGACCGGACTACAGTAAAACCTCCATCTTGGAGAAGCAGGTCTCATCTGTAAGGAGTGCGTGCTGTTCTTTTTCAAAAAAATTATAAAGCAAAAACGCTTTCCTGTGGATTCTTCTCCAATGCCTTGTCCCCTACCCAGAAAAATGATGGCATTGGAGATCAGGAACTCTTGGCCATAAAATTAGCTCTCGAAGAATGGAGACGTTTGCTAGAAGGTGCTCATTATCCCATCACTGTCTACACCGACCACAAAAATGTATTGTATCTGCAAACGGCATATAGACTAAACCCTCATCAAGCAGGTTGGACTTGGCTTACCAAGTTGCTCTGGTTGTACTGTAATCTGGTTCGTAGTTGACTGTTTTTTGAAGATGGCACACTTTATTCCTCTGACCGGCCTTTCTTCTGCTAAAAGTCTGTCTAATCTCTTCAGTAAACACATTTTTCGTCTGCGATGACTCCCTAAGCATATCGTGTTCGATAGAGGAGTGACATTTACTTCAAAGTTCTAAAGGCCACTCTGCAAGTTGTTTGAAGTTAAGTTGGATTTTCTTTCCGCCTACCACCATTAATCTGATGGAGAATTGGAATGGTTCAACCAGGTTTTGGAAAACTTTTTCAGCAATTTTGTGTCCGCACTTCAAGATGACTGGACTAGTCTCCTTCCCTGGGCAGAGTTTGCTTATAATAACTACACCTGGGAATTCACACCTTTTTTCTTGATTTATGGACAGCATCCAAGAATCCCTCTGCCAGTTCCAACACTGTCCAAAGTTCCAGCAGCCAGTTTCACTCAATTCTTGCACAAAGGGCAGGAGGCCAAGGAGTCTATAAGTAAAGGAGTAGGCCGATTGAAGGGAAATGCATACAAGAAGTATAGAGTTCCTCCACAATTCCACCCAGGAGACAAGGTCTAGTTATCCACCAAGTACATTTGTTTGAGGACCCACTGTTTTAAATTGGATCCTTGGTTTTCTACAAGCTCCGACTCCCACAGTCTTTGAAAACTCCCAAATGTTTTCATGTGCCTCTTCCCAAGTCTCTGTTCCGGAATCACTTCTCCAAGAAGTTTCCTCGTTCTCCTGCTTCCTCCACTCTTGATAGAGAGTATGAAGTCAACGGGATTCTGGGCACCAAGAGGTCCAGAGGGAAGCTCCGGTACCTGGTCAATTAGAAAATCTTTGGTCTGAGGAGAAATCTTGGGAACCTGAGGAAAATGATCATGCTTCATCTCTCCTCTGGAAATGTTGTCTTCACTTTCCCCACAAGGCTAAAAAGAGGGGGCATAAGGCTCTCTGCGGCTGCCATATACTTACCTCTACATGACGTCCTCTGGCTCCTGGCCACCACCACATACCTCCATCACTACGTGACATACACCTACTAACCCACACTCACTATATTACACTCATCCATTATATACCTACCTATCTGCACTCACTATATTACACTCATCCATTATATACCTACCTATCTGCACTCACTATATTACACTCATCCAATATATACCTACCTATCTGCACTCACTATATTACACTCATCGATTATATACCTACCTACCCAAACTCACTAAGTTACACTCATCTATTATATACTTCTTTGCACTCACTAAATAACACACTTCCATTTTACACAAACCTACCCACACTCACTATATTATACTCATCCATTACCATTTATTTTAGCCTCTTTAGGGCTCTATGTGCTCTGACCCTTTTCTAGGGCATCTGTTTTTGGCCCCACGCAGGCACCATTTCAGTGGTCCTCGGGCACTATTTATATAGTCCTTACTCGGGAACCATTTCTATGGTCTTTATCTAGGTACCATTTATTTTGCCTCTTTAGGGCTCTCTTTGTTTTGGCCCTTTTCTAGGGCATCATCTGTTTTTGGCCACAGGCAGGCACCATTTCAGTGGTCCTCGGGCACTATTTATATGGTCCTTTCTCGGGCACCATTTCTATGGTCCTCATTTGGGTACCATTTATTTTGGCCTCTTTAGGGCTCTATTTGTTTTGACCCTTTTCTAGGGCATCTGTTTTTGGCCACACGCAGGCACCATTTCAGTGGTCCTCGGGCACTATTTATATAGTCCTTACTCGGGAACCATTTCTATGGTCTTCATCTAGGTACCATTTATTTTGCCTCTTTAGGGCTCTCTTTGTTTTGGCCCTATTCTAGGGCATCATCTGTTTTTGGCCACAGGCAGGCACCATTTCAGTGGTCCTCGGGCACTATTTATATGGTCCTTTCTCGGGCACCATTTCTATGGTCCTCATTTGGGTACCATTTATTTTGGCCTCTTTAGGGCTCTATTTGTTTTGACCCTTTTCTAGGGCATCTGTTTTTGGCCACACGCAGGCACCATTTCAGTGGTCCTCGGGCACTATTTATATAGTCCTTTCTCAGGAACCATTTATATGGTCTTCATCTAGGTACCATTTATTTGGCCTCTTTAGGGCTCTCTTTGTTTTGGCCCTTTTCTAGGGCATCATCTGTTTTTGGCCACACGCAGGCACCATTTCAGTGGTCCTCGGGCACTATTTATATGGTCCTTTCTCGGGCACCATTTCTATGGTCCTCATTTGGGTACCATTTATTTTGGCCTCTTTAGGGCTCTATTTGTTTTGACCCTTTTCTAGGGCATCTGTTTTTGGCCACACGCAGGCACCATTTCAGTGGTCCTCGGGCACTATTTATATGGTCCTTTCTCGGGCACCATTTCTATGGTCCTCATTTGGGTACCATTTATTTTGGCCTCTTTAGGGCTCTATTTGTTTTGACCCTTTTCTAGGGCATCTGTTTTTGGCCACACGCAGGCACCATTTCAGTGGTCCTCGGGCACTATTTATATGGTCCTTTCTCGGGCACCATTTCTATGGTCCTCATTTGGGTACCATTTATTTTGGCCTCTTTAGGGCTCTATTTGTTTTGACCCTTTTCTAGGGCATCTGTTTTTGGCCACACACAGGCACCATTTCAGTGGTCCTCGGGCACTATTTATATAGTCCTTACTCAGGAACCATTTCTATGGTCTTCATCTAGGTATCATTTATTTGGCCTCTTTAGGGCTCTCTTTGTTTTGGCCCTTTTCTAGGGCGTCATCTGTTTTTGGCCACACGCAGGCACCATTTCAGTGGTCCTCGGGCACTATTTATATGGTCCTTTCTCGGGCACCATTTCTATGGTCCTCATTTGGGTACCATTTATTTTGGCCTCTTTAGGGCTCTATTTGTTTTGACCCTTTTCTAGGGCATCTGTTTTTGGCCACACACAGGCACCATTTCAGTGGTCCTCGGGCACTATTTATATAGTCCTTACTCGGGAACCATTTCTATGGTCTCCATCTAGGTACCATTTATTTGGCCTCTCTAGGGCTCTCTTTGTTTTGGCCCTTTTCTAGGGCATCATCTGTTTTTGGCCACACGCAGGCACCATTTCAGTGGTCCTCGGGCACTATTTATATGGTCCTTTCTCGGGCACCATTTCTATGGTCCTCATTTGGGTACCATTTATTTTGGCCTCTTTAGGGCTCTATTTGTTTTGACCCTTTTCTAGGGCATCTGTTTTTGGCCACACGCAGGCACCATTTCAGTGGTCCTCGGGCACTATTTATATAGTCCTTACTCGGGAACCATTTCTATGGTCTCCATCTAGGTACCATTTATTTGGCCTCTCTAGGGCTCTCTTTGTTTTGGCCCTTTTCTAGGGCATCATCTGTTTTTGGCCACACGCAGGCACCATTTCAGTGGTCCTCGGCCACTATTTATATAGTTCTTACTCAGGAACCATTTCTATGGTCCTCATTTGGGTACCATTTATTTGGCCTCTTTAGGGCTCTCTTTGTTTTGGCCCTTTTCTAGGGCAACATCTCGTTGTAACCTTTCATCTACAGCGTAATCTCGCGAGATTACGCTGTGCTCTACTGTAACTACCATAGACACATTAACGAAGTGCAGGGATTGTGAATAGACATCCCGTGGAATGTCTATTCACTGTCAAAACTGTCTTCGGTATTGTTAATGTGTTAGTATAAGACAGCACATAGCGATCTAAAAGGATCCCTATGCGCTGCCTAAATGAATGGAGAGGAGTGCATGACGCTGATTGGTCAGCGTCATACACTCCTCTGTACAACGCCCACTTGGTCTGAAGTAAAAACACGCCCACTTGGGCATTAAGACACTCATTAGCATAAATCTAAAATCGCTAATAAAGTGGTGAAAATAGATCGTTTTTTTTAAAATAGAAAGCACTACTGTCACCTACATTACAGCGCCGATCTCCTAATGTATGAGATTGGGCACTTATAATGTGGTGACAGAGCCTCTTTAACCCCCTCCCGCTGTGGCCACTTTTGACCTTCCTGACAGAGCCTCATTTTTCAAAGCTGACATGTTTCAATTATGTGGTAATAACTCCAGAATGCTTTCACCTATCCAAGCGATTCTGAGGTTGTTTTCTCGTGACACATTGGACTTTATGTTACTGGTAAAATTTCCCCGATACATTCAGTATTTAATTGTGAAAAACACCAAAATTTGCATTTTTCTCAATTTGAATGTATCTGCTTGTAAGACAGGCAGTTATAACACACAAAAATGTTGCTAATTAACATCCCCATATGTCTACTTTAGATTGGCCTCTGTTTTTGAAAATCCTTTTATTTTTCTAGGACGTTACAAGGCTTAGAAACTTAGCAGCAATTTCTCACATTTTCAAGAAAATTTCAAAAGGCTATTTTTACAGGGGCCAGTTCAGCTGTGAAGTGGCTTTGAGGTCCTTATATATTAGAAACCCCCAATAAGTCACCCCATTTTAAAAACTGCACCCCTCAAAGTATTCAAAACAGCATTTAGAAAGTTTCTTAACCCTTTAGACATTTCGCAGGAATTAAGGCAAACTAGAGGTGAAATTTACAAAGTTCATTATTTTTTTCCAGAAATTCAATTTGAATCCATTTTTTTTGTACCACAGAAGGTTTTACCAGAGAAATACAACTTAATATTTATTTCCCAGGTTCTGCAGTTTTAGGAAATATCCCACATGTAGCTCTAGTGTGATAAAGGACTGAAGCACCGGCCTCAGAAGCAAATTAGCACCTAGTGCATTTTGGGCCTCCTTTTTATTAGAATATATTTTAGGCACCATGTCAGCTTTGAAGAGGTCTTGTGGAACTAAAACAGTGGAAACTCCCCAAAAGTGACCCCATTTGGGAAACTACACCCCTCAAAGAATTTATTTAGGGGTGTAGCAAGCATTTTGACCCGCCAGTTTTTTTGCAAAAATTTTTGGAACTAAGCCATGAAAATTAAAATCTACATTTTTTACCACAACATTTGTAGAGCAATTTCTCCCGAGTAAAACAATACCCCACATGTGGTAATAAACGGTTGTTTGGACACACGGCAGGGCTGAGAAGGGAAAGAGCGCCATTTGGCTCTTGGAGCTCAAATTTAGCAGGAATGGTTTGCGGAGGCCATGTCTCATTTGCAAAGCCCCTGAGTGGACAAAACAGTGGAAACCCCCAACAAATGACCCCATTTTGGAAACTACACCAACACCCCATGAGGAAATTATCTAGGGGTATAGTGAGCATTTTGACCCCACAGGTTTTTTGCAGACATTTTTGGAAGTAGGCTGTGTAAATGAAAATCGAATTTTTTTCAAATAAAATGTAGGCTTAGCTATTTTTTTTTTCATTTCCACAAGGACTAAAGGAGAAAAAGCACCATAAAATTTGTAAAGAAATTTCTCCCGAGTAAAACAGTACCCGACATGTGGTAATAAATGGCTGTTTGGACACACGGCGAGGCTGAGAAGGGAAAGAGTGCCATTTGGCTTTTGGAACTCAAATTTAACAGGAATGGTTTGCGGAGGCCATGTTGCATTTGCAAAGCCCCTGAGGGGACAAAACAGTGGAAACCCCCAACAAGTGACCCCATTTTGGAAACTACACCCCATGAGGAAATTATCTAGGGGTACAGTGAGCAGTTTGACCCTACAGGCGTTTTACAGAACTTATTGGAAGTAGGCCGTAAAAATGAAAATCTACATTTTTTCAAAGAAAATGTAGGTTTAGCTAATTTTTTTTCATTTCCACAAGGACTTAAGGAGAAAAAGCATTTGTAAAGCAATTTCTCCCGAGTAAAACAATACCCCACATGTGGTCATAAACATCTGTTTGGACACACGGTAGGGATCAGAATGGAAGGAGCACCATTTGGATTTTGGAATGGTTTCTGGGCGCCATGTCACATTTGCTGAGCCCCTGTAGTACTAGTAGTCATTTGTGTTGCACATGATTAGAAATTCCCATGTAGCCCCAACCTAAAGCATAAAGTTCCTTCATGGGCAAAGCTGCCAACAAAAATAGGTATTTCCCATGATGCAGTAAAGTGATTTGGAAGGATATGGGGGCTGTAGATGGGATCTGCTCCCAATCGTACACGCATTCTCATATGTCTCACTATAGAGACTCTCTTCATGTAAGGGGCAGACATTACAAGATATCTGCAACCCCGGCATTATTCCCCATGTAGAAGATCATTCCCACAAAAATCCTTCATGTGTCTACAACTGTCCATAAAAGAGAGTCATTCATTCCTAAATATGTCACCAATCTTTCCTGATTACGCCATTTTATGGGTGCAACACGTCCGGCCATATGTAGCAGTATACATATATACTCTATGTGAATAACGCAGACAATACATTCATAGTAAATAGTCACCTACCTCTTGTAACTTACCTGTTCACCACATAGGAGTAGGACTGATGACATCATATGAAGACACGTCATCTCTAAAAAGGGAAGAAAAAACAGTAAATAGATTGTAAATAAAAATAATAATTCTCAGTTAGACCCCGTTTACACAGAGTTTTTTTGCAGGCAGAAAAATCTGCCTCAAAATTCATTCAGGAATGGAAAATCTGCCTGCAAATTCTTGCCGCTATTTTCGTGGCCTTTTTCGCTGCATTTTTCGGGTAAAAAACGGCGGAAAGAAAGAGTATGCCGCTTTTTTGTAACACAAGCGACTGAAAGCCGCCGCGGAAAAAAACGCCTCCGCCTCCCATTGAAATCAATGGGAGGTGGTTTGGGACTTTTTTTTACACTAAATCTGATACGGTTTCCGCATAAAAAAACTTTGTGTGAACTGGGCCTTACAGATGTGTTAACCCTTAACTTGCATCAAGTTATACAATGTATCATAATACCAATTCAATACAATCTCGTGCCATCTAGCAAAAAAAAGCAACATACACTTGTTTTTAACATGGGAGTCTATGGGCGACATATGGCATCCGTCGGAGTAAATACTTTCTTTTACATCTTCGTTTAACATCTTGCGCCATATATCTCGGGTTAGGCCCCATGCACATGACCGTATTTTCATCTATCCGTAAATACTGTCGGTAAATACGAATCCGTAGTCATCCGTATATATATGGAACGATATCCGCAAATACGGTCTGTAGTGCATCCGTATTTGATCCGTATATACGTATACGTAAAAAAAAAGGGAGGCTGCAAATGATGTCACTAACATGTTGCTTAGCAACGCTTCTGTAAATACGGATGGTTTATGCATACACATCCGTAGCCGTCCATATATACGGAAGCGCCCATAGGCTTCTATGGGAGAGTGGCAGGTTCTATCATTTTTTCAGCAAAAATACAGAAAGGTGTCCGTGGCCAATAGAAATGAATGGGTCCGTAATTACGGATGAAAAATACGGTCGTTTGCATGGGGCCGAAGACATAAGTTAAAGAGGCTCTGTCACCAGATTTTGCAATCCCTATCTGCTATTGCAGCAGATCGGCGCTGCAATGTAGATTACAGTAACGTTTTTATTTTTTAAAAACGAGCATTTTTGACCAAGTTATGACCATTTTTGTATTTATGCAAATGAGGCTTTCTAAAGTCCAACTGGGCGTGTTTACAGTAAAAGTACAACTGGGCGTGTATTATGTGTGTTACATCGGGGCGTGTTTAGTACTTTTACTAGCTGGGCGTTCTGACGAGAAGTATCATCCACTTCTCTTCACAACGCCCAGCTTCTGGCAGTGCAGACACAGCGTGTTCTAGAAGAGGCTGGACGCAGCTGCAGGCTTGAGGGAAGCCGACATGACCGTCCTGGTAGGGAAAGGGTTAATGTTAAGAGGTGAGGGAAAGGTGAAGGAGCTGAAGGAGGGACGGGGAGGAGCTAGGGGGGACGGGGGGGCCGTTACTGCGCTTCCCGCTGTTTCTCGGCATTGAGCCGGAAGCAGCGGGAGGAGTAATACACAAGAAGCAAAGCTCCCCGTTGCCCGGCTTTTTAGTATGGCAGAGGCCCTGATTTTAGAGCGGCTGCGTGCCGCTGCTGTGCACCACGGTCCCGGATGGCTGGAGGAGACCGTGGCTGCATTAACGCGGATCCCGGACGCCGTTTCGCCACGTCGGGCACGGCGTTCGGGGTCTGTTGTAAGGGACAGGCTCCCCTCCCCCGGCCCCCCTACGAGCATGGCTATGGCGGCGGGGGGGGAGTCGGCAACAACCGCTCCTGCGCTGGGCAGGCAGAGAGCGGTAGCAGGGGTGACGGCGATGCAGGCTGTGTCGACCCGTCCCTCTCGGCGGTCCCGACCTCCAGAGCGCCTGAGTCCGGAGGTAGTCCCGCGGACACGGCGTCGCAGAGGGAGCCCGATCCCGGACGCTGCAGGCCAGGCAGCTGGGAGGACCGCCCCTTCCCAGGCCCTGCGTCCTGGCAGGAATCCCAGGCCGCGACGGGGTCCGGCGGTAAGCAGGGAGTCGCAGGCCGGGCTCCCTGTCACCCCTCCCCCATCAGATGGAAGATGTCGAGAGCAAGGTACGGCCGCCCCGCATGGTGATGTTCCGGCCAGGGGGCAGGCTTCGTCAGGATCGTCTAGACGGACGACTAGATCTGCAGCGACGTCGAGGCAACAGGTCCGGTCGGAAGTCTGGGTCCCGGCGGTCGGGCGGCAGGTTGCCGGCCCATCGGTCAGCGCGTCCTCATCCCCTTTCCGAAGAGGTCGTTGGGAGGGACAGTCGTCGGCGAGAGAAGAACTGGAGGAAGGTGAACTGGACGTCTATCGTCGAGGTCAGGATGGTCCGGCTGACGGGAACACAGCGCCTGTGCAGCCCGGTGAGTGTATAACTCCATTATTGTCTTATCCAGCGATTTTTATGTCGGGTGTCGGCGGGGGGGCTGCTAGCATAGCATCGGGGGCCGGTAGTGGCGCGGGCGGACGCGACGGAGCGGGTTTGGCAGATTTAGTGGGTTGCTTACGGGAGCTGGTGGGGCGCCTGGATAGGGCCGCGGCGCCGGTAGTAACGGAAGTGTCCCCTGCGGTAGTTTGGGAAGGCCCCAGGGAAGTGGGATCGTTGCAGGCGCGTCCTGTGGTGGCGGTTAGAGAGGCGGTCGCGGTGTCGGTGCAGACTGAGGCACAGAAGGACGGCGATCGAGTGCGCATGGACGATCGTGCTCGGGGGGAGGTGTATGTTTGTTTTGAGGGTCCGTTGGGGGCGCATTTAAAGCAGGAGGTGCGTGATCGGATCTGGAAAGATGAATATGTTGAAATTTTTTCTCTCTTGCCGCTGGCTAAATTCAATTTGGATAAGAGCAAGCGGGATGAGAGTAAAAAGGACGAGGAGGAACGGCGGCGGTATAGGCTTATCCCGCAGACGTTCGTTAATTGGTCGCAGGCGTTCGCCATATTGGCTAGTGTGATAGGGGAAAAGGCGCCGGAAAATTGTTCGGCGTTATTTTGTTATTTTGATGCTATTGGGGAGGCTCATAGGGCGTATGGGGGTCAGGCGTGGCTGCGATATGATGAGCAATTCCGTCAGCGGAAGGCGGTTCGGCCGGCGATTCGGTGGGACCAGAAGGATATTGCTCTCTGGTTACGGGTTACGGCTCCGGTTAGGCAGCCCTTTCCCGGGAGCGGTGGCCAGGGAGGCCAGACTAGTCAGAGTGGACCAAGCGGCGGGGGAAAGGCGGGGTTTTGCTGGCAATTCAATGAAGGCCAGTGCAAGTTCGGGGCCACGTGCAAGTTCAAGCACGTGTGCTCCGAGTGTAATGGGGCATCACACGGGGCGGCAAAATGTCTGCGGAAAAAGAGGTCCGGGAACCAGCACGGGGCTGGTCAAGGGGGTGTCGCCGGTGAGGGTGGAAAGGATGGCCCCTTATCTAAATGAGTATCCGGATAGGGCGGCAGCTAAGTTGCTTTATGAAGGGTTTAGTGTTGGTTTTGTTATTCCTCCGCCTCCTTATGAGGTTCCGGTTACGCGGAGAAATTTAAAATCGGCTTACTTGCATGCGGAAGTCGTGTCGGAAAAGTTGTTAAAAGAAGTTTCGTTGGGGCGCATGTCGGGGCCATTTGTGGAGTCGCCGGTGAAAGATTTAGTTGTGTCCCCTTTGGGTATTGTCCCTAAACGCGAGCCCGGAAAGTTTCGTTTGATTCAACATTTATCGTATCCCAAAGGTTCGTCGGTAAATGACGGGATTGATCACGAGTTGTGTTCCGTAGTTTATACCTCATTCGATAAGGCGGTGGGGTTAGTGCGGGCTGCGGGTCCGGGGGCGCTGCTAGCAAAAACCGACATCGAGGCGGCGTTCAGGTTGTTGCCGGTGCATCCAGAAAGCCAACGGCTGTTGGGTTGTTGTTGGAATGGGGCCTTTTACGTGGATCGGTGCCTTCCGATGGGGTGTTCTCTTTCTTGTGCATACTTCGAGGCGTTTAGTAGCTTCGTGGAGTGGGTAACGAGGGGAGTATCCGGGGTCGATTCGTTGATCCATTACTTAGATGATTTTTTGTGCGTTGGCCCGGGGGGTTCGCCGGTTTGCGGTAACTTGCTTCATGCCCTGCAGAAGGTGGCGAGGGATTTTGGGATCCCTTTGGCGCCGGAAAAAAACGGAGGGCCCGGTAGCGACGATTTGTTTCTTGGGAATCGAAATTGACTCGGTGGCAATGGAGTGTCGGCTCCCGGCGGATAAGTTGGGTGCTTTGAGGCTGGAGGTGCGACGGGCTTGTAGAAGGAAGAAAATGTCGCTGAGGGAGCTTCAGTCGCTGCTGGGGAAGTTGAATTTCGCCTGCCGGATTATGCCGATGGGGAGGGTGTTTGGTAGAAGGTTGGCGGCGGCAACGGCGGGAGTGCGGGCGCCGCATCATTTTGTGAGGCTCAAGGAGGAGCACCGAGCTGATCTTCAGGTTTGGGATGACTTCTTGGGCCAGTACAATGGTCGCTCGCTATGGATGGCCCCAGCGCAGGATACGAGTGATCTGAATATTTTCACGGATGCGGCTGGGGCGGGTGGCTTTGGAGCTTACGGGGGAGGTCCGTGGTGCGCAGGTCAATGGCCGGCTAGCTGGGTGTCCAGTGGATTGACGCGGAATCTGGCCCTGCTCGAGCTGTTTCCCATCGTGGTGGCGGCTACCATTTGGGGGGACAGGCTCAGGGATAAGAAGGTCCGTTTTTACTGCGACAACATGGGGGTGGTGCTTGCCATTAATAACATCACGGCGTCCTCTCCTCCGGTAGTTCAATTGTTGCGACATTTAGTGTTGGTGTGTTTGTCGCTGAACGCGTGGGTGGTGGCGGTGCATGTCCCGGGTGTACGGAATTGTGTTGCTGATGCTCTTTCTCGCTCGCAGTGGGACCGGTTTCGGCAATTGGCCCCGGGAGCGGAACGTCTCGGTTTGGCGTGTCCGGATCATCTATGGGATCTGGTATCGGTCCCGTAGAGCAGCTGTTACAAAGGTCTTTGGCGCGCACGACGTGGAGGGCTTATGCTGCTTGTTGGAGGCAGTGGGAGGAGTGGGTAAGAGAGTTGGGTGATGTTAATACGGATAGAGACAGGTTGGTGGCACTTTTGTATTGGTTAGGGGATGCCTGGGAGGGGGGGTTTTCAGTAGCGAAGGTGAACCGGTTTATATCCGCGGTGGCGTTTGGGCTTAAGTTGCGGGGCTTGCGGGATGTATCGAAGGAATTTCTGGTATCGCAGGCTTTGAAGGGGTTGCGCAGAGGTAGGGTGGAGGCGGATAGTAGAAGGCCGGTGTCGTTTGCTTTGCTGGGCTTGTTGGGCGGTTCATTGGCATCGGTATGTCGTTCTTCAGATGAAATGGATTTGTTTCGGTTGGCTTTCTCGTTGGCGTTCTTCGGAGCATTTAGAATAGGTGAGTTGGTGTCGCCAAGTACTAAACAGGCAGGGGGGCTGAGATCTGGGGAGGTGAGCCTTTTTGCAGATCGGTTGGAGGTATGGTTGCGTAGATCAAAAACTGACCAATTAGGGAAGGGAAAACTGATAGTTTTGTTCGCTCTCCCGGGGTCGGTCATGTGCCCAGTAGAGTGCATGCGGGGTTTTACAAAAAACAGGGGGTCTCCAGATTTGCCTTTGTTACGTCATGTGGACGGGTCGTTCTTGTCCAGGTTTCAGTTTGGAGCTGTTTTTAAAAAATGTTTGACGGCGGTTGGGGTTGCGGCAGGCTCATATTCATCTCATTCCTTCCGGATTGGCGCAGCAACGGAAGCAGGGCGCTGGGGGTTGGATGATGAGGGGGTGAGGCGTATTGGTCGTTGGGAGTCAAAAAGGTTTAAGTCCTATGTCCGCCCCCATATGTTGTAATTTTGTTGTTTATGCTTGCAAATGTTATATGGTGGTGCCTAACTGTGTTTTCCGTTTCAGATTCGCCTCCTTGTCTGGTGTGGTTGATGGGTCATTCGTACGTGCACTGGGGGGCTTTGAGGGCGGACGTCCGCCCGGATGGTCGCCAGTTGCGCATTCCGCGACAGGATGCGGTTGTGCATTGGCTGGGGTTTAGAGGTATGTCGTGGAACAGGGTGTTGGCGGAATTCCAGACATATGTGCGGCTTGATAGGGTTCCGGAGGTTTTAGTGTTGCACGTGGGTGGGAATGACTTAGGAGTCCGCCCTTTTCGTGAGTTGGTGCGGGATATCAAACATGATTTGTTGTGTTTGTGGGTATCTTATCCCAAGTTGGTGGTAGTGTGGTCGGACATAGTCCCAAGGAAGCATTGGCGGTTAGCTAGATCGGTGGAGAGAGTCAATAAAGCTCGGATAAAAGTTAACCGGGCGGTGTCCCGTTTTGTGGCAAAGAACGGGGGCATTTGCGTGAGGCATAGGGATTTGGAGTCAGGATTGGGGAATTTCTGGAGGAGTGACGGGGTTCATCTGACCGAGGTTGGCATTGATATTTGGAGCTTGGCTATAGCAGAAGGCATAGAAAGGGCGGTGGTGGTGTGGAGGAACTCACAGGCTTAAGGTGGTCAAGGCCTGTTTCGCGGTGGCGGGGGGAGTCCTTGAGGCCAGTCAGTACAAAATGGTGGGGGGGTCGCATCGGGGGTATGCGTCCCCCAAAAAAGGTACATGGTTGAAGACTTCATCGGGTGTTATCCCTTTGAAGTGGTCTTCTGGTAGAAGGTATGTCACTTGAAGGCTTCATCGGGTGTTATCCCTTTGAAGTGGACTTCTAGTGGTCGGTATATCACTTGAGGGCTTCAACGGGTGTTATCCCCTTGAAGTGGACTTCTAGTGGTTGGAGCCATCTGCAGAGGTGAACGGTGCTTCCGAGCTGGTTTACGGCTGGAGGTAATTAGTGGTTTGCAGATGGCTAATTCGGTGTGTTCTTGAAAGGAACATCTGAAGGGGCTTCAAGGACTTCCTCTGCTCGGGTTAATGTTAACGTTTAATTGTTATTTATGATTCTGACCCATGTTGGGTCATGTGAATTATTAGGAGGAATTCTCTGGTGGATTCCTAACTAGTTATCCGAATGTTTCGGATTTAAATTGTTTTTATAAAACTGTGAAATTAATAAACGGCTGCTGTGGCCATTTCACATCCAACCTCGGTGTCATGTGTCGTTACTAAATGGGGGTGGGGGATAGTATGGTTTAAGGTTAACACACGACTCTACCTAGGCAGGTCAAGAAGAGGCTGGACGCAGCTGCAGGCTTGAGGGAAGCCGACATGACCGTCCTGGTAGGGAAAGGGTTAATGTTAAGAGGTGAGGGAAAGGTGAAGGAGCTGAAGGAGGGACGGGGAGGAGCTAGGGGGGACGGGGGGGCCGTTACTGCGCTTCCCGCTGTTTCTCGGCATTGAGCCGGAAGCAGCGGGAGGAGTAATACACAAGAAGCAAAGCTCCCACCCTCCCACCCTTGTTTTGTTACTCCTTAGGTCTTCTGTACGTCCGTATATGAGCGTTGTGTTTTATTTTGTGTGTTTATTTAACATGTTTTTCTTTTTTCCGGAGTAGGTTCTGTTGTCATGGCAGCTGGCGGGGGGAGTCCTTGAGGCCAGTCAGTACAAAATGGTGGGGGGGTCGCATCGGGGGTATGCGTCCCCCAAAAAAGGTACATGGTTGAAGACTTCATCGGGTGTTATCCCTTTGAAGTGGTCTTCTGGTAGAAGGTATGTCACTTGAAGGCTTCATCGGGTGTTATCCCTTTGAAGTGGACTTCTAGTGGTCGGTATATCACTTGAGGGCTTCAACGGGTGTTATCCCCTTGAAGTGGACTTCTAGTGGTTGGAGCCATCTGCAGAGGTGAACGGTGCTTCCGAGCTGGTTTACGGCTGGAGGTAATTAGTGGTTTGCAGATGGCTAATTCGGTGTGTTCTTGAAAGGAACATCTGAAGGGGCTTCAAGGACTTCCTCTGCTCGGGTTAATGTTAACGTTTAATTGTTATTTATGATTCTGACCCATGTTGGGTCATGTGAATTATTAGGAGGAATTCTCTGGTGGATTCCTAACTAGTTATCCGAATGTTTCGGATTTAAATTGTTTTTATAAAACTGTGAAATTAATAAACGGCTGCTGTGGCCATTTCACATCCAACCTCGGTGGCATGTGTCGTTACTAAATGGGGGTGGGGGATAGTATGGTTTAAGGTTAACACACGACTCTACCTAGGCAGGTCACGAGAGATCACGCTGTGACGTCACTCACTTCCTGCCCCAGGTCCTGCATCGTGTCGGACGAGCGAGGACACATCGGCACCAGAGGCTACAGTTGATTCTGCAGCAGCATCGGCGTTTGCAGGTAAGTCGATGTAGCTACTTACCTGCAAACGCTGATGCTGCTGCAGAATCAACTGTAGCCTCTGGTGCCGATGTGGCCGACACGATGCAGGACCTGGGGCAGGAAGTGAGTGACGTCACAGCGTGATCTCTCGAGAACACGCTGTGTGTCTGCACTGCCAGAAGCTGGGTGGTAACGAAGAGAAGTGGATGATGCTGATTCGTCAGCATCATACACTCCCATTCCTAACGCCCAGCTAGTAAAAGAAGTAAAAACGCCCCGATGTACACACATAATACACGCCCAGTTGTACTTTTACTGTAAACACGCCCAGTTGGACTTTTGCAAGCCTCATTTGCATAAATACAAAAATGGTCATAACTTGGCCAAAAATGCTCGTTTTTTTAAAAATAAAAACGTTACTGTAATCTACATTGCAGCGCCGATCTGCTGCAATAGCAGATAGGGGTTGCAAAATCTGGTGACAGAGCCTCTTTAAGGAAGGACACTTCTGTATATCTGCCCAGAGAAAACCCAGACAACTGTTGTCACCCAAATTGTCCACACTCCTGAATGGCAAGACTGCTTAGTAATGTAACGCTACAGTATGGTGAGGTGACATATCACTTCATAACTAGACAGATTTACTATTTATATAGAGATGTGATAAAATCAATGCTACGGGGGCTGAAGGGAGGCAGAAAAGAAGAACGTTTTGCTTCTGAGTTATTTCCTGTTAACCCTTTCCTGTCGCTGCACTGGCTATTTATGTAAAGGAAAGGGTATTTAAATATGGCGCCTGCTCAGAAGCAGAGTGGGCGTCATAGCCGCTGGGTCTCTGCTGTGTAACACCGGCTCACACGCGGCAAGATGGTGGGAGCCGGTGTGTTCCTCTAGCAGCTGGCCGCCTTGTGAACGCTCCCAGCCCTGCTATAGGAAGATTGCTATTAGGACCTGCCTGTGGCAGGTCTCAATAACAAAGTACTGATTTCACCATAGACTGCAATACTGTGATATTGCAGTCTATGGCACAAGCGATCCAATGATCGCAGGTACAAATCCCCTAGAGGGGCTAAAAAACAATAAAAATAATTCCCTAGATCACAATATAAAAATAAACATAAACACATTAGGTATCCCTGCGTCCGAAAATACCCAAACTATAATAATATAAAAATATTTATCCAATATGGTGAACACCGTAGCGTGAAAAAAAAAAAATGTCTGAATCGCTATTTTTTTGCCACTACAACCGCCCACAAAATTGAATGAAGTGTTTGAAATGCCCGATATTCCCCAAAATGGTATCAATAAAAACCACATCTTTCCACGTACAAAAAGACGCCTTACACAGCCCTGTACACAGAAATATAAAAACGTTATTATGGGGATCACAATATGGTGCAAATATTTTTTTCAAACTTTGTCGTTTTTTTAAAGGTAATAAAACATAACAAAAACTATATCAATTTGGTATCACCGCGATCGCACTGACCCTCAGAATAAAGGTAACACGTCACTTTCACTGTACAGTGAACACCGTAAAAACGAAATCCATAAGAAAATGCCGGCCTGCTGTTTTTTTCCAATTCCACTCCATTCTAAAAAAAAAATTCCAGCTTCCCAGTACATCACACATAATATTAACCCCTTCCCTCTTTAGCCACTTTTGACCTTCCTGACAGAGCCTCATTTTTCAAATCTGACATGTTTCCCTTTATGTGGTAATAACTTCGGAATGCTTTAACCTATCCAAGCGATTCTGAGATTGTTTTCTCATGACACATTGGACTTTATGTTACTGGCAAAATTTGCTCGATACATACAGTATTTAAATGTGAAAAACACCAAAATGTAACGAAAAATTGCAAAAATTAGCATTTTTCTAAATTTAAATGTATCTGCCTGCAGATAGTAATACCATACACAATTATTGCTAATTAACATCCCCCATATGTCTACTTTAGATTGGCCTCGTTTTTTGAACATCCTTTTATTTTTCTATGACATCACAAGGCTTAGAACTTTAGCAGCAATTTCTCACATTTTCAAGAAAATTTCAAAAGGCTATTTTTACAGGGGCCAGTTCAGTTGTGAAGCGGCTTTGAGGTCCTTAGATCTTAGAAACCACCAAAAAGTCACCCCATTTTAAAAACTTCACCCCTCAAAGTATTCAAAACAGCATTTACAAAGTTTCTTAACCCTTTAGACGTTTCACAGGAATTAAACAAAAGTAGAGGTGAAATTTACAAACTAAATTTTTTGTTGTTGCAGAAATTAATTTTTAATCAATTTTTTTTGTAACACAAAGTTTAACCAGAGAAACGCAACTCAATATTTATTGCCCAGGTTCTGCAGTTTTAGGAAATATCTCACATGTGGTCCCAGTGTGCTAATGGACTGAAGCACCGGCCTCAGAAGCAAAGGAGCAACTAGAGGATTTTCGGGTCTCCTTTTTATTAGAATATATTTTAGGCTTCACGTCAGTTTTGAAGGGCTCTTGTGGTACCAAAACAGTGGAAACCCCCCAAAAGTGACCCCATTTGGGAAACTACACCCCTCGAAGGAATTTATTTAGGGGTATAGTGAGAAATTTGACAAGACAGTTTTTTTGCAGAAATTTTTTGGAAGTAGGCTGTGAAAATGAAAATCTACATTCTTTCAAATAAAATGTAGGTTTAGCAAATTTTTTTTTATTTCCAAAAGGACTAAAGGAGAAAAAGCACTGCAACATTTGTAGAGCGATTTCTCCCGAGTAAAAGAATACTCCACATGTGGTCATAAACGTCTGTTTGGACACATAGCAGGGCTTAGAAGGGAAAGAGCGCTATTTGACTTTTGGAGCTCAAATTTAGCAGGAATGGTTTGCGGAGGCCATGTCGCATTTGCAAAGCCCCTGAGGGACCAAAACAGTGGAAACCCCCCACAAGTGGCCCCATTTTGGAAACTGCACCCCTTGAGGAAATTATATAGGGGTATAGTGAGCATTTTGACACTGCAGGTTTTTTGCAGAAATTATTGGAAGTAGGCCGTGAAAATGAAAATCTATATTCTTTCAAAGAAAATGTAGGTTTAGCTAATTTTTTCTCATTTCCACAAGGATTAAAGGAGAAAAAGCACCGCATAATTTGTAAAGCAATTTCTCTAGAGTAAAACAATACCCCACATGTGGCAATAAATTGCTGTTTGGACACACGGCAAGGCTTAGAAGGGAAATAACTCCATTTGGCTTTTGGAGCTCAAATTTAGCAGGAATGGCCAGGACACATTTTCAGAGCCCTTGAGGGGACAAAACAATGAAAACGCCAAAAAAGTGACCCCATTTTGGAAACTACACCCCTTGAAGATCTACGTGTGTGGTGATCATTTTGACCCCCACAGGTGTTTCATAGAATTTATTAGAATTGGGCAGTGAAAATAAAAACAATCCTTTTTCATCAATAAGATGTAGCTTTAGGTCAACATTTTTAATTTTCTCAACAAATAAAGGAAAAAAAGAACCCCCCCCCCCCAATATTTGTAAAGCAATTTCTCCTGAGTACGGCAATACCCCATTTGTGGTCATAAACTGCTGTTTGGGCACATGGCAAGGAACAGAAGAGAAGGAGCGGCATTTCGCTTTTGGAGCCCAGATTTTGCTGGATTGGTTTCTTGACACCATGTCACTTTTGCAAAGCCCCTAAGGTACCAGTACAGTGGAAACTACCCAAAAGTGACTCCATTTGTGATACTACACCCCTTCAGGAATTAATCTAGGGGTGTAGTGAGCATTTTGACCCCACAGCTGTTTCATAGATTTTATTTGAATTGGGCAGTCAAAATAAAAATTACATTTTTTTTCCCAATAAGACGTAGCTTTAGCTCAAAAACTTTCATTTTCTCAAAAAATAAAGTAGAAAAAGAACCCAAAATTTGTTAAGCAATTTCTCCCGACTACGGCAATACCCCATATGTGGTTATAAACTCATTTTTGGTCACACAGCAGGGCTCAGAAGGGAAGGAGCGCAATTTAGCTTTCGGAGTACAGATTTTGCTGGATTGGTTTCTGGTCGTTATGTCGCATTTGCAAAACCCCTGTGGGACCAAAACAGTGGAAACACCCCCAAAAGTGATCCCCATTTTGGAAACTACACCCCTCAATGCATTTACATAGTGGTGTAGTGAGCATGTTAACTCTGCAGCTGTTTTGCATAAATTAGTGTGCACTCGATATTGCAGAGTGAAAATGGGATATTTTCCATAGATATGCCAATATGTGGTGCCCAGCTTGTGCCACCATAACAAGACCGCGCTCTAATTATTATGCTGTGTTTCCAGGTTTTAGAATCACCCTACATGGGGCCCTAATCTTTTGCCTGGACATTTGACAGGGCTCATTGCGAGAGTACCATGCGAAATTGAGGCCTAATTTGGCGATTTACACAGAATTGGTTCACAATTGCAGAGGCTCAGATGGGAAATAATAAAATAAACCCCACAGAAGTGACCCCATTTTAGAAACTACACCCCTCGAGGCATTTAGTAAGGGGTGTAGTGAGCATTTTCACCCCACAGGTTTTTTCCATAAATAAATGTGCTGCGTATGGTGCAAAGTAAAAATTAAATTTTTTCCCCAGAATTGCCAATTCAGTGGCAAGTATGTCGTGCCCAGATTAGGACACTGTAGACACACACCCCAAAAATTGTTAAAAGGGTTCTCCCGGGTATGGCGGCGCCATATATGTGGAAGTAAACTGCTGTTTGGGCACACTGTAGGGCTCAGATGGGTGGGAGCGCCATTTGGCTTTTGAAGCGTAGATTTTGCTTGGTAGTAGTTTTGTTTGAGTATTACTGGTGTTTCCATTTATAATGTGGGGGTACATGTAAGCTGGGCAGAGTACATCAGGGGCATAGTCAGGTGGCATAATAATGGGGTAAAAAACCAATAAAATGATCCATAGATGTGTGTTACGCAGTGAAGCCATCCTTTCTGCACAGGCCCGTGTCGCACTCATATATGGCGTCCTTTCTTATCCCCCTTTGGTCCACACTCCGCACCTTTGCAGTTTGTGGAATTTTGCTGGGAAGTGTTGTCCTGGTATAATATGGGCACCCTCGCTTCTAGCAGATATGTTTGGGTCCCCCCTTCATGGTTCAATAATTTGAGGGCCCTGATAAATCGTATCTTGAAACAGATGAAATGTTCCCCTCTGATCTGCACAACTGCATGTTTTTATTTCCTGACTTATTGGAGCCTTAACTAATTTTATTTTTTCATAGACGTAGTGGTATGAGGGCTGTTTTTTTGAGGGACGAGCTGTAGTTATTATTGGTACCATTTTGGGGTACATGCGACTTTTTGATCACCTTTTATCCTATTTTTTGAGAGGCAAGGTGACCAAGAAACAGCAATTCTGCCATAGTTTTTTTTAGGGTTTTTTTATACAGCGTTTACCATGCGTTATAAATTACATGTTAACTTTATTCTGCGGGTCGGTACGATTCCGGCAATACCTAATTTATGGCACTTTTTTATGTTTTACAACTTTTTGCACAATAAAATAACTTTTGTAAAAATAATGTATTTTTTCTGTCGCCAAGTTGTGAGAACCAAATATGTCTGCTTTATTTATTTTTTTCAATAATAAAGGACTTGATAAGGGAAAAAGGGCGATTGTGTTTTATTTTATTACTTAAAACTTTTATTATATTTTTTACAACTTTTTTTACACTTTACTTTAGTCCCGATAGGGGACTTGAAGGTCCAACTGTCAGATTTTTTTTTTCTAATACATTGCACTACCTACGTAGTGCAATGTATTAGATCTGTCAGTCATTCACTGACAGCAAGCCGATTAGGCTTCGCCTCCGAGCGGGGCCTAATCGGCTTCCGTAATGGCAAACAGGAGGCCATTGTTAGGTCTCCTCGTGTCATAGTAGCAGTCGGCAGTTGTGCGATTGCAGGGCACAGCTGCCGATCTGCTAGCAACCACAAAGATCCAGCGATCGGATCTGATCGCTGCATCTGAGGGGTTAATGGCAGGGATCAGCGCTAGCTCCAGTTCCTGCCGTTACATGTGGATGTCAGCTGTAACATAAAGCTGATATCCACCGCTGATGGCTCCGGCTCATCTCCTAAGCCGGCGCCATCTTGCCGGCAGCTACGGAAGCCTTTCAGGCCACGCCTCCGGGCGGAGGCTGGAAGTTTTCTGTGCTAGGCACACCGGGAGGCCACTATTAGGCCTCCGGTTGCCATTGCAGCCACCGACACCCCAGCGATTTCATTGCTGGGGTGTCGATGAGATGCAAACACCTTTAATGTAGCCATCGCTTTTGACGGCTGCATTTAAGGGGTTAATGTCGGGGATCGAAGTTAACTTCGGTCCCGCCGTTACAGCAGGATGTCAGCTGTCAGATACAGCTGACATCCGGGGATGATGGCACCGACTCAGCTTCTGAGCCGGTGCCAAACATTTGGCGTAAGTATACGACATTTTGCGGGAAGCACTGGCTTTCCATGTCGTATACTTATGACAAATTCGGGAAGGGGTTAAATAGCACCATTAGAAAGTACAACTTGTCCCATAAAAATGAAACCCACACATGGCCGTGTCAACAAAAAAATAAAAAAGTTATTACTCTTGGAAGGCAGGGCGGAAAAAAAAAGCATAAAAACGAAAATCAGTCTGGTCCTCAAAGGGTTAAAGGGCTATTCCAGTTTCTGCGAATAAAAAATATTTTTTGTATAAAGGAAAGATATAACATTTTTCAATATACTTTCTGTATTATTTCCTTACGATTTTAAGATCTCTTCTTGCTGTCATTGAATAGTAATGTACATTTTTTTTTACTTACATTGGATAAAAATCTGTCAGATGTCAGACCCCAAAATTAAATTCAGACCCCAGACCAGAACCCTAAATTAATTCAGAACCTGATATTAATACTGTCTCTAGACCAGACACCTGAATATATTCAGACCCCTGACTAGACCCCACATTCAATTAAGACACCAGACCCAGAGCGGCCATTAGTAGTATCTGGGCCCTGTACTGACAAATGGTTAGGGCCCCTTTGGCTCCCAACCTCCATTGTTTACTTTTGGTGGAGACTTGGGTATTACATGATCCTGCTCCAGTATAATAATTGGGGGATCCCCACACACAGTGCTCCTTGATTTGTGGGTTTATATTGCAGTTCTGTGCTAGAAACAAGTGCTGAATTATCAGAGTGTCTGTATTATTGGATGCCGGATTAAAGGAATTACACTCTATGTTTATATTAACACACAACCTGTAGACATATGAACATTATATACACAACATATATACAGCGTGGCTGCGGGGGAGGGGGGGCTGCTCTGTGTAATGACGGCCATGTGGTGTAATAGAGTATATGGACAGGGGGTGTATAAAGCAGATAGACCCTATAAGTGAGCAGGTGAGAGGGGTAAAGACAAGGAGAATTGTGGGTAAACCAGTGGGCGGACAGGTGTGAAGCTCCACCCCCGCTCTCACCTGTCTTACAGGAAACCTCCGGCCACAGATGAAGACTTCCCAGCGCTCCTGAATCCTCCGCTGCGGTATCTGGGTGACGTCTTTCTGTTCAGGGCTCGGCCGTTTGCTGTACTGACGTCTCCTGCCTCCTAATGCAGAAGCAGGAGGGTCTGTCACACGGGAGGACTTGATGGAGGGGCTGCTCGGTCCTCTGGTCTGGACGCTGCTGCCGTCCCCTCGTCCTCATTTCCATGGAGTGATTGTCACCCCCAGAATCATGGAAGTGCTGAATAGTGACGTCACTGGGAGGTCCTGAAGCTCCGGCGTCTGCAGAAATGGAGGGATCGCAGGTCCTTGTGCAGCTTCACTCAGATCCAGATAAGATAAAACCGCTCTCCTGCAGGAGTGTCCCCATAATCCAGCGCTTTTATTATCTCCCCTGTGGACATGTCCTGGCGTCTTCTTGTTATAGTCACCGGACGTCTGATTTACCCTCTAACACTGAGATGTCGGCTTCTGATCAGAGTTATGGCGCTCTACCTGCCCCCGATATGTCACCTGAATGGCGCCGTTCTGGAGATCCCCCGCTGTCCTCTACTAGGCCGCAGCTGAAGCCGGTAATAACCATGACAACAGAGCAGCGTTGCCATGAGCCACCCAGGAGCTCGTATAGGAAATATTACAACTGCCATTACCAGTGAGCGGAGATATTGGAAGAGATTTATTATTAGTGTCATGAGGAACATTGTACATAATAAATGACTTGTGACACGTTTCTCTTCTTTACAACACCTCATGACTGACATTTATATGCACCCCAAAAAATTGGACAGCTGCGTGTATGGTAAAATAAAAAAAAGCCCATAGTACCCTGGAAATTCCCCGCTGCTCCAGCGCCGATGACCCTGTGGTCTCCCGCCAGTCTCTGTTTTATTTCCTCAAAACCTGGACAACCCCTTCATTTGTGAGAATTGAGAACCTCCAAGAAGAAAGGCTGAAATAAAGAGCTTAAAGAGGCTCTGTCACCACGTTATAAGTGGCCTATATTGTACATGATATGATCGGCGCTGTAATGTGGATCACAGCAGTGTTTTTTTATTTAGAAAAACGATCATTTTTGACGGAGTTATGACCTATATTAGCTTTATGCTAATGAGTCTCTCAATGGACAACTGGGCGTGTTTTACTATATGACCAAGTGGGCGATCACATCATGTACAAGATAGACCACTTATAATGTGGTGACAGCGCCTCCTTAAGGTTTGTCTCATGAAGAACAGCCTCTTCTGCAATCAGGGTATGATCACACGGAGTGTTTTCAGGCGTATTTTGGGGCGTTTACGCATCGAAAAATGCCTGAAAAAAATGGAAGAACGCCTGCAAACATCTGCCCATTGATTTCAATGGGAAATACGGCGTTCTGTTCCATTTCGGCCGTCCTCCCGACACATACAAGAGCTGTGCATGTAGTGCAGTGTATTAGAATAGCGATCAGGACCTCCTGCCCTCAAGTCCCCTAGTGGGACAAAGTAATAAAGTTAAAAAAAAGTACAAAAAAGATGTGTAAAAATAAGAAAATAAAAGATGCAAAAGTAATAAAAGTAAAAATCCCCCTTTTTACCTTATCAGTCCTTTATTATTAATAAAAATAGATAAATAAACAAATAAACTATACATAATTGGTATCGCCGCGTCCGTAACGGCCTGAACTACAAAATGATTTCATTATTTATCCCGCGTGGTGAACGCCGAAAAGAAAATAATAATAAACCGTACCAGAATCACAATTGTTTGGTCACTTCACCTCCCAAAAAATGGAATAAAAAGAGATCAAAAAGTCGCATGTACCTAAAAATGGTACTGATGGAAACTACAGTTCGTTACGCAAAAAATAAGTCCTCGCACGGCTTTATTGATGGAAAAATATAAAAGTTCTGGATCTTAGAATAAGGTAACAGAAAAAGTGAATGATTTTTTAAAAACTTATTTTATTGTGCAAACGCCATAAGACATAAAAAAAACTATAAACATCTGGCATCGCCGTAATCGTATCGCCCCGCAGAATAAAGTGAATATGTCATTTATAGCGCACGGTGAACGCTGTAAAAAAAATAGAATAAAAAAACAATAGTAGAATTGCTGTTTTTTAGTCACCGCGCCACCTAAAAATAGAATAAAAACTGATCCAAAAGCCGCATGCACCCCAAGAAAACTACAATGGATTCCTCAAGGGGTCTAGTATCCAAAATGGGGTCATTTTTGGGGGATTCCGCTGTTTTGGCACCACAAGACCTCTTCAAACCGGACATGGTGCCTAATAAAAAAGAGGCCTCAAAATCCACTATTTTATTGCTTCGGAGGCCGGTGCTTCAGTCCATTACCACCCGAGGGCCACATGTGGGATATTTCTCAAAACTGCAGAATCTGGGCAATAAATATTGAGGTTTCTCTGGTAAAACCTTTTGTGTTATAGAAAAAAAAGGTATAAAAATGATTTTCTGACAAAAATAAATATGTCAATTTCACCTCTACTTTGCTCTAAATTCCTGTGAAACACCTAAAGTGTTCATAAACTTTCTAAATGCTGTTGTGAATACTTTGAGGGGTCTAGTTTCTAAAATGGGGTGTCTAATATATAGGCCCCTCAAAGCAACATCAGAACTGAACTGGAACCTAAAAAAAAAAAAATCCTAATGAGCATTGGCTACTCCAAGATGACCCCAGTTTTGACCGTTTGTATAAACGGAGACCCCTATTAGACCGTTTCAGTGCCCGGTTTTCCCAAGCATACACCCCCGAGAAGTGTATTTCTATTGATGAGTCCTTGGTACATTTTAAAGGGAGGCTTCAATTCCTCGAGTACCTGCCGGGTAAGAGGGCAAGGTATGGCGTGAAGATGTGTAAGCTGTGTGAGTGCATCAGGGTATACCTACAGATTTAGGATACATGAAGGGAAGGGCACCAGTATTCAGCCCCCAGAATGCCCCCCCCCCCTTACTGGGAGTTATGCAAAAATTGTGTGGGATTTGGTGCACCCACTGCTGGACCAGGGTTACCACCTTTACCTGGATAATTTTTATACCAGCGTCCCACTCTTCAAGTGCCTCGCTTCCAGAAGTCCGGCGGCATGCGGCACTGCTAGAACAAATCTGAGAGGCCTCCCTAAGACCCTGCAGGGCAAACACTCAGAAGGGGTGAGAGCAGGGCACAATCTAGCAGCAACAGATTGTGTGTCAAGTACAAGACAAGAGAGATGCCACACCAGTACCCATGTACCTGTACGAGGTACCAGTACAGAGACCCCCAAACCAGACTGCATCCTGGACTACAATAGGTACATGGGAGGGGTGGACTTGTCAGATCAAGTCCTGAAGCCCTACTGCGCCATGCGGTGTGGTATGAGAAGCTGGCCGTGCACATCATACAGATGGCATTGTACAATGCGTACGTGCTACATCCATGTACAGGCCAGACGGGAACTTTACTGGAATTTCAAGAGGTGGTTATCAAGAAACTAATTTTTAGGGACCAAGAAGGGGGGACACCCAGTACTTCTGGAAGCAAGGCCACACGCATCGTACCAGGGCAACACTTTCCAGGAGAAGTTCCCCAAACTGGCAAGAAAGGAAAAAGTCAAAAGAGGTACAAAGTCTGCTAATAAGAGGGGGATAAGGGATGACACAATATATCAATGTGACGTGTCCCGAAAAACTAAGGCTCCGTATGAAAGAGTGCTTCAAAATGTATCATACATCACTTGATTTTTAATCTACCCCAGTTTTACTTACCCTGATGTACTCCGCACAGCTTATCCCCCCTCGTCTTTCCCCTCTGAGCCCTGCTGTGTGCCCAGGCAGCTGATAACAGCCACATTGAGGGTATTGCCATATCCGTGAGAACCCACATTACAGTTTATGGGGTGTATGTCCCGGTAAAAATGCTCACTACACCTCTAGATGAATGCCTTAAGGGTGTAGTTTTTAAAATTGGTCACTTCTCAGAGGTTTCAACTGTACTGGTACCTCAGGGGCTTCTGCATACATGACTTTGCACCAGAAAATCCCCAGTAGACCAAATGGTGGTCCTTTCCTTCTGAGCCCTCCCATGAGCCCAAATGTCAGTTTATCACCACAAATTGGGCATTGCCGCACTCAGGACAAATTGGGCAACAAAATTGGGTATTTTATTTCTTGTGAAAATAATATATTTTGAGCTAAAAAAAACATATTATTGGTAAAAATTATATTTTTTAAAATTCCCAGCCCAATTCAAATAAGTTCTGTGAAGAAACTATGGGGGTCTAAATGGTCACATAACCCATCATTTAATTCCTTGAGGGGTGTAGTTTCCAAAATGGGGTCACTTCTGGTGGGTTTCCATTGCTTTGATACCTCTGGGGCTCTGCAAATGTGACATGGCACCCAAAAACCAAACCAGCAAAATCTGGACTCCAAAGAACACACAGCGCTCCTTCCCTTCTGAGGCCTCCCATGGGCTCAAACGGCAATTTATCTCCACAAATGGGGTATTGCTGCACTTAGTAGAAATTGGGCAACAAAATGGTGTATTTTGTTCCCTGTGAAAATAAGAAATTATGATAAAAAATTACATGTTATTGGAAAAAATTTCATTTTTTTTATTTCACAGCCCAATTCAAATAGGTGCTGTGAAAAAACTGTGCAGTCTAAATGGTAAAAACAACCATAAATGAATTCCTTGAGAGGTGTAGTTTCCAAAATGGGGTCACTTCTGGTGGTTTTCCATTGCTTTGATACCTCTGGGGCCAGGGCCGATTCTAGCTTTTCTGCTGCCTGAGGCAAAAATGGAAATGGCTCCCCCCCCCCCCCCTCCACACCAAAAAAAAAAAAAATTGTAAGTAAGAAACAACTTGTAAAACGAAACAAAAAAATTAAAACTGTGTGAACAAAAAAAATACATTAGGGCCTGTTCACATCACCGTTCGCTTCTGTTCCGAGGTTCTGTCGGGTGAACCCCGCAACGGAAAGTGAAAGTGACAGCACAGCTTCCGTTTCAGTCACCATTGATCTCAATGTTGATGGAAACATCGCTAATGGCTTCCGTTCGTCACCATTCCGGCTGGTTTCCGGTTTTCCGACGGAATCAATAGCGGAGTCGACTACGGAACGGAACGGAATCGAACGGTGATGTGAACAGGCCCTTATTGAACATCATTGTTATAAACTGCAAGGTCTCATAATGCTACAGGCAATTGTGTAGTAAATATCCCTATATTGCCCCAGCTATAAATACTAGTAAAATGACCAGGGCAACGTGTATCCAAAATTCAAACACAAAAATGAAAGAACAATGTCAGTGTTCAAACTTGTGTCAGGGCTCCTTTAATGGCTCTTTACAGTCAGTATAGTAACACATGCGGCACTTTACAGTCAGTATAGTAACACATGCGGCACTTTACAGTCAGTATAGTAACACATGCGGCACTTTACAGTCAGTATAGTAACACATGCGGCACTTTACAGTCAGTATAGTAACACATGCGGCACTTTACAGTCAGTATAGTAACACATGCGGCACTTTACAGTCAGTATAGTAACACATGCGGCACTTTACAGTCAGTATAGTAATGCACGCTGCACTTTACAGTCAGTATAGTAACACATGCGGCACTTTACAGTCAGTATAGTAACACATGCGGCACTTTACAGTAAGTATAGTAACACATGCGGCACTTTACAGTCAGTATTGTAACACATGCTGCTCTTTACAGTCAGTATAGTAACACATGCGGCACTTTACAGTCAGTATAGTAACACATGCGGCACTTTACAGTCAGTATAGTAACACATGCGGCACTTTACAGTCAGTATAGTAACACATGCGGCACTTTACAGTAAGTATAGTAATACATGCGGCACTTTACAGTCAGTATAGTAACACATGCTGCTCTTTACAGTCAGTATAGTAACACATGCGGCACTTTACAGTCAGTATAGTAACACATGCGGCACTTTACAGTCAGTATAGTAACACATGCGGCACTTTACAGTCAGTATAGTAATACATGCGGCACTTTACAGTCAGTATAGTAACACATGCGGCACTTTACAGTCAGTATAGTAACACATGCGGCACTTTACAGTCAGTATAGTAACACATGCGGCACTTTACAGTCAGTATGGTAACACATGCGGCACTTTACAGTCAGTATAGTAACACATGCGGCACTTTACAGTCAGTATAGTAACACATGCTGCTCTTTACAGTCAGTATAGTAACACATGCGGCACTTTACAGTCAGTATAGTAACACATGCGGCACTTTACAGTCAGTATAGTAACACATGCGGCACTTTACAGTCAGTATAGTAACACATGCGGCACTTTACAGTCAGTATAGTAACACATGCGGCACTTTACAGTCAGTATAGTAACACATGCGGCACTTTACAGTCAGTATAGTAACACATGCGGCACTTTACAGTCAGTATAGTAACACATGCGGCACTTTACAGTCAGTATAGTAACACATGCGGCACTTTACAGTAAGTATAGTAATACATGCGGCACTTTACAGTCAGTATAGTAACACATGCTGCTCTTTACAGTCAGTATAGTAACACATGCGGCACTTTACAGTCAGTATAGTAACACATGCGGCACTTTACAGTCAGTATAGTAACACATGCGGCACTTTACAGTCAGTATAGTAATACATGCGGCACTTTACAGTCAGTATAGTAACACATGCGGCACTTTACAGTCAGTATAGTAACACATGCGGCACTTTACAGTCAGTATAGTAACACATGCGGCACTTTACAGTCAGTATGGTAACACATGCGGCACTTTACAGTCAGTATAGTAACACATGCGGCACTTTACAGTCAGTATAGTAACACATGCTGCTCTTTACAGTCAGTATAGTAACACATGCGGCACTTTACAGTCAGTATAGTAACGCACGCTGCACTTTACAGTCAGTATAGTAACACATGCGGCACTTTACAGTAAGTATAGTAACACATGCGGCACTTTACAGTCAGTATAGTAACACATGCAGCACTTTACAGTCAGTATAGTAACACATGCGGCACTTTACAGTCAGTATAGTAACACATGCGGCACTTTACAGTCAGTATAGTAACACATGCGGCACTTTACAGTAAGTATAGTAATACATGCGGCACTTTACAGTCAGTATAGTAACACATGCTGCTCTTTACAGTCAGTATAGTAACACATGCGGCACTTTACAGTCAGTATAGTAACACATGCGGCACTTTACAGTCAGTATAGTAACACATGCGGCACTTTACAGTCAGTATAGTAATACATGCGGCACTTTACAGTCAGTATAGTAACACATGCGGCACTTTACAGTCAGTATAGTAACACATGCGGCACTTTACAGTCAGTATAGTAACACATGCGGCACTTTACAGTCAGTATGGTAACACATGCGGCACTTTACAGTCAGTATAGTAACACATGCGGCACTTTACAGTCAGTATAGTAACACATGCTGCTCTTTACAGTCAGTATAGTAACACATGCGGCACTTTACAGTCAGTATAGTAACGCACGCTGCACTTTACAGTCAGTATAGTAACACATGCGGCACTTTACAGTAAGTATAGTAACACATGCGGCACTTTACAGTCAGTATAGTAACACATGCAGCACTTTACAGTCAGTATAGTAATACATGCGGCACTTTACAGTAAGTATAGTAATACATGCGACACTTTACAGTCAGTATAGTAACACATGCGGCACTTTACAGTCAGTATAGTAACGCATGCGGCACTTTACAGTCAGTATAGGAACACATGCGGCACTTTACAGTCAGTATAGTAACACATGCGGCACTTTACAGTCAGTATAGTAACACATGCTGCACTTGCTTTCTGTCCACGTCTATTGGATCTGTACTACCAATCCGTAATATTTGTAAACCGAAACTGCACAGACCAGACTAGGAATGAATGTGATCATCGAGCCAGTAATATAATCTGAAAACTATTCACTGCATGTTCAGGTCTTAAAGAATTGAGATGATTCATGAAAAAGGACCACCGGCGCTGCTATATAGGATGTCGAGGCAATGAAATAAATAAATAATATTTATTTGTAAAGACAGGGCTACGCGTTTCGACGCCGTACCGGCGTCTTCATCAGGCCAGCTTGATTTATTTATTTCATTGCCTCGACATCCTATATAGCAGCGCCGGTGGTCCTTTTTCCTGAATCATCTCAATTATTTACCTTGGCAGCAAAACTTTTTGCATGTGTACGGACCTGGCTGCAGCTTCATGCTTTTGTGATACCTACTGGTATCCATTCTCTAAGGTGAGCAATTTTCTTGTTGGTCATATTGCTCAATATACTCCCTCGCTTTATTGCACTATGTGGCGCCGTGTCTCCTTTTTATTTTTCTAATCCAGGTCTTAAAGAGGCTCTGTCACCAGATTTTGCAACCCCTATCTCCTATTGCAGCAGATCGGCGCTGCAATGTAGATAAGAGTAAAGTTTTTTTTTTTTTTAAAACGAGCATTTTTGGCCAAGTTATGACCATTTTTATATTTATGCAAATGAGGCTTTCTAAAGTACAACTGGGCGTGTTTAAAGTTATGTACAACTGGGCGTGTATTGTGTTCGTTACATCTGGGCGTTTTTACTTCTTTTACTAGCTGGGCGTTGTGTATAGAAGTGAATGATGCTGACGAATCAGCATCATCCACTTCTCTTCATTACCACCCAGCTTCTGGCAGTTCACAGACACACAGCGTGTCCTCGCGAGATCACGCTGTGACGTCACTCACTTCCTGCCCGAGGTCCTGCATCGTGTCGGACGAGCGAGGACACATCGGCACCAGAGGCTACAGTTGATTCTGCAGCAGCATCGGCGTTTGCAGGTAAGTCGATGTAGCTACTTACCTGCAAACGCTGATGCTGCTGCAGAATCAACTGTAGCCTCTGGTGCCGATGTGGCCGGCACGATGCAGGACCTAGGGCAGGAAGTGAGTGACGACACAGCGTGATCTCGCGAGGACACGCTGTGTGTCTGTGAACTGCCAGAAGCTGGGTGGTAATGAAGAGAAGTGGATGATGCTGATTCGTCAGCATCATTCACTTCTATACACAACGCCCAGCTAGTAAAAGAAGTAAAAACGCCCCGATGTACGCACAATACACGCCCAGTTGTACTTTAGAAAGCCTCATTTGCATAAATATACAAATGGTCATAACTTGGCCAAAAATGGTCGTTTAAAAAAAAAATTTTTTACTCGTATCTACATTGCAGCGCCGATCTGCTGCAATAGCAGATAGGGGTTGCAAAATCTGGTGACAGAGCCTCTTTAAAGGGGTTGTTCCAAGATTAAATGTTATCCGCTGTCTACAGGACAGGACATAACATGCTGATCAGTGGGGCTCCCTCGTACCCCTGAGTTAATGACGATGGAGGTCAAGCATACACCCTGCCGCTCCAGTTACTCAGGGGTACAAGGGACCACCGTTCCAGTTATCAGTGGGGGTCCCAGTGGTCAGACCCCCACCGATCAGCATGTTATGTCCTGTCCTGTAGACAGGGGATAACATTTAATCTTGGAACAAGCCCTTTAACTGCAAGGTGCAAAAATGTATATTTAGAAAAAAAGGCATATGGAACAGTAGCAAAGCAAAAAATAAACTGCGCACAGCCTATAAATAAATATGTACCAGCAGTGTATATACCGCTCTGATCCATATATAGCAGCAGTGTATATACCGCACAGATCCATATATAGCAGCAGTGAATATACCGCACAGATCCATATATAGCAGCAGTGAATATACCGCTCTGATCCATATATAGCAGCAGTGAATATACCGCTCTGATCCATATATAGCAGCAGTGAATATACCGCACATATAAATATATACCAGCAGTGTATATACCGCACAGATCCATATATACCAGCAGTGAATATACCACACATATAAATATATACCAGCAGTGTATATACCGCTCTGATCCATATATAGCAGCAGTGAATATACCTCACAGATCCATATATAGCAGCAGTGACCAGCAAGGAGGGAGGTTGTGTGTGAGAGAGCTGCTGTGTGTGTGTGTTTGGTGGACCACACCCGAGATCCAGGGAGTTTCCTTTCTTTCACCAGCCCAGGTTTCTATCACCTGCCTGGGCTAAGGAAGCTTCCCTGAAGGAGGCTCCATTCATACATGGAGCCTCAGACCTCTACCCCCTGGAGCATGCAGGCGGGGGGTAGGGGGTCTTCCCAACCTGCTGGGAGCGTGCAGCCAGCATCAGGGGTGAGAAGGTCATCCCGTGGAAAGATCTGTGCGGCCCCCCCTGATGCTGGGGCTCTGGAAGGAGCCAGGAGGAGAGACATGGCGGATCATCCAGGTGGAGGACCAGAAGGCCCAGCAAGGCCAGATGCCAGACCTGAGGACCAGAGCACGGTAGAGGAATGGGGGCTACTGCGGTCGGGAGAGTCGGTGGAAACCTTCAGCTCCCGCCTAGCTGCCCGGCTGGAAGAATACCGGGACCTCGGTAAGTCCCTGCGGCGGCTTCGTGAAGATCTGGCGGTCGCAAGGGGACGAGCCGCGAAAACATCAGGCGCCAAGAGGTCCCGGTATAATCTACAGGTAAAGACAATTTTGGAGGAAATTAATATGGTGGAGGAGAGGAAGATGGAGATTGTGGTCGGTGGGGGAGCCTTCGGGGAGAAATTGGAGAATGATGAAAGGTTTTCCCTGATGGCGTCCCCCACGCAAAGTAATGAAACCCCCTGCAAAAGGGGAGTAAAGGCATTGGCTGCTAAAAGTGCAGAGGCAGTGGAGGCCGCAAAAGTGGAGGCCGCAAAAGTGGAGGCCGCAAAAGTGGAGGCCGCAAAAGTGGAGGCCGCAAAAGTGGAGGCCGCAGAAGTGGAGGCCACAGAAATGGAGGAAAGCGTGGATTTGGAGAGGACGCCAACCCGGGAGGAGACGGGCTCGGAGGACCCCTGGGAAGGCAGTAACGGAGGGGCAAGTGGGGAACTTTCCTGCAGCCAAGTTGTGCAAAACTTTGAATCGGGCAGTGGGCACCCTCCGGGGTTGCTCACGCAAATACGGCTGCAGGAGTCCCCAGTGTCCCTGCAGAACTTTACTTTTGGAGATGAGTTGCCACCGGAGGAGGAGAAAAAAAAAAAGAAAAAATTATGGAAGTTGAGGCGGAAAAAGGCAAAGGGGAAGACAGGTGGAGTATCTTACAAATATTCCTACCTGTCTTCCTTGCGTTCCGGACCGGGTGAGAGCTCGGTTCGGGACGCAAACCCCGCAAATCCCCCAGCTCCGGCCTCTGCAGTGGGGTCGTGGCGGGTATGTGGGCAGAAAGACATGGTGCTGGTTTTGAGCAATGTGGCCAAGGTGGCACCAGACGCCGTCTCCTGTAAAGGAGGTGGTGTCGATGGCCACGTGGCGCTAGGGGGCGTGTCCCCGTGTCCGGCGGATGGGGAACCTCAGAAGCCGGTCTCTGGCGCAAGCCGGAGGCCGGGGGACGGGGGGAACCGGAAACCGGATGTGGCGCCGGAAAACCGGAAGTCCGCTGGTCATGTGACTCGGCCGGCGGACGCACCAGAAAGTGTTGCGGCAGCGAGTGGTGGCGGTAGGAGAGGCTCCGGCACTGCTGGCCATCCCCCGACGGGAGGGGGGGTTGGTTTGGTGCCGGGAGCGGCTCTAGCGGTGCCTGCGGCCCCTCCATCTGCATCGCCGCAAGGCGGTGGGAGGGGTTTAGCGGGCACGGGGGGTGACGGCACCCCTCCTCCCGAACATTGTATTGGTGGCGCAGCAGATATGGAGGTCGGTGAAGCGGAGGGTGCTGAGGGATTGCCGCCTGAGATATCCGGCGGCACCCCAGAAGTAGCGGCACCTGATGATGTGGAGACCCCAAAAATGACAAAAACAACTTATAAAAAGCCCATCGACAAGAGGAAGAACTCTGTAACCAGCCTGGCCGGTATGAAAGTTGTGGAGAGGAATGTAAGTGAAAATGTAAATATTAATGGTAATGTTAGTAGTGTTGGTAATATTGTTGGTGGTGGTAATGTTGTGGATGTTAATGTGGGTTGTAATATTGTGGGGGGAGTGTCAACCATTGGCGGGCCGGTTGCTCCTTCTGCCAGAGCGCCCGGCAGGTCGTATGCGGGCGTTGTGGTGGGGGGACCGTCGGCCCACCCATCCTCATCTTCTGGGCCCGGGGACGGCAGTTTGCAACAGCGCCTCCTAGAAGCCTTAAGGGAGGGGAAGCAGACGATAACAGTAGGGGGAGTGCAGAAGGACCTATCCTTTTGGATAAATAGGTATGGTCTGGATGCCTTCCGAGAGAGACGGGGAGATCAGTGGTCGCTCCCAACAACCGGGCCGGCCGTGGCCAGGAGGAATGTGGTCCGTCTCCAGTGGCGTGGCAATGATGCGTGCCCTCCTCGTAAGAGGGTGGTGGAGCTGCTGCTGGAGATGGGCTTCAAGGCGAGTGACATCTACGCCTTGATACATCCTCATGGTACGGCTGAGTTTGACATCAGCTTTGTTCAGCCGGGGGGCCTTGAGGTCTTCTGGGGGAACTATGAGCTGGTGAAAAGCGAGCCCGGCTGGCGAGGGTTTGCTGCGCAAGCAATCTCTCGCCAGAATGGTCTCAGGAAAGTGACCGTTCTTACCCGTAACGAGTCGCTTTCCTGTGTGGACATCATGACCTGGTTGGGAAGATACGGTGAGGTAGCAGAGATGCCACGGAAGAACTGCGATGAGTTTGGCATCTGGTCGGGAGCCTGGACGTTTATGGTTAAACTTAAGCGTCTGGGGCAGACGGTGTCCCACATACCATCATCTGCTTTCTTGGGAAGAGATCGAATCCTTGTCTTCTACCAGGGGCAGCCGAAGCTGTGTCACCGGTGTGGCGACCCCTCACACTTGAGCGCAAGCTGCACTGTGCAGAAGTGCGCTCATTGTGGGGGGGTAGGCCATCTGGCCGCATCGTGTGAGCAGATTAGGTGTAACCTGTGTGGTGACCTAGGTCACCCTTTCAGTCGGTGTCCGCGCTCAGTCGTCAATGTCTGTTCCAACCCTACGGAGAATGTAAGGAGGGAGGTCTCCGTGGGCGAGGGGGCGGACAGAGACGATAGAGCCCAAGAGCAAAGGACGAACGCCAGGAGGGGACCCCCTTCTCGTCAGAGAAGGGTGGAAAAACGCAGAAGGGAACGAGAGCTGAGGAGGACCCAGGAAACTGGGGACTCCTCTGGCTCGGACCTGGATGCCCCCCAGGATACTGATGCTCTTGGGGGGGCCGTACTGGACGAGGAGATAAGGAGGATAGAGAGAGAGCAGAGGGCTGAGGACTCCCAGTCCTCCCACTATGAAAGTGTGGAAGAGGAAGGGAGGTCACAGCCTAAAACAAAACAGGGGACACCGGGTAACATCAAAACAGGGCTAAAAACATCTGGCCCTGCCCCGGCCAAGGAAGGCAAAACCTGCACCCCCCTGGTGTGCTCCCCCAACCGATACCGTGTTCTCATGGATATTCCAGACCCCCAGGACGGGGGGGAGAGCACGGTAGGGAGTCTAGGTGTCGTTGAGCCTCCTCTTCTGCGGGGGCCACTGTCCCCGGGGGAGGGGGTCGGCCCGGACCCAGGAGATGAGAATGGGAGGGGGGTGGTGGAGGTTATGGACTCCTCAAAAACAAAAAAAAGAGGTAAAGAGGGTGAGGGGTCCTCCTCAGAGGAGAAAGCAAGGGGTGGGAAGAAGAAAACCGTCTAACTCAATCATTTATGATGGCGGCACCCACTCCGTTGACGCTGGCATCGATTAACGTTGCCAGCATTAAGTCGAATATGGCTAGATTTGCAGCCTTTGATTTTCTCGGCCGGGTTGAAGCTGACATTTTGTTTTTGCAGGAGACCAGACTGTCACTTTTGGCAGAGGTCGTGAAAGCTAGGAGGGAGTGGCGACGTGGGCCCTCCTACTGGTCTCTTGCGGCTGAGCCATATAGCGGGGTGGCGGTACTTTTTACCGCACCGGTCACATGCCGGCGGATGATCGAGTTAGAAATGGGGCGGTGCTTGATCTTAGATGTTCTCATGAGGGGACAAGAACTAAGACTCATTAACATCTACGGTCCCCAGACAAAGTGGGACCGGAAAAGTCTCTTCATGAGGATTAAGCCCTTCCTTTTTACAGGCCGACAAGTCATTTTTGGAGGGGACTTTAACACTGTCGTTAGGCCCCAAGACAGAGGAGGTTCCAGAAAGGTACTGGCCTATGATAGTGTCGAGTTGAATAGAATAGCTAGTGATGCTCGCCTGGAGGACATCCACATTCGGTATACCCCAGGCCACTCGGGATTCACCTATCATAGTGGTAGTCGTAGATCCAGAATAGACAGGTTTTTTTTAAAGGAGGACGCCATCTCTTCGGCAGTGTCCGTCGTTGAGGTGGAGTTCTCCGATCACTGTATGATTATGTTTTCTTTGAATGTTGCAGAGTCCCTCCAGATGGGAAGAGGTATATGGAGGCTGAATTCTACTCTCCTGGAAGAAGCAGAGATAAGACAGGCCTTCGAGGATTTTCTTCAGAGCCAGGTACCTTTATTGGATCTAGGTGGTACTAAGTCTGAGTGGTGGGAGGTGTTCAAAGAACGGGTGGCTGAGTTTTTCCGTCAGATCTCGTGCCTCAGGTCTATGAGCAGGTATCGCCTGTATCAAGACATGAGGAGGAAACTCGAACATCTAGTCTCAACCGGAGGTAGCCGTGAGGAAATCTCCGTGGTGAAAGCTCTGCTCAAAAGATGCCAATATGATAGGCACACGTCTTTGGTTCTTGAACGGGATTTCGGGAGGTACCGCTCGCCCGACCCTTACAAGAACTGCAAGATGTCAGTGAGTCGTAAGGTGGTGACAGGACTGGTAGATAGTACAGGCTCCCTGATGAGATCCAAATCAGGGATCCTGGAGGTCATCAGATCCTTTTATTCGCAGCTTTTGGGTGAGCAGGATCTAAACCGAGACGAAATGTCGGCTTTCCTGGCTGAAACCATCCCTGAGCCAGGAGCAGACCCCTCGCTTGGTGTTTTGACAGAGTCGATCAAGGAAGAGGAAGTGATGCTGGCGATTGATGGGTTGGCCATCAAAAAGTCGCCAGGCCCAGATGGCTTAACATCTGAGTTTTATAAGGCTTTTAAGGGAACCTTAGTTCCCCTCTTGACTGCGGTTTTTAATGAGTGCCTCTCCTCGGGCGCTCTTCCAAAGTCAATGGGCAAGTCGGCCTTGATCATTCTGTCAAAGGGTAAGGATTCGACACGTATTGAGAACTGGCGTCCCATAGCGCTCCTCAATACGGACAGAAAGGTTCTCGCAAAAGTACTGTTTAATCGGCTGGTGAAGTTTGCACCCCGGCTCCTTTCGTCGGCCCAGCATTGCTCTGTTCCAGGCCGCAGCACCTTTAGTGCTGTCCTCAGTGTCAGAGAGGCAGTGGAGCAGGGACATTCTGGCCGATGGGAGGGGTACATGCTGTCCTTGGATCAGGCCAAAGCTTTTGACCGGGTGAATCACAAGTACCTATGGTCAGTCCTTCTGAGGTATGGCCTACCGGGTGAGTTCGTTAATTGGCTCCAGACCCTATACGCTGGGGCTGAGTCTTTTGCACTGGTGAACGGTTGGACTGGAACCCCCTTTGAGGTTGGGTCTGGTGTCCGCCAGGGTTGTCCCTTAAGCCCCTTGCTGTATGTTTTCGCGATCGACCCCTTTCTTAGGCGGCTCGATCGTGGGCCATTGGCGGGGGTGGGGATGGACTTGGAGGAGCCGGAAGCCACTCAGAGGGTGGTTGCGTACGCGGATGACGTCACTATCTTTGTCTCCTCGAGAGGGGAGGCAGAGTGGGTGATGTCAGAAGTTGAGCGCTACTCACGGGCATCTGGGTCCAGGATCAACCGGGACAAGTGTGAAAGTCTCTGGCTGGGGGGAGGGGATCCTAGTTTTGATCTCCCGGACACCCTCCCAGAGCCCAAAGGGTCTGCTAAAATCTTAGGCATTGAATTTGGCCCGGGTGATTACCCCATGAAAAACTGGGAAGGTAGGCTATCAATAGCTGCCCAGAAGGTTGGCCAATGGAAGGGATGGTCTTTGTCCCTTAGGGAAAGGGTTCACCTGGCCAAGGCTTACCTGATGCCCATGTTGCTCTACCTTGGCAGCGTGTGCATGTTGCCAGAACCTCTCTGGACTCGGGTCTATAGCCTGTTCTTCCAACTGTTATGGGGAAACAGGCTTAACCTAATCAAGAGGGAGGTTACTTACCTACCGAGGAAACTAGGTGGGTTAGGTATGGTTAACCCAGTGGTGTTTCTAGTAAACACCTTCATTAAAATTAATTTGGCAAACCTCTTTGAAAGAGAAAGGGCTCCTCTGTGGATATCCTCCTGCAGGGGATGGTTTCGGCCTTTCTTCCAGGAATGGGAGACAGGAGGCCAAGCGAAAGACCTGCGTGTACCCCATGGGCACCTCCCGGCTTATGCCGCCCCGGTTCTGAAGGTTGTTCGTCGGTGGGGTCTGGAGGCGAGGGAGATCAAGACCATGTCGAGAAAATTTCTTGACAGAAAGGTCTTGTTGACCTGCTTCCAGAAGCCCCTGGCGCTCAGGGACTGCCCAAGTAGCGACCTCGGGGTGGGATTAAAACTTTTAAACTCTGTGAGGATTCCCCAGAAGTTTTGGGATCTGGCTTGGCGCTGCTTCCATGGGAGGCTGTATGTAAGGGGCAATCTGAAGTACAGAAACTCCGATGAAAGAGGTTGTCCTCGGGAGGAGTGCGATGACACGCTGGAAAGCATGGACCATTTCTTGCTTCAGTGTCCCTTCAATGCAGAGGTTTACAAACGGGTGGGTGCCTCCATCGGTTGGCCCGGTCTGACCAACCTCTCCTACGCTGGTTGGGCCTATGGGGCATTCGGAGACCTGGGTGGAAGGGATCATTGCACTTCTTTTTTAGTTAGTTTAGTGATCAGGTATTTCACGTGGAACGCACGGTGCTTAGTATCGACTCAGTGTAAAATCCTCCTGGAGGACGAGGTGTGTAGGAATATCATGGGTGACCTGGTGAAGGTCCGGTCTCTGGAGGTTGAGAAACTGGGTGCATCCAAGGCCTCTCGACTTTGGAGGGGCTTCAATTTTAGGGTGCCCTAGGTGGAACCAACCTTCAGGGGGAGGGGAGGGAGTGCCCCTGGGTATTAGACTGGAGGTGGGGGTCTGCACCTGGCCATGACACCGGGAAATAGCGATAGGGACAGAATGAGAGACAGCAGGAGGGACAGATTAGTTTATAAAGTAATAAGGGATAGAGATAGGGCAAGCAGCATAGGTTTAGCGATAGGGACCGGGGTGGTGGTTGGGGGTTGGCTTTGGCCTCTGGGCTGGTGCTCTAGGGGGGGCTTTCCTCTCTCTCTCCTCTGGTGATGGGCTGAGTAAGCACAAGTAGGTTTTTGTTTTGAGCTTTTTGGAGACAGAAAAAGGGCTTACAAGCAGCCAAACTTAGGTTTTCGGGTTATTGTATACAGTATGATATTTTGTTATAGTTATGTGTCGGTATGATTATATGGTGTATAGGTGTATGCATGGGTTTGAGTGAATGTTTAGATAAGATGGGCAGTAGATAGGTGGGGTGGGGGGGCCTGGGGGTGTGCCCATCCCGATTCTGGACTACGTGGACGTGAGGAGGACATGAGACGTGGGATCGGGCTGGGTGGGTGATGTGTTGGGTGGTGGGGGCCAGCATCTGAACTATGCGGACATGGAAGGACATGAGGCGTGATGCTGGTTGGGGGAGGTGATGGGTGGTGATGGATAAGTTAGTGTGTACAGGGTTAGGTATGAATGTGGATAAGTTAATAAAATAAAATAAAAAAAAGTAAAAAAAATATTAAAAAAAAAAAAAAAAAAAAAATATATATATATATATATAGAGATTTTGGCTTTGTTTTGTATTTTTTGTGTCTTGTTCTTTTCTTTTCATTTACATGGTGCACTGGAGTAAGTGCACCATGGGATGGTAACTTTTATTTTCAGAGTTTATTATTATTATTATTATTATTATTTTGTTTATATTATTATTGTGATTATTATTTATTTTGTTTTATATATGTGGTGTTTTTTTTTAGGGGGCCATTGGTTGGCACATGGTTTTTAAGAGTATGTTGTATATAGTGTTATAGTTATGTTTTCTTGGGTTTGCGGGGGTATAGGTGTGTGTATGAATGAGTATGGGATTATAGTTATGTATGCATGGGGATTTATGTAAGAAGGGCCAGGCTGAGTAAATTGTACAGGAATGTACATAAGTTTTGTTTTGTTGTGTTTGTTTTGTAAATACCGTTTATTTTGTAATGTTTTATATTTTTCTATTAAAAGAGTAGCAGCAGTGAATATACCGCACAGATCCATATATAGCAGCAGTGAATATACCGCTCTGATCCATATATAGCAGCAGTGAATATACCGCTCTGATCCATATATAGCAGCAGTGAATATACCGCACATATAAATATATACCAGCAGTGTATATACCGCACAGATCCATATATACCAGCAGTGAATATACCACACATATAAATATATACCAGCAGTGTATATACCGCTCTGATCCATATATAGCAGCAGTGAATATACCTCACAGATCCATATATAGCAGCAGTGACCAGCAAGGAGGGAGGTTGTGTGTGAGAGAGCTGCTGTGTGTGTGTGTTTGGTGGACCACACCCGAGATCCAGGGAGTTTCCTTTCTTTCACCAGCCCAGGTTTCTATCACCTGCCTGGGCTAAGGAAACTTCCCTGAAGGAGGCTCCATTCATACATGGAGCCTCAGACCTCTACCCCCTGGAGCATGCAGGCGGGGGGTAGGGGGTCTTCCCAACCTGCTGGGAGCGTGCAGCCAGCATCAGGGGTGAGAAGGTCATCCCGTGTAAAGATCTGTGCGGCCCCCCCTGATGCTGGGGCTCTGGAAGGAGCCAGGAGGAGAGACATGGAGGATCATCATCCAGGTGGAGGACCAGAAGGCCCAGCGAGGCCAGATGCCCGACCAAGGGACCAGAGCACGGTTGAGGAGTGGGGGCTACTTCGGTCAGGAGAGTCTGTGGAGACGTTCAGCTCCCGCCTAGCTGCCCGGCTGGAAGAATACCGGGACCTCGGTAAGTCCCTGCGGCGGCTGCGGGAAGATCTGGCGGCCGCAAGGGGACGAGCAGCTAAAACATCAGGCGCCAAGAGGTCCCGGTATAACCTACAGGTAAAGGAAATACTGGAAGAAATTAATATGGTGGAGGAGAGAAAGATGGAGATTGTGGTCGGTGGGGGAGCCTTCGGGGAGAAATTGCAGAATGATGAAAGGTTTTCCCTGATGGCGTCCCCCACGCAAAGTAATGAAACCCCCTGCAAAAGGGGAGTAAAGGCATTGGCTGCTAAAAGTGCAGAGGCAGTGGAGGCCGCAAAAGTGGAGGCCGCAAAAGTGGAGGCCGCAAAAGTGGAGGCCGCAAAAGTGGAGGCCGCAAAAGTGGAGGCCGCAAAAGTGGAGGCCGCAGAAGTGGAGGCCACAGAAATGGAGGATAGCGTGGAGGTGGAGAGGACGCCTACCCGGGAGGAGACGGGCTCGGAGGACCCCTGGGAGGGCAGTAATGGAGGGGCAAGTGGGGAACTTTCCTGCAGCCAAGGTGTGCAAGACATTGAATCGGGCAGTGGGCACCCCCCGGGGTTGCTCACGCAAATACGGCTGCAGGAGTCCCCAGTGTCCCTCCAGAACTTTACTTTTGGAGCTGAGTTGCCACCAGAGGAGGACAAAGTACAGAAGAAGAAGCTTTGGAAGTTAAGGCGGAAGAAAACAAAGGCGAAGACAGGTGGGGTATCCTATAAATATTCCTACCTGTCTTCCTTGCGTTCCGGACCGGGTGAGAGCTCGGTTCGGGACGCAAACCCCGCAAATCCCCCAGCTCCGGCCTCTGCAGTGGGGTCGTGGCGGGTATGTGGGCAGAAAGACATGGTGCTGGTTTTGAGCAATGTGGCCAAGGTGGCACCAGACGCCGTCTCCTGTAAAGGAGGTGGTGTCGATGGCCACGTGGCGCTAGGGGGCGTGTCCCCGTGTCCGGCGGATGGGGAACCTCAGAAGCCGGTCTCTGGCGCAAGCCGGAGGCCGGGGGACGGGGGGAACCGGAAACCGGATGTGGCGCCGGAAAACCGGAAGTCCGCTGGTCATGTGACTCGGCCGGCGGACGCACCAGAAAGTGTTGCGGCAGCGAGTGGTGGCGGTAGGAGAGGCTCCGGCACTGCTGGCCATCCCCCGACGGGAGGGGGGGTTGGTTTGGTGCCGGGAGCGGCTCTAGCGGTGCCTGCGGCCCCTCCATCTGCATCGCCGCAAGGCGGTGGGAGGGGTTTAGCGGGCACGGGGGGTGACGGCACCCCTCCTCCCGAACATTGTATTGGTGGCGCAGCAGATATGGAGGTCGGTGAAGCGGAGGGTGCTGAGGGATTGCCGCCTGAGATATCCGGCGGCACCCCAGAAGTAGCGGCACCTGATGATGTGGAGACCCCAAAAATGACAAAAACAACTTATAAAAAGCCCATCGACAAGAGGAAGAACTCTGTAACCAGCCTGGCCGGTATGAAAGTTGTGGAGAGGAATGTAAGTGAAAATGTAAATATTAATGGTAATGTTAGTAGTGTTGGTAATATTGTTGGTGGTGGTAATGTTGTGGATGTTAATGTGGGTTGTAATATTGTGGGGGGAGTGTCAACCATTGGCGGGCCGGTTGCTCCTTCTGCCAGAGCGCCCGGCAGGTCGTATGCGGGCGTTGTGGTGGGGGGACCGTCGGCCCACCCATCCTCATCTTCTGGGCCCGGGGACGGCAGTTTGCAACAGCGCCTCCTAGAAGCCTTAAGGGAGGGGAAGCAGACGATAACAGTAGGGGGAGTGCAGAAGGACCTATCCTTTTGGATAAATAGGTATGGTCTGGATGCCTTCCGAGAGAGACGGGGAGATCAGTGGTCGCTCCCAACAACCGGGCCGGCCGTGGCCAGGAGGAATGTGGTCCGTCTCCAGTGGCGTGGCAATGATGCGTGCCCTCCTCGTAAGAGGGTGGTGGAGCTGCTGCTGGAGATGGGCTTCAAGGCGAGTGACATCTACGCCTTGATACATCCTCATGGTACGGCTGAGTTTGACATCAGCTTTGTTCAGCCGGGGGGCCTTGAGGTCTTCTGGGGGAACTATGAGCTGGTGAAAAGCGAGCCCGGCTGGCGAGGGTTTGCTGCGCAAGCAATCTCTCGCCAGAATGGTCTCAGGAAAGTGACCGTTCTTACCCGTAACGAGTCGCTTTCCTGTGTGGACATCATGACCTGGTTGGGAAGATACGGTGAGGTAGCAGAGATGCCACGGAAGAACTGCGATGAGTTTGGCATCTGGTCGGGAGCCTGGACGTTTATGGTTAAACTTAAGCGTCTGGGGCAGACGGTGTCCCACATACCATCATCTGCTTTCTTGGGAAGAGATCGAATCCTTGTCTTCTACCAGGGGCAGCCGAAGCTGTGTCACCGGTGTGGCGACCCCTCACACTTGAGCGCAAGCTGCACTGTGCAGAAGTGCGCTCATTGTGGGGGGGTAGGCCATCTGGCCGCATCGTGTGAGCAGATTAGGTGTAACCTGTGTGGTGACCTAGGTCACCCTTTCAGTCGGTGTCCGCGCTCAGTCGTCAATGTCTGTTCCAACCCTACGGAGAATGTAAGGAGGGAGGTCTCCGTGGGCGAGGGGGCGGACAGAGACGATAGAGCCCAAGAGCAAAGGACGAACGCCAGGAGGGGACCCCCTTCTCGTCAGAGAAGGGTGGAAAAACGCAGAAGGGAACGAGAGCTGAGGAGGACCCAGGAAACTGGGGACTCCTCTGGCTCGGACCTGGATGCCCCCCAGGATACTGATGCTCTTGGGGGGGCCGTACTGGACGAGGAGATAAGGAGGATAGAGAGAGAGCAGAGGGCTGAGGACTCCCAGTCCTCCCACTATGAAAGTGTGGAAGAGGAAGGGAGGTCACAGCCTAAAACAAAACAGGGGACACCGGGTAACATCAAAACAGGGCTAAAAACATCTGGCCCTGCCCCGGCCAAGGAAGGCAAAACCTGCACCCCCCTGGTGTGCTCCCCCAACCGATACCGTGTTCTCATGGATATTCCAGACCCCCAGGACGGGGGGGAGAGCACGGTAGGGAGTCTAGGTGTCGTTGAGCCTCCTCTTCTGCGGGGGCCACTGTCCCCGGGGGAGGGGGTCGGCCCGGACCCAGGAGATGAGAATGGGAGGGGGGTGGTGGAGGTTATGGACTCCTCAAAAACAAAAAAAAGAGGTAAAGAGGGTGAGGGGTCCTCCTCAGAGGAGAAAGCAAGGGGTGGGAAGAAGAAAACCGTCTAACTCAATCATTTATGATGGCGGCACCCACTCCGTTGACGCTGGCATCGATTAACGTTGCCAGCATTAAGTCGAATATGGCTAGATTTGCAGCCTTTGATTTTCTCGGCCGGGTTGAAGCTGACATTTTGTTTTTGCAGGAGACCAGACTGTCACTTTTGGCAGAGGTCGTGAAAGCTAGGAGGGAGTGGCGACGTGGGCCCTCCTACTGGTCTCTTGCGGCTGAGCCATATAGCGGGGTGGCGGTACTTTTTACCGCACCGGTCACATGCCGGCGGATGATCGAGTTAGAAATGGGGCGGTGCTTGATCTTAGATGTTCTCATGAGGGGACAAGAACTAAGACTCATTAACATCTACGGTCCCCAGACAAAGTGGGACCGGAAAAGTCTCTTCATGAGGATTAAGCCCTTCCTTTTTACAGGCCGACAAGTCATTTTTGGAGGGGACTTTAACACTGTCGTTAGGCCCCAAGACAGAGGAGGTTCCAGAAAGGTACTGGCCTATGATAGTGTCGAGTTGAATAGAATAGCTAGTGATGCTCGCCTGGAGGACATCCACATTCGGTATACCCCAGGCCACTCGGGATTCACCTATCATAGTGGTAGTCGTAGATCCAGAATAGACAGGTTTTTTTTAAAGGAGGACGCCATCTCTTCGGCTGTGTCCGTCGTTGAGGTGGAGTTCTCCGATCACTGTATGATTATGTTTTCTTTGAATGTTGCAGAGTCCCTCCAGATGGGAAGAGGTATATGGAGGCTGAATTCTACTCTCCTGGAAGAAGCAGAGATAAGACAGGCCTTCGAGGATTTTCTTCAGAGCCAGGTACCTTTATTGGATCTAGGTGGTACTAAGTCTGAGTGGTGGGAGGTGTTCAAAGAACGGGTGGCTGAGTTTTTCCGTCAGATCTCGTGCCTCAGGTCTATGAGCAGGTATCGCCTGTATCAAGACATGAGGAGGAAACTCGAACATCTAGTCTCAACCGGAGGTAGCCGTGAGGAAATCTCCGTGGTGAAAGCTCTGCTCAAAAGATGCCAATATGATAGGCACACGTCTTTGGTTCTTGAACGGGATTTCGGGAGGTACCGCTCGCCCGACCCTTACAAGAACTGCAAGATGTCAGTGAGTCGTAAGGTGGTGACAGGACTGGTAGATAGTACAGGCTCCCTGATGAGATCCAAATCAGGGATCCTGGAGGTCATCAGATCCTTTTATTCGCAGCTTTTGGGTGAGCAGGATCTAAACCGAGACGAAATGTCGGCTTTCCTGGCTGAAACCATCCCTGAGCCAGGAGCAGACCCCTCGCTTGGTGTTTTGACAGAGTCGATCAAGGAAGAGGAAGTGATGCTGGCGATTGATGGGTTGGCCATCAAAAAGTCGCCAGGCCCAGATGGCTTAACATCTGAGTTTTATAAGGCTTTTAAGGGAACCTTAGTTCCCCTCTTGACTGCGGTTTTTAATGAGTGCCTCTCCTCGGGCGCTCTTCCAAAGTCAATGGGCAAGTCGGCCTTGATCATTCTGTCAAAGGGTAAGGATTCGACACGTATTGAGAACTGGCGTCCCATAGCGCTCCTCAATACGGACAGAAAGGTTCTCGCAAAAGTACTGTTTAATCGGCTGGTGAAGTTTGCACCCCGGCTCCTTTCGTCGGCCCAGCATTGCTCTGTTCCAGGCCGCAGCACCTTTAGTGCTGTCCTCAGTGTCAGAGAGGCAGTGGAGCAGGGACATTCTGGCCGATGGGAGGGGTACATGCTGTCCTTGGATCAGGCCAAAGCTTTTGACCGGGTGAATCACAAGTACCTTTGGTCAGTCCTTCTGAGGTATGGCCTACCGGGTGAGTTCGTTAATTGGCTCCAGACCCTATACGCTGGGGCTGAGTCTTTTGCACTGGTGAACGGTTGGACTGGAACCCCCTTTGAGGTTGGGTCTGGTGTCCGCCAGGGTTGTCCCTTAAGCCCCTTGCTGTATGTTTTCGCGATCGACCCCTTTCTTAGGCGGCTCGATCGTGGGCCATTGGCGGGGGTGGGGATGGACTTGGAGGAGCCGGAAGCCACTCAGAGGGTGGTTGCGTACGCGGATGACGTCACTATCTTTGTCTCCTCGAGAGGGGGGGCAGAGTGGGTGATGTCAGAAGTTGAGCGCTACTCACGGGCATCTGGGTCCAGGATCAACCGGGACAAGTGTGAAAGTCTCTGGCTGGGGGGAGGGGATCCTAGTTTTGATCTCCCGGACACCCTCCCAGAGCCCAAAGGGTCTGCTAAAATCTTAGGCATTGAATTTGGCCCGGGTGATTACCCCATGAAAAACTGGGAAGGTAGGCTATCAATAGCTGCCCAGAAGGTTGGCCAATGGAAGGGATGGTCTTTGTCCCTTAGGGAAAGGGTTCACCTGGCCAAGGCTTACCTGATGCCCATGTTGCTCTACCTTGGCAGCGTGTGCATGTTGCCAGAACCTCTCTGGACTCGGGTCTATAGCCTGTTCTTCCAACTGTTATGGGGAAACAGGCTTAACCTAATCAAGAGGGAGGTTACTTACCTACCGAGGAAACTAGGTGGGTTAGGTATGGTTAACCCAGTGGTGTTTCTAGTAAACACCTTCATTAAAATTAATTTGGCAAACCTCTTTGAAAGAGAAAGGGCTCCTCTGTGGATATCCTCCTGCAGGGGATGGTTTCGGCCTTTCTTCCAGGAATGGGAGACAGGAGGCCAAGCGAAAGACCTGCGTGTACCCCATGGGCACCTCCCGGCTTATGCCGCCCCGGTTCTGAAGGTTGTTCGTCGGTGGGGTCTGGAGGCGAGGGAGATCAAGACCATGTCGAGAAAATTTCTTGACAGAAAGGTCTTGTTGACCTGCTTCCAGAAGCCCCTGGCGCTCAGGGACTGCCCAAGTAGCGACCTCGGGGTGGGATTAAAACTTTTAAACTCTGTGAGGATTCCCCAGAAGTTTTGGGATCTGGCTTGGCGCTGCTTCCATGGGAGGCTGTATGTAAGGGGCAATCTGAAGTACAGAAACTCCGATGAAAGAGGTTGTCCTCGGGAGGAGTGCGATGACACGCTGGAAAGCATGGACCATTTCTTGCTTCAGTGTCCCTTCAATGCAGAGGTTTACAAACGGGTGGGTGCCTCCATCGGTTGGCCCGGTCTGACCAACCTCTCCTACGCTGGTTGGGCCTATGGGGCATTCGGAGACCTGGGTGGAAGGGATCATTGCACTTCTTTTTTAGTTAGTTTAGTGATCAGGTATTTCACGTGGAACGCACGGTGCTTAGTATCGACTCAGTGTAAAATCCTCCTGGAGGACGAGGTGTGTAGGAATATCATGGGTGACCTGGTGAAGGTCCGGTCTCTGGAGGTTGAGAAACTGGGTGCATCCAAGGCCTCTCGACTTTGGAGGGGCTTCAATTTTAGGGTGCCCTAGGTGGAACCAACCTTCAGGGGGAGGGGAGGGAGTGCCCCTGGGTATTAGACTGGAGGTGGGGGTCTGCACCTGGCCATGACACCGGGAAATAGCGATAGGGACAGAATGAGAGACAGCAGGAGGGACAGATTAGTTTATAAAGTAATAAGGGATAGAGATAGGGCAAGCAGCATAGGTTTAGCGATAGGGACCGGGGTGGTGGTTGGGGGTTGGCTTTGGCCTCTGGGCTGGTGCTCTAGGGGGGCTTTCCTCTCTCTCTCCTCTGGTGATGGGCTGAGTAAGCACAAGTAGGTTTTTGTTTTGAGCTTTTTGGAGACAGAAAAAGGGCTTACAAGCAGCCAAACTTAGGTTTTCGGGTTATTGTATACAGTATGATATTTTGTTATAGTTATGTGTCGGTATGATTATATGGTGTATAGGTGTATGCATGGGTTTGAGTGAATGTTTAGATAAGATGGGCAGTAGATAGGTGGGGTGGGGGGCCTGGGGGTGTGCCCATCCCGATTCTGGACTACGTGGACGTGAGGAGGACATGAGACGTGGGATCGGGCTGGGTGGGTGATGTGTTGGGTGGTGGGGGCCAGCATCTGAACTATGCGGACATGGAAGGACATGAGGCGTGATGCTGGTTGGGGGAGGTGATGGGTGGTGATGGATAAGTTAGTGTGTACAGGGTTAGGTATGAATGTGGATAAGTTAATAAAATAAAATAAAAAAAAGTAAAAAATATATAAAAAAAAAAAAAAAAAAAATAATAATTGAAAAAAATTAGAAAAAAATAAATAAATATATATATATATATTTTTGTTTTTTGTGTTTTGTTCTTTTCTTTTCATTTACATGGTGCACTGGAGTAAGTGCACCATGGGATGGTAACTTTTATTTTCAGAGTTTATTATTATTATTATTATTATTATTATTTTGTTTATATTATTATTGTGATTATTATTTTTTTGTTTTATATATGTCTTGATTTTTTTTTTAGGGGGCCATTGGTTGGCACATGGTTTTTAAGAGTATGTTGTATATAGTGTTATAGTTATGTTTTCTTGGGGTTAGGGGGGTTTAGGTGTGTGTATGAATGAGTATGGGATTATATAGTTATGTATGCATGGGGATTTATGTAAGAAGGGCCAGGCTGGGTAAATTGTACAGAAATGTACATAAGTTTTGTTTTGTTGTGTTTGTTTTGTAAATACCGTTTATTTTGTAATGTTTTATATTTTTCTATTAAAAGAGTAGCAGCAGTGACCAGCAAGGAGGGAGGTTGTGTGTGAGAGAGCTGCTGTGTGTGTGTGTTTGGTGGACCACACCCGAGATCCAGGGAGTTTCCTTTCTTTCACCAGCCCAGGTTTCTATCACCTGCCTGGGCTAAGGAAGCTTCCCTGAAGGAGGCTCCATTCATACATGGAGCCTCAGACCTCTACCCCCTGGAGCATGCAGGCGGGGGGTAGGGGGTCTTCCCAACCTGCTGGGAGCGTGCAGCCAGCATCAGGGGTGAGAAGGTCATCCCGTGGAAAGATCTGTGCGGCCCCCCCTGATGCTGGGGCTCTGGAAGGAGCCAGGAGGAGAGACATGGCGGATCATCCAGGTGGAGGACCAGAAGGCCCAGCAAGGCCAGATGCCAGACCTGAGGACCAGAGCACGGTAGAGGAATGGGGGCTACTGCGGTCGGGAGAGTCGGTGGAAACCTTCAGCTCCCGCCTAGCTGCCCGGCTGGAAGAATACCGGGACCTCGGTAAGTCCCTGCGGCGGCTTCGTGAAGATCTGGCGGTCGCAAGGGGACGAGCCGCGAAAACATCAGGCGCCAAGAGGTCCCGGTATAATCTACAGGTAAAGACAATTTTGGAGGAAATTAATATGGTGGAGGAGAGGAAGATGGAGATTGTGGTCGGTGGGGGAGCCTTCGGGGAGAAATTGGAGAATGATGAAAGGTTTTCCCTGATGGCGTCCCCCACGCAAAGTAATGAAACCCCCTGCAAAAGGGGAGTAAAGGCATTGGCTGCTAAAAGTGCAGAGGCAGTGGAGGCCGCAAAAGTGGAGGCCGCAAAAGTGGAGGCCGCAAAAGTGGAGGCCGCAAAAGTGGAGGCCGCAAAAGTGGAGGCCGCAGAAGTGGAGGCCACAGAAATGGAGGAAAGCGTGGATTTGGAGAGGACGCCAACCCGGGAGGAGACGGGCTCGGAGGACCCCTGGGAAGGCAGTAACGGAGGGGCAAGTGGGGAACTTTCCTGCAGCCAAGTTGTGCAAAACTTTGAATCGGGCAGTGGGCACCCTCCGGGGTTGCTCACGCAAATACGGCTGCAGGAGTCCCCAGTGTCCCTCCAGAACTTTACTTTTGGAGATGAGTTGCCACCGGAGGAGGAGAAAAAAAAAAAGAAAAAATTATGGAAGTTGAGGCGGAAAAAGGCAAAGGGGAAGACAGGTGGAGTATCTTACAAATATTCCTACCTGTCTTCCTTGCGTTCCGGACCGGGTGAGAGCTCGGTTCGGGACGCAAACCCCGCAAATCCCCCAGCTCCGGCCTCTGCAGTGGGGTCGTGGCGGGTATGTGGGCAGAAAGACATGGTGCTGGTTTTGAGCAATGTGGCCAAGGTGGCACCAGACGCCGTCTCCTGTAAAGGAGGTGGTGTCGATGGCCACGTGGCGCTAGGGGGCGTGTCCCCGTGTCCGGCGGATGGGGAACCTCAGAAGCCGGTCTCTGGCGCAAGCCGGAGGCCGGGGGACGGGGGGAACCGGAAACCGGATGTGGCGCCGGAAAACCGGAAGTCCGCTGGTCATGTGACTCGGCCGGCGGACGCACCAGAAAGTGTTGCGGCAGCGAGTGGTGGCGGTAGGAGAGGCTCCGGCACTGCTGGCCATCCCCCGACGGGAGGGGGGGTTGGTTTGGTGCCGGGAGCGGCTCTAGCGGTGCCTGCGGCCCCTCCATCTGCATCGCCGCAAGGCGGTGGGAGGGGTTTAGCGGGCACGGGGGGTGACGGCACCCCTCCTCCCGAACATTGTATTGGTGGCGCAGCAGATATGGAGGTCGGTGAAGCGGAGGGTGCTGAGGGATTGCCGCCTGAGATATCCGGCGGCACCCCAGAAGTAGCGGCACCTGATGATGTGGAGACCCCAAAAATGACAAAAACAACTTATAAAAAGCCCATCGACAAGAGGAAGAACTCTGTAACCAGCCTGGCCGGTATGAAAGTTGTGGAGAGGAATGTAAGTGAAAATGTAAATATTAATGGTAATGTTAGTAGTGTTGGTAATATTGTTGGTGGTGGTAATGTTGTGGATGTTAATGTGGGTTGTAATATTGTGGGGGGAGTGTCAACCATTGGCGGGCCGGTTGCTCCTTCTGCCAGAGCGCCCGGCAGGTCGTATGCGGGCGTTGTGGTGGGGGGACCGTCGGCCCACCCATCCTCATCTTCTGGGCCCGGGGACGGCAGTTTGCAACAGCGCCTCCTAGAAGCCTTAAGGGAGGGGAAGCAGACGATAACAGTAGGGGGAGTGCAGAAGGACCTATCCTTTTGGATAAATAGGTATGGTCTGGATGCCTTCCGAGAGAGACGGGGAGATCAGTGGTCGCTCCCAACAACCGGGCCGGCCGTGGCCAGGAGGAATGTGGTCCGTCTCCAGTGGCGTGGCAATGATGCGTGCCCTCCTCGTAAGAGGGTGGTGGAGCTGCTGCTGGAGATGGGCTTCAAGGCGAGTGACATCTACGCCTTGATACATCCTCATGGTACGGCTGAGTTTGACATCAGCTTTGTTCAGCCGGGGGGCCTTGAGGTCTTCTGGGGGAACTATGAGCTGGTGAAAAGCGAGCCCGGCTGGCGAGGGTTTGCTGCGCAAGCAATCTCTCGCCAGAATGGTCTCAGGAAAGTGACCGTTCTTACCCGTAACGAGTCGCTTTCCTGTGTGGACATCATGACCTGGTTGGGAAGATACGGTGAGGTAGCAGAGATGCCACGGAAGAACTGCGATGAGTTTGGCATCTGGTCGGGAGCCTGGACGTTTATGGTTAAACTTAAGCGTCTGGGGCAGACGGTGTCCCACATACCATCATCTGCTTTCTTGGGAAGAGATCGAATCCTTGTCTTCTACCAGGGGCAGCCGAAGCTGTGTCACCGGTGTGGCGACCCCTCACACTTGAGCGCAAGCTGCACTGTGCAGAAGTGCGCTCATTGTGGGGGGGTAGGCCATCTGGCCGCATCGTGTGAGCAGATTAGGTGTAACCTGTGTGGTGACCTAGGTCACCCTTTCAGTCGGTGTCCGCGCTCAGTCGTCAATGTCTGTTCCAACCCTACGGAGAATGTAAGGAGGGAGGTCTCCGTGGGCGAGGGGGCGGACAGAGACGATAGAGCCCAAGAGCAAAGGACGAACGCCAGGAGGGGACCCCCTTCTCGTCAGAGAAGGGTGGAAAAACGCAGAAGGGAACGAGAGCTGAGGAGGACCCAGGAAACTGGGGACTCCTCTGGCTCGGACCTGGATGCCCCCCAGGATACTGATGCTCTTGGGGGGGCCGTACTGGACGAGGAGATAAGGAGGATAGAGAGAGAGCAGAGGGCTGAGGACTCCCAGTCCTCCCACTATGAAAGTGTGGAAGAGGAAGGGAGGTCACAGCCTAAAACAAAACAGGGGACACCGGGTAACATCAAAACAGGGCTAAAAACATCTGGCCCTGCCCCGGCCAAGGAAGGCAAAACCTGCACCCCCCTGGTGTGCTCCCCCAACCGATACCGTGTTCTCATGGATATTCCAGACCCCCAGGACGGGGGGGAGAGCACGGTAGGGAGTCTAGGTGTCGTTGAGCCTCCTCTTCTGCGGGGGCCACTGTCCCCGGGGGAGGGGGTCGGCCCGGACCCAGGAGATGAGAATGGGAGGGGGGTGGTGGAGGTTATGGACTCCTCAAAAACAAAAAAAAGAGGTAAAGAGGGTGAGGGGTCCTCCTCAGAGGAGAAAGCAAGGGGTGGGAAGAAGAAAACCGTCTAACTCAATCATTTATGATGGCGGCACCCACTCCGTTGACGCTGGCATCGATTAACGTTGCCAGCATTAAGTCGAATATGGCTAGATTTGCAGCCTTTGATTTTCTCGGCCGGGTTGAAGCTGACATTTTGTTTTTGCAGGAGACCAGACTGTCACTTTTGGCAGAGGTCGTGAAAGCTAGGAGGGAGTGGCGACGTGGGCCCTCCTACTGGTCTCTTGCGGCTGAGCCATATAGCGGGGTGGCGGTACTTTTTACCGCACCGGTCACATGCCGGCGGATGATCGAGTTAGAAATGGGGCGGTGCTTGATCTTAGATGTTCTCATGAGGGGACAAGAACTAAGACTCATTAACATCTACGGTCCCCAGACAAAGTGGGACCGGAAAAGTCTCTTCATGAGGATTAAGCCCTTCCTTTTTACAGGCCGACAAGTCATTTTTGGAGGGGACTTTAACACTGTCGTTAGGCCCCAAGACAGAGGAGGTTCCAGAAAGGTACTGGCCTATGATAGTGTCGAGTTGAATAGAATAGCTAGTGATGCTCGCCTGGAGGACATCCACATTCGGTATACCCCAGGCCACTCGGGATTCACCTATCATAGTGGTAGTCGTAGATCCAGAATAGACAGGTTTTTTTTAAAGGAGGACGCCATCTCTTCGGCAGTGTCCGTCGTTGAGGTGGAGTTCTCCGATCACTGTATGATTATGTTTTCTTTGAATGTTGCAGAGTCCCTCCAGATGGGAAGAGGTATATGGAGGCTGAATTCTACTCTCCTGGAAGAAGCAGAGATAAGACAGGCCTTCGAGGATTTTCTTCAGAGCCAGGTACCTTTATTGGATCTAGGTGGTACTAAGTCTGAGTGGTGGGAGGTGTTCAAAGAACGGGTGGCTGAGTTTTTCCGTCAGATCTCGTGCCTCAGG